>NC_081772.1:9557185-9915185 GCF_963082965.1 Carassius carassius | reverse complement strand
GGGCTGACAGGTGAGGAGAGGGCTGAGGGGACAGGCCACTTGATGCTGCCTCGGAGTGGGGAGAAGTTATAGCTATGCTTGAGGAGTGAGCTATAGGTTTACGTGGGACCCTTTTGAGCAAGCAGCTGACCCATTTCTGCTGCTCTCCTGTGGAGTTGGCCAGCAGCAGTAGCTCTTTCGCCGTGGACATGTCATAGTTCACTGGTGAAAAAAAAGAACCAAACGGGTCAGTTTCAACCTAAAATACACAATGTGGAGGTTCAAAAGTCCATATTTAAAATAAACAAAAACATTTAGAGCTCATAAAATGGCACTAACGACATTTATAATGTTAATAACATCTATATTTTAATTCATATTTAATTTCAGTAGCAAAAATGCAAAGTTCTCATGTGTATAACAAGCTACAGACAGTAATATAAATTAGAATTTTTTAGTGCTTTGTGAGTGTGACCCCTCCTGACCTTTGCAAGGAGCTAGGACCTCTTCTTTGCGATCAATGTGGTCTTTATGGCATTTGATTCGGCAGCGCCTGCACTCCAGGGCTGGTGGGGGCTTGAAGACGTTCCACAGAGGCCTTGGACATGCTTCACAGCTAGAAGGGAAGTGGTAAAGCGTGATCACGAACTCGTGACCTTTGTGTTGGATAACCGACGACCTTTCAGCTGCTGATAAGGTTTCCATAGCAAGCTCCTCTTTCTTGCTCTCCCCCTCATTAGCATATAATATCTACAGACAGAGCAGAAGAAGAAAGCTGAAGTTCGGCAAGATTAATCTTAAAGAATGATAAAACATTTCCTGGAGGTACAAATTAAGCATGTTACCTGGAAGATGCGTGGGATTTCTCTGGGGTCTGCGCGGTACACATCTGTCTGAGTGACAGGTCTCACATGGAAGAGTTTGCTAAGAGAGGAATAAAAATAAATGGGTTGGCTAATGCTGTGCAAGAGAGCAATAAATGTTTATGGTATATGTAGTATGTATTATGATTTATCTATTGGAATTTATATTTTTACCATATAAAATTTCCATCTATTTGGATTACAAAGTAAACTTAAAAAATACACAACATCCAGGTTTACATATTTATCAATAAATCCAATTAGCTTCACATTTTAACATTTTAAAATATTGAAAATAAAATTATAAAAAAAATAAAAATTATAAAAGATGCAAATAGTTTATCAAAAAAACAAATATGCAGAAGTCTATTTGTTTCATTTATGTATGACAGACGAATATGCAACACACAAGTTTATTAGTTCATGTTCAGCCTGTGCAATTTTACAATCTTATATGAACTTGAAATCAGTGTTAATAATAAAACCAATATACAGGTCAAATTTAGATACGTTTATAAAAACTCACTCTATATCTAGAATCATGAATGGGCTGGACTGCTCTCTGTCTTGCTCTGAGTCATAAAACAGGATCTTCTTGCTGCTTACCACCAAATACTGCAATTTACACAGAGACACACACACAGATGATCAGAGAGGGTTTATTGTTATTTGTGACATGTGAGTGTGTATGTCTAAACCTTTACCTTCTTTTCCCATCCAAACCGTTTGGTGTTTCTGGTAGGCAGTGAGAGCCATCCCTCAAGACTAGAATCTGTGGTAAAAGAAAACCAGAAGAGTGTTTTACAAATTCATATATATTATAATTATTACAGGTAATAATAATTATTTACAGGTTTTGTCAAACTGAAAATGACCAAGCAGATTCATTTCTCTTCAAGCAATTTCAAGCCTCCAAAAACGTCTTTCCCAGGTGCACAATGAAACCTGTACTGGAGGTCTCTTGGAATAAAAATGTTTTAGTAGTGTTACTGGAGTTTCAAAAAACACACATGGTGATCAGTGCGATTATGTACCAAATTATGGCAGATCTAATGAGCATCACACAATATCGGAAAGTGATGCTGTGTTTCAAAACATAATGCAGTGGTTCCCAACCTTTTTGTCTCATGTACCCCAACAGCCCCATCAGTAGTACCTCTTCATCAACATCAGACCACAACTGTTGTAGAGGAAATATATTCTGCTACGAGCATCACAAGTATTATTGTGAGTTTTTAATATCTCAATGTGTTAAGCCTTTAATTACAATAATACATAATAAACAGATTTATTTAAAAGTTTTTAATAGTTGATTTTTTTTTATATATATATAGCTTTATATTTTTATAGGTTAAACAAAACCATTTGTATAGACTGAACTTGTTTTATAGATTAACAAAGAAAAATATTATATTAATTCCAATTACATGCTTGAGGAATGTGTACACCTAGTTGGGAATCACTGACCTAGTGAGCTGCCTACCTAGACAGCATTTTTAGGCTTTGTAGGCTCTTTCATGCCCCAAAATGCTGTTTAGTATTTAAACTCCACACTGAATGCAAGTAAAGGAGAGCAAAGGGTAGTATGCATGCTGATATGTTTCCATGCAGGGTCACCTGCAGACTCTTGGTCAGTAGGTTTCTCATATGTGATGGTAGGCCTTTGCCCCCACTCAGCTTCCTCATCCTCCTCTTCCTCTGAGTCAGAGGGGAACTGAGGAACAATCCGGCATGGCCGTGTATCAATACACACCTACTTTGAAGGACATAGACTCCGAGGTGTGTGAGTGTGTGATGCGCACTACAGCGGCATCATGGTGAGAGTGAAAGAAGAATGAAGGAAAAGAAACAAAAGGATGCATGAATTCAGTTTGCCATTGTGTCCAGGGGAAGAAAGGAATATTAAAAAGAGGGGGAGAAGTACACAAAAAAGAAAGACAGAGTGAAATGGAAAACGGGTAAAAGAGAAAAACAGTGGCAGTTACGTATTGATTATGTGTGTTATAGAGTCAGCGGATAATCAGGGAAAAAATATATGGATGCATGGATGGATGGATCTTAAGCCCATCCCTAGCATCAATTATAGCATAAATGACCACATCCTGTGCTTGATGGGTCATAACCTGGATAGTTACCTGGATACACGTCATCACCCTCCAGGTCGTTGCTGCTGATACTGGGGGTTTCCAGAGAATGAATGCTGAGAGAAGTGAGCTGACAGCGCAGACGCTCAATATCACTGTCTTTACTGTCCATGGCCATCTGCATCTCCAGTCGCACCTGAGACTCCTCTGCTAACGTCTAAAAACAGACAACACATAATGTGTGCTTTATATATGTATGCAGAAAGGTGGCTAGGTTTTCTGCTGGTTACATTTTATTTGAAATATATTTAATATCACTCACAGCCTGCATTTCATTGATTTCTTTCTGGTGTTTAATGATTAAGTTGTTGAGCTTTTCTTTCTCGTTGCGGAGCTGCGACTGCAGTTGTCTGTTCTCCTTCTCCTTCCTGCGGATGTCAGTGATGTTGCCTTGCTGCGGCCTGACATCGGTCTTCTTCATTACCTCTGCCAGTTTGTTTATAGTCTACAATTCAAGCATTTGATCAAATTAACCGGAGACATGCTAATAACACCTTTTTTAAGCTATCAAAACAATCTTGTAACATGTACATGTTTCCTGTAGTTAAAAGCCAAACACACCTGATTCTTGAGGGTTCTCTCAGACTGTATCTGCTTCTCAAAGGACAGGATCATAGATTTTGTCTTTTTATCTTCTTCTCTGAACCTCTCTAGCTCTGTGTAAACACATTTATAAATGTTAGATTTAGATTCAACTTTATTGTCATTATGCAGAGTACAAGTACAGAGCTAATGAAGTGCAGTTAGCAGCTAACCAGAAGTGCAAGGATATAGTGTTTTTATATGCATATAAGTGCAGAGTGAGTGAAGCTATGATTTACAGAATGTACAGTGGAGTTGCTATATACAGTATTAAGCAGAGTATGTACAGAATATAAATAGGAATGCAATGTGGGGATTATATGTACATTATGAACAGCAGCAATGTAGGGTTATATGTACATTACAGCACATATATGGAGCACATACAGCACATTTTATGGACATTATAACATCATCTATTTATATTATTATATTATTAACAGGAATTCAGCAGGAATACTCACTATGATGTAGGTGTTTGAGCTGATGGTTGAGCTCTTCTTTCTCATTAGCCAGGTTCCCAACATCCACAGTCAGTGTGCGGTTCGATTCCTCCAGCTGGTATAACACAAAAGATTTTTAATTCATTAATATGAATGTATGTTTATGTTGTGTGCACAGAGTAATTCATATTTATTATATACCAATAATAATTAAATAAATACATTCTTATACTCGCTCTAATTCTCACCGAGCTGATGGTACTGTCCTTTTCGCTAAGTTCCTGCCGGTGTCTGGCAATTATGTCTTTGATCTCCAGCTCCTTCATGATCTTTTCTTTCTCCAGGTCTGAGTATTGCTCCTCAGCGATGGAGCGTGCCAACTGTTCGGAGTCTGCCTTTGTCAGGCTCAGCTCCAGCTGGGTTGCCAAGGAGTCCCTATATAAACATACATAAAACCAGTTTGTATTTTAACAGGAATTCAGTGTGCTGTAAGACATCCATGCATAAAACCTATTTTCCCTTCCTTCATTTTTTAAATACCTGTATCTATTTACCTCTTATTTCATCTAGCCTTGTTCTAACTGGTATGGTTTCAAATGCAAATTGCTCTTTCTCCTTACTGAGAAAATACTCCGCTTATATCGCTCAACTGTGATTTTCCTTTACGAGGCACAGGCACAGTCTATGATGTGAAATACACTAGCATATAGATGATTTCAAAGCCAAAAGACAAGGACCAAAAGCCAAGAAACCCCAATTTCCATTTATATTTAATCTTAAATCTACATTTCTTCTCGTGGTTAAAGCATAAAACTACAAGGTCCTTACATGAGTTCTGTGCAGATGTATCTATCTAATGGATCATGATTACAGGTGATTGCATCAACAACAAAAAAAACAAGATGAGTCATTTTCATATGTCCAGCCATCCTGTTTCAATAGCAAATACACACCTCTCTTCCTGCAGGTCCTCTATTCTATGCTGAGCATCGTTGTAGAGTTTAGCCTTTTCATCACAGTCCTCCTTCAGCTCTCTAATTTGAGTTTTATAAAGTTTCTGAAATCAAGGAAAAACTATTTATTTCAAAATAAATATGAGAACAGATACACAAACCAACCTAAGTACATCCCCTCCACACATTCACTGACAAAATATGTGAAGACATACTGTGAAGTTCTGCTCTGCCTCCAACTGGTCCTTCAGCTCTTTCAGCTGTTTGTCAGCTTCTTCTCTATCCCTGATTGGAAACAGAGAAAAGAGACCTTTTTATTGCATCCATCATATACGTGTGTGCTATGCATTATTATGCTTATTTTGTGAGTTAAAGAGCGATAACTGAGTTTTATTAATCATTCTAATTCCATGAATAGTGACATTTCACAACTACTGTATGAAGACAATGAAAAAGAATAATAATATAACTGGAACATACAGTACATCAGCAAAAAAAGCTCACCTGCGTAGTTCCTGGTTTTGTTTCTCCTGGCTGAATTTGAGCTCCAGCAGATGGTTGAGCTCTTGTTTGAGCGGTTTCTCAGAGGAGCGCAGGGTGCTGATCTCCTGCCTCTGTACATGAAGATCTGCCTGAAACAGAGTCTTCTTCTGAGCCTCCTGCTGCACACGCAGACTCAGCACATCCATCTGCCACACACACACACACACACACACACACACAGACACACACACGCACAGACACACGCACAGACACACGCACAGACACACGCACAGACACAAGATTGGATTTTATTTCTTGGACTCTCCACAGACCATGTGATACATATATGTAACTTTAAAATGCCTTTCATTTTTAATTATGTGTAATATCTTTCCTCTTTTCTTTAATCAATTAAGTTTTGTCCAGAAATATGTGCCAAAAATAGTGCCGAAAACAAGCAACAATATGCAAAAAAGCATATAGTGTGACATAATTAAAACATTTTATTAAATAATTACAATTCAAACATCAGACAGATCCAGTCAGGCAAGAAGAACAGTCGGAAAGGTGTACCTCTTCAGTGAGTTTTTCTTTGAGCGAGCGGAGCTCCTGAAGCTCTTGTCTGGCTTGCTTGTAGTAATAGTCTAATACTGAGTTTTCCTTCTCCAACTGCATCAGTCTGTTTTCCAACTGTTGCTTCGCTGATCGGTCTTCAAGCAGCTTATGTTCCATATCTGTCACACAAACACACACAGCATAACCAAACTCTGAAGGAGCCAAAGGCTTGCACTGCATACATTGTAAAGATTTACTCAGCTAGAACACAAAAAATGGAAAATTCATTTTGGAATGAGGAAAATATTTTGTTTTCATACCGGGGTAAATATAAGGCACTTCCAAAAGAATCATGTAAATCTTCTGATGTCCTAGCAAAGATTAAATGCTCAAGTTTTTTGTTGTGTCTCCAAATTTTTTCTCGAACTTCCTTTGGACAACAGTTTTATATGTATTCCAGGTTTGTTTTAAGAGCAGAAATTGGGCACTTTCCCCAGAGATAATGAATGAGTAACTTAGATAAGCCCCCCCCCCCCCCCACTCTAAACTGCACTCCCCTATTTTCTATTTTTTTTTAATTTGTAGTGAAATCTGTCCACATATACATGTGAATTTTAAATTAAGAGTCAGCCATGTCATTTTACTTTTCAGGTCCTCAGACTTGGCCTCTTCGATGGATTGGTTGATTTTGTTGTTGTCGATCAATCTGGCTTTAGTGGCTTTATGCTCTGCCTCCTCCTGCTCCAGACTCTGCTGAATGGCTTTGAGTTTAAAGGAGAAATCGATCTCCTGCTTGCTCTTCTCCTATGGGTGAAGGGGACAACATTAATAGGGGTTTCACAAAAATACATATAACCACACACACATCATGTGCTGAGAACTTGAATCATTCAATCTCCTGCTAAAACACACACCTTTTCCAGGGCAGTGAGATGGTCCTGTAGCTGTCTTTTCTCTGCTTCAGCCTTTGATAAAGAACTCTTTATGTATTTCAACTCATCTTCCAGTCCAGAGACACGGCCTGAAAATTAAAATTAAAATTAAAGAAAGACAGGCAAGTATAAACACAAAAACAAAGTTGAAGTCAAAGGTCAGAAAATTCAAGTAAATATTAAAGGTTAAACCTCTCATAAAACAATTCAAACTCTTGGTAGTTTTTTTATTATTATTTCTGTCAATTTCTAACATTTTTTTTTTTTACAATTTTCATTCCAAATGTTTTTTTTATTGTTATTATTTTGTGGTGGAAATTATATTTTAAGTACTGTCAGAATAAAAATGGATCAAATGAACTTAAAATGAATACAATATTTTTTACTGTATTCTTAATATACTGTATTTGACTTCGCAATTCATTTAAAAAAATAAACCTAAAATAATTTTTGACAAAACTTGTGGCAAAATCATTTGTCATGGTGGAAAAAAATTAGGGACAGTTGTAATTTGAGAAAAAAAAATTAGAAAAAAAAACTGGATATAAATTATTTGAACACAATACATATATTGTGGTTCATGGTGTGTTTATTTCACTATTTGTTTAGCTTGGAATTTTCATATTTTAAGATTATGGTCTTAAGGTCCGTTCACACCAAGAAAAATAACTATAAAGAGAACACCAGCGGACGATATTGTCCATTAAAAAAAATGAATGCATATTCTTTAATTCATGACAAGTTTCACCTGCAGAAACAAATCCTTTAGATTTAATAGACAAAACTAAAAACACGACACAGAAGAGATATTTCTTGTTTGTTCCAGTGCTGGAATCTTTTCTCACATTCTTGTATCCAGTTGTTTTCATGCACCTTGTGGGTGGTAAAGTTGCTCCAGGTCCAAGTCATAATGAATATAAACAGGCATAGACACATGTACTTACCCTGTAGGTCATTGATAGTCTCTGAGCCGAGGCATCTCTCTCGCTTCTCCAACTCCAGTGAGGTTTGCAGGCTCAGTTTCTCTTGTTCAAGACCCTGCCGGTTGCTCTCCAGCTGGGCCAGACGCTCCTGAAGCTCCCTGAGAGAGATATCCAGCTGCTGCGACTGTCTCAAAGCCTCGGCCTGGGACTTCTTCAGTCGCTCGGACTCCTCCACCTCAGCCTGAAGCTTAGCATTCACCTCCTCCAACTAAAAACACATTCGTTATCAGATTTTTTTTTGTTCTTTTATTATATCCCTAAAATATTTGTTAAATAATAGTTAATGTTCTGAGGTTAATGGTCAGAAAGTTTTGCTCAGGGACCCACCTGTCTTTCCAGGTGAATGTTCTTCTCGGCAGAGATATGAGAGTTTTGGTTCTTCTTCTTAAGTTCAGCTAGCTGCTCTTTCAGGCTGCTCACTGCAGTAGAGAGAAATGCAAAATATGTTGACATCACAACATCAGCAGAGCAGAACTAATACTTTCTAGATGGGAGAAGGTTAGTACTGAGAAAATCGGGTGGAAGTTTTGGGCCAGTGCTTTGGGAATCAAGAATGTCAGTTATTTATTAGAAAAACTTCACTATTCAACAACCAAAAACGGCAAAGAAGCTGCACCTGCAGCAGCATATATATCATGGAAAAATCATGCAATTCAAAGAATATTGAGTAATACTAAAGGCTAGTTGAAGATGGAATAATCCATCAGGTAGAAAGCAAATTATGATCATAATTTTAACTCCGTGTAGTCGCTATTCAAATGAATCAGAATTTATTGCCATTGGTTGAGAGTTTCTATCTGCTGTTCTCACCCTCCTTCTCAAGCAGACGCTTTCTGTCTGTTTCTAGTCCAGCTTTTCTTATGCTCTGAGAACGCTGGTGCGTCAACAAAGCCTTATCTCTTTCCAGTTCCCTCAGAGAGTCTTCCACCGCCTGTCTCACATTCACCTACAAAAAGAGACAAACAGCTAGATTAGCTTGAAGAAAGCTGCACTTTGTTTCTGAACAGTTTTGAATTGATGGCCTTAGTAGGGTGAGCGCAATTTAAAACTGTGTCTTACTTCTTCTTCAAGCTCTTTGGACAACTTCTCCAGTCGCTGATTTGCTGTTCTGTTGAGACACAACACAGTTTAAATGTGTTGTATAAGTTAAGATATATAATGTTATGAATTTGGTTATATGGTATATGGTTTATGAAGACAAAAATGTGTACAATGACATGGGTACTACAAAGTAAACATGGTTTATGAGGACACTTATTGTGTCCCTGTAAAACAAAAGCCTTAAAAAAAAAAAAAAAAAAACATACAAAACAAAGAAAAGTTTTTCTGAAAAGTTTCCACTTAAATTGTCATGTTGGTAAAATCATTTTTTAAAAAGTTGTATTGAATAAAAAATAACAAAATGCACAAAAAAAAAACTAAAAAAAGTTTGTTCTTATTTGGATCCCATTGTATGTTTATGAGTATTTGTACCTGTATTTATTTTCCAGTTCCTCCTTTGCTTGCATTTCATTTTTTAGTTTTTCTTCCAACTTTTTCAGCCTCTTCTGCAGGTCACTGGACTAGGGACATGCACATAATGCAAAAGTCAACAAAAAACTGTTGCAAAGTTGTTTTTCCATTCTATTAATAGCAGCAATTATCTAAAAAAATTTAGAGAAACACTCCAATTATGCAGAGTAATGGCACTAAAAAATTTATAATAAATTCTGCTGCAGAACAAGTCGTATAAGCATCTGTTTTAGAAATCTAACTGCCAATTTTGTGCCACCCACTATTAAAGGGCAAAAATCCACAAACTTTTTGCCTCATGTATGCTAACAGCTCTATCAGTAAGGCCCTTCATTAACATAAAACCAGAAATATGTTCTTTAACTCATATTATAGTGTTTATCATTTAACATTCATCAATAAAATGATAAAAGTCAGTAATATTATTAAAAAAAAAATGCACCTCTGCTTGGTTTAAGTTATGATCCTCATTGACACTCTCAGCACT
Organism: Carassius carassius; assembly: GCF_963082965.1. NCBI lineage: Eukaryota > Metazoa > Chordata > Actinopteri > Cypriniformes > Cyprinidae > Carassius > Carassius carassius. The sequence continues at coordinate 9,905,269 of NC_081772.1, read as the reverse complement.
AGAGTCCCCTTCTGAACACTTATTGTTTTGATTTAACAATCTGAAAGAGAGATAGAAAGAACATTACGCTAAACATTCCACTCTTCTCTGCTAGCTTCGTCCTTGTTTACTCTTCAGCGAACCCACTTTGAGGTTTCACAAATCAATGCAAGATGAAAAATGGAAGACAGTTTGGAGAATACGTCAGAAAGAGAGAGAGGGAACAAGAAGGAGAGAGGAAATGAAAATCTCAAAGCAATTATTCAATAACAATCTCCTCAACTCAGCCAGCGGCCCATGTGGCTTCACTCAGCCACACTGGAGAAACTGAGAAAGCGAGGGAGGAAAGAGTGAAAGGAAAGGGAAAAAGGAGAGAATTGTGATGGAACAAATACAGCACTCATTCACGGTTAGCATAATCATCATGCAAAAATACTGTACATCCTGTCTATATCAATCCATAACAGGAGCTTGCTGTCGTTTTATAGCTCTTTAGTGTTCATCTGTGAGTGAGCATGCGTGGAAGAGAACAAGATATCTGTGTAAAAGTCAAACAGCCCTACACTGTCTGAAAGGTGGGCTTTAAACTCTTTCTGTCTTAGATTTCACCATTTTTATTATTTATCTCTACTGTAGATATTCATTCACAATAAATTTAAAATGTAAAACTTTTTACAATCATAGAAACCCTTAAAAAAAGTGATCTCCATACTGGCATAGTAAGAAAACTCACGGAAATCAATATAACAGTAAAAAGCCATGGCTTTGTTTTGTTTTTTTATATATAATTTTCTAGTTATGCTTGGTTAAAAAATATTTCATATGCTAGAAACTGTTATTTCTGAGTGCAAAACTCTTAAAATCTTTGAGTAATCATGAACGCCTGGGAAAATTAATGAAAATCATTGGTCAAAAGGGACTTTTTGAATCCTTTTTCCACACAGGTCAGTTATATTAAATTGTATTACAAATTTGTTTGTTGCATAATATGGCAAAGTAACAATATTTGACATTATAATACAATAATTCAATAGCCACAGTCACAAATAATATACAAAAATGCACAAATTTTTACACTTACTGGTCCTCTCTGAAATAGGTGAAGCCCACAAATGGTAGCTGATTTCCTGCAAAAGCACGGGGAGGGGGGAAGGTCTCGGTTCCTAACGGATCATCCTTTATATCATCATCAAAGTTACTGGTGTCAACATCACTACTCAGCTCCGGCACCACTGGAGCCATGGCTGAGAGACAGAGACAGAGACAGAGACAGATAGATAGATAGATAGATAGATAGATAGATAGATAGATAGAGAGAGAGAGAGAGAGAGAGAGAGAGAGAGAGAGAGAGAGAGAGAGAGAGAGAGAGAGAGAGAGAGAGAGAGAGAGAGAGAGAGAGAGAGAGAGAGAGAGAGGGTTGAGAGAATACTGTAAAAGATTTGAGCAAAAATGGTGTGTCGTGTTTGAGTGCTTGTGTGTGAGAGAGGCTCACAGTAAAAGGCTCAGTGTGTGTAGCACACAAAGCAGACACTGTACTGAAGGGAGGAGTGGCATGTATGATTTGCTAAGCTGGCCAGTGCTTACTCACTACCTCCTGTGCACACACACAAGTTCATGCTCACTAACACATCCAAAACACTCCCTGCTTCTGGAGCGAACTTGCTGAGCACACTCGGAGAACATGTGTCAGACATCTACTGGGGACAGGCTGCATTCAAACTCTCCACAGCCAAAAGAAAACAGACAGAGGTGCTGGATCTTTGTGCTTTAAGTTTAGCTTTTGAGTTACAGGAGGATAATTCATTCATAATCCACATTATGTCCAAACACTGACAAAACGACATTCATTTCATTAATTACAAACACAAAGAGGTTTTTTTGAAAAACTAAATTCTTAGGTTACTACATGGGTTGGTTACTTTATGAATTTGTTTAATATATGCATTTTGCACTCCTACACACTTAAATTAAATAAATCATTATCATTTATCCTTTAATATCTCCATATGGCAATACTGCACTATATAGATCAATGAATGATGTTGCTCAATTTCCCAGAATGCCCCTTGATACCACTGCTAATAACAGACTACTGTGGAGGCAGAGAGAAAGCAAATAGAGTATGTGCATTTGGGCATCACTGGAGCGAGGGACAGAGAGAGGAAGAGAAAACGAGTCCAACTCTGTGGTTTTGAAGCTCTTCTCTCATTAGTAACTGTGTACGGGCCACATGTTGGGTTCCGCCCTTACTGAAACCAACCCCATACCCCCGTAACCCTGTCCCAAACACCACACCCTCTAAAAGAAGCAAATCACTCCTCCACACTGCACAACACAGAAGACAGCAATGTTACTGAACAAAACAAAATGAAATACTGATGACCTAAAGTAGCAAAAAATAATGTTGCTGTAACACCACACTTTGCTTTTTTTATCACATCTCATAATTATGCTTCATAATATACATCAATTAAGTCAAGATACATTATGGTTAACAAGACAAACATCTAAACAGGTCAGTTGTAATTATATACCAATAAAACAGTCAGTGAGTAGAAACCACAAAGAAGATTTCAGCACAAAGTAAATGCAAGAATATGCATGCATGACTGAAATGGCTTTCCAAGAAGCATAAAATGAGGGTGTGAAATTAATGTTTGCATTTGTCTGGAGAAATATATGAGCAGCAATTTCAGGAAATTTAAAAGCTGTGCTCCAAAACCCCAAATCCATAATCTGATCATATATGAATGACTCAAGACATGAACCAATGCAAGACTTCAGTAAATTCCCTAGACATCTACTGTATACTGTTATCATTCCGTACATGCATAATGTTACAGTAAGTGAATAATATTGATCTAATAGTTATAAGTAGTGATAAATAATTATCATGAGTAAATGTGAATTTCACAGATCAGCCACACACACTAAGAGGCTTACTGTCTCGTATGGTGTCGAAGGTCCACTGATCGTTCTTGAAGAAGGGGTGACATTTTATTTCATCCACTCCAGTACGGCCAAGCCTCACCTCCCTGAACATAGCAAAACACTGGTCAGCAAACCAAACAGAGAACCACAAACACACTCACTAATCCGTTAAGTGACGTTTGTGTGTGTGAGACTGGAACATCCAACAGTGAGTGGCTGATGGGAAACGGCAGAGCATGGATGTGTTGAGGAGCGAAAGTGTCACACATAGCAACATCCCAAAATAATGAAAGGTCATTCCCCTCCCATTTCTTGCATCTGGATCAGAGGGGTGCAGCAGTTTAGATTGCCATGTGTGGGACATTCCTGCAGCCAGAATGCAAAGGGAGGGGTGTGTGTGTGTGTGTGTGTATGTGTGTGTGTGTGTGTTCTGCTTTTACATGAAAACATAAAGCCCCTTTCTGGATAATTGATCAGGAATACTTGCATGTGTGTGCATGTGAGAGGGAGGACAAAGAGAGAGGAAAAAGAGAGTTATAAGAAAAAACAGATTGAAGTTGTCAGGCTGAAAGAGTGACAAAGCATTAAAAAGAAATCTAGTAGAAGCATTGGAACATGAAGTTGATGTTTTACCAGTGACTGATTCTTTTGCATTAAATGAAGAGATGTAGACAGGTACATCATTTTAACAAAGGCTTTAGTTGATTTCATTTACTGTACACTGATTTTTTTCTTGTTTGTTACGCTTATGCTCTTCAAGGCTGCATTTATTTGATCAATCTTACAGTACAATACAGTGATCAAAACTGTATTTCTTTTTTTTCTATTTAAATATATTTGAATGGCTTTCTATTTGAACATAGCTGAAAGCTGAATTTTCAACAGTGTCACATGATCCTTTAGGAATCATTTCTAATATGCTGATTTCATATTATTATCAATGTTTAAAATGGTTATGCAGCTTAATATTTTTGTGGAAAGTAATACATTTCCCCCTGAGGATTCTTAACCAAATTAAGACATTATTAAAAATGTCTTTGTCACTTAATATTGACACTATAAATATTGTCACTTTTGATCAATATAAGGTGCCCTTGCTGAATACAAGTATTAATAAAAAAAAATTTAACCCAAACTTTTAAACAGTAGTGTATATTTCATGTGACAATAAAAATAATGAAAAACTGATACAAACAAAATAATATAAAGTATAGCTATTTTATAATTTACTTAATTGTTAAGTCATAATTGTTTATTTTGCAATAAAATTAAGCACTATTTTAAACTGAATGGAAAGTTTTTATTTATATTATTGATGGTCACAATTTATTTAACACTAAGGGCAAAATCACTATCTAGAAAAGAAAAACTAACCTCTAGAAAAAGAAAATCATATTTTCCATGCTGCTTTTGACATCACATCTCAGGATAGTAGGGGACTAATGTTTAAAAGAGGTTACTCAATCTAAATCACTGTTTTTCTCTCTCACCTGTCAGACAGAAAGGCACAGATGAGGTCTTTGGCCTTCTTTGACATTTCGATATCATCTGGGAAAGTTAAGCTGTTTTTATGATCCATGATCTTTCCGTAGGTGCCCACCAGGGACTCGGCATAAAACGGTGTGTCACCTGCCAACATCGACAGAAGATTGAACAAAGGATGGTAAGAACAATAAGGTGAAAGTACAGGAGAGAGTGCAGATGAAGTTGCTGCTACTCACCCACTAGCAGCTCATAAATGAAAACGCCAACAGACCACCAGTCACACTCCCTTCCATAGTAACCCGTTCCTCCTTGTGACATCAAAACCTCTGGGGAAATGTAATCAGGAGTCCCGACAGCAGTGTCACAGCGGACCATACCGGACTAAACGCATATACAGATGCAACAACATCAATAACCATTCAAAACACAGGTTCATTTAATTTTGCTAGAATATAAGATGGAAAAAATTGCACATTTCAGATTAAAAAATAAATAAATCTTAATAAATTAATTTAGAGAGCATAATAATTCAGGCTGCACTATATGATCTAACCACAAGATGGTAGCGAAGAAAAGATTATCTCAGCATGGGGGATTTTTGCAGCCTACATGCAAAAATAATTTTTTCAGCCAAGTTTCCTGTCCTAAAATAGTCGTTACACTATGATTTGTGACAAACTAACTGCAATATTGCATACTATACATTTTGAAATGTAGACTTATCAACCCAAAACACACCGAGTCCATCTTCATGCATGTTCCAAAGTCGGCGAGTTTAAGGTGTCCGTTGCCGTCAAGCAGCATGTTGTCTGGTTTGATGTCTCGGTGGATGAAGCCCAGAGAATGGATGGCATCCAGTGCCAGCACCACTTCTGCCGTGTAGAATCGAGCCCACTCTTCTGGGATGTCATAGTTGCTGGTCAGAGTCACCAGGTCTCCACCGGCCATGAACTCCATCACCAAATAAAGGTACTTCACATCTTGGAATGCACAGTAGAGCTATGTTAACAGAAAGAGAGAGTGAGGCCAACAGGTTTCACAATACTTGATTCCAATTGCAAGACCACAGCTATATTAAATATGCTATTGAACACAGTGCTTTATTTAGTAATCATTGTTCATTTAAAAACATAGTTATTATGTAATAATGTATTCTTATTAGAGGTGGGCATAGATTAATTTTTTTAATCTAGATAAATCTCACTGTGATCTTGAAATTAATCTAGATTAAAATGGCTCAGTCGAATTCTGCTGAAGGCATTCAGAATGTGTGTTACCCAAATTAAATTGACAAACAGTAAGTCTTTGAGAAGGGGTTTATCAAGCTAGGTGGTGCATTAGAGAAGGGGCTCATCTCCTGTTTCCAAAATGCATCACAAAGTGCTTGAAAAAGCTGTAAACTAATTCCACATTGCACAAGGTGCAACCAACTTTACGCCTGTTTCACACCAATGTTTACGTTTTTTTCAAGTTTGTAGGTGTCCAGGTACAGAAACCAAATAATTAAATGTAAAATAGCACTGGATAGTCTTCAATGTAAAAATGAAATTTACAATCAAACCTACATTTATTCAGACACCTTCAACATTTCTCACATTATTACAGTTTTGCTATATATATCAAAAATTATATCTGGTGTCTGAATGGTTTGACTGTTAAAACTACAAAGTAATTCAGTCAAGAGCAGTGAGTGATTTTCATTTTCATTTTCTTGGATTAACATTACAGCAGCCAGTCGCTAAATTAGGCGCGGTCACTTTAAGAGACGACGAACGCATCCAATATAATACACATCCCATTTTTTCCCTCAACTGTTTACTTTCACTTAAGAAATAACTGACAGTTTTTTCGAGCATAATTTCCAAGGTGGATATTTTGTATGTATTTGTCGGCACAAGAGCAAAAATAAGCAAATTCGATGTTCAAGTGTTTTGAGACGCCTTTCTCTGCGTGAGCCCTGAACACCAGAACACCGCGGTGCTGAATTGGGCTCTTTCACATCTTTTTGTTTGTTCAAACTGCGATTTGTATTTGTTCGTTCAGGTGCAGGAGGGACTTCGAGGAGAACTTCGCAGAAGAGAGCTCGGTTCAGTGTCTTTTTTTTATCGCCCAAAAAGCTGCTTTAACGCCGATAACGGCCCACCACTAATTCTTATATTTAATATTTTTTATAATTAATTGCATTCAAATTATCATACATATTAAAATAAATATTAGAAACATTATTAGGGACATGTAGTCTTCAAGTATTTCTCTAATTCTAAATCAAGTCAAATCAAGTATTATTATAACAGTCCATCATAGAGAACACATTTTGTTGATTTTTTTTTATTTTATTATGTTTCATTTTGTTTAATTCAATCAACTTTACATCAGCAATTCTGTTAGGCTTCAAGGTCTAATGAGCAGATCTGATATTTCTTGTCTTGCCTATTTACATTAGTGACTGTCAACTGACGTGTTAACTGACGTGTTACAGTACTACAACATGTGCAGGTGCATCCTGTGAGGTGCAAGCATTCAAACACAGCCGCCTGTCAGTCAGACAGCACTCGGTTTGCATTTTTAACGTTTTATTATTAACTTCGTATTGAAGTACTGGTAATTTTGACATCCCTAAATGTGATTATTTACTTATTATTTAATATTTTAACAGTACCTTTATATGCACTCTGTTAATGTTTTTTTTTTTTTTTTCAGCTTGTGGAGCTTCCCAAATATAGATGCAGTTCTCAAACATCCTCTAGTGTTGTCACGGTACCAAAATTTCAGTATTCGGTACCAATACCAGTGAAAATCCACCATTCTCAGTACCAATTTCGGTACCAAAGCAAAACACAAAAACATGCCATTTAAAAAATTTGTACTATACTTTCATTTAAGTCCAAACTGTGCACATATTTAATTGTAAAGGTTTTTTTTTTTTTTAAACTGATTTTCTGACTGATATGACACAAACAATGTTAACCATTTGTACATTCTCTAACAAACATATTTTAGATTCATAATTCATTTAAAAGACTCGTGTGTAAAAATAGTAAATATCATCATGTTCTCTTTTTTTTTTTTACCCTAATATAAGTTATAGGAGCATTAAATAGTTAATAAAGATACTTAATTCTAATTATTTTAGCGTTAGCCGTGCTTATGCTAACAATTAACTACTCTAATAACAGCGTTCATTTAAACCCAACATTCAAATTAAAATATTTTATTGTATTCATATCAGAAGCGATGTTGACCGGGTACTCAGTACCACCGGTACTAAAAAAGACTGTACTGTACGGTACTGTAACATTCAAATTTTTTTTTTTTTGTACCGAATTTGTTCCGGGTCTTTTGAAAACAGTTCTCTAGTACACACATCACAAAAAAAAGTACCACCCAGGCATATCTATATATGAGAAGGAATCCCACCTGAACTATCCAAGGACTCTTGGAGAATGCCATGATGTCACGCTCCTCCCAGAAGAAGGCGGAGTCAGAGCGCTTGACCATCTCAAACTTGCTGAGCTGCTTCATGGCATACACTTGTTGGGATGCTTTGTGTCGTACCTACATCCACATATGTGAATTAACATCAGAAACCAGATCCATGTAATTCCTTAATAAAACTACACACATTCTGCAATACGTTGCTTTATGCAAACAAGTGTTTAATGTTTAATTGAAATCATTCATCTTCACAGTTTATGCATAAGCATCATATAATGCTCTACCATCGTTAACTATTTATAAAGAATGACAAGTGTGAAACTAAAAGAATGAGACTATATGTGCCTATCACAAGGACAAAAGCTTGCATGCTCTGTGTTGTTGCAGGTAAGTAGAAGCAGGCAGAACATGTGCGTACAAGCCTCACAGGCATTAACACACACACACACACAGACAAAAGGCTATGCCTGAAGTCAAACAGCAGATAAGATGGGCAGACTCTCACATAAACACACATCCACTCACTCACTCACCAGCTGCACTGCACCAAACGCTCCACGACCAATCAGCTTGACTCTTTCAAAATCATCCAGCTTCACCTGTAGTTCTCTGAGGCGAGTCACAGCTTTTTCATCTAGAGAGATCACACCATGCATATTACATGAATACGGTTTATCATTTAATTGTTAACAAACACATTTACACTATACAAGGATAAAAAAAAATCATTCATTCATTCACTTTATGCATTTGATGTAACTATTAATATATATATATATATATATATATATATATATATATATATATATATATATATATATATATATATATATATATATATATATATATATATATATATATATATATGTGTGTGTGTGTGTGAGAACAGTGGGGGAAATATTTATTTGATCCCCTGTTGATTTTGTAAGTTCGCCCACTTATAAATAAATTAGGTTTATTTTAATGTATAGAGACAGAATTGTAGATCTGCACAAGGCTTGAATGGGTTACAAGACCATCAGCAAGTAGCTTAGTGAGGAGGAGACACCTGTAGGTTAGATTATTCGGAAATGGAAGAATTACAAAACAACTATCAATCGGCCTTGGTCTGAAGCTCCGTGCAAGATCTTGCCTCATGGGGTAAGGATGATCATGAGAAAGGTGAGGGATCAACCCCAAACTACACAGGAGGAGCTTGTTGGGACCACAGTCACCAAGCAAAACATTGGTAACACACTACACACCACAATGAACTGAAATCCTGCAAGGTCCCCCTGCTTAAGAAGGCACATGCACAGGCCCATTTAAAGTTTGCCAATGAATATCTAAATGATTCAGAGAAGGCTTGGGAATAAGTGCTGTGGTCAGATGAGACCAAAATTTAGCTCTTTGGCATTAACTTGACTCACCGTGTTTGGAGGAAGTGAAATGCTGACTAAGACCCCAAGAACACCATCCCTACAGTCAAGCATGGAGGTGGAAACATTACGCTTTACAGCTGTTTTTCTGGTAAGAGTACAGGATGACTTCATCACCGCATTGAGGGGCAAATGGACGGGGTCATATACTGTAAAATCTTTGACAAAAACCTCCCTCAGCCAGAACAGTGAAGATGGGTCATGGATGGGTCTTCCAGCATGACAATGACCCGAAACATACCAGCAAAGCAACAAAGGAGTGGCTCAAGAAGAAGCATATTAAGGTCATGGAATTGTCTAGCCAGTCTCCAGACCTCAATCCTATGGAAAATCTGTGGAGGGAGCTGAAATTTAAAGTTGCCAAACAATAGCCAAGAAACCTTAAGGATTTAGAGAGGATCTGTAAAGAGAAGTGGATCAAAATCCCTCCTGAGATGTGCAAACCTGGTGACCAACTACAAAAAAATTGTCTTACCTCTGTGTTTGCCAACAATGGTTTCTGCACCAAGTACTAAGTCATGTTTTGTGTGTGTGTGTGTGTGTGTGTGTATACACCATGTAAATATAGTGACTGTTTTAAATAAGTATTGCCAAAATACTATGATAACGGTGCACTTGCTTAAATTATTTTTTTTTTACATGATATTTACTCATTTTACACAATATATACTTAAAGTAACTAAATGTTTAACTGCAAAGTGTATATTATCTGTTGACAAGGCTGACAGTAGGGTCTGGATGTGTATTGATATATTGCTATGACAATTAAGCGATATACAGTATAATCTATTATCATTTTATTGTTATTTTCAAGTTACTGACAAAGTTCTACAAATACAGACAATATGAAGTCATAAGGCATAAGCCTTACACATACAATAAATCTAATAATCTATGAACTTCCAAAGAGACTTACATCTGTTTAAGAAGGAATCAATGTTTTTGTTCTTTCTCAGTGCGGGATGATTCAGATCAAGGGCCAGAGCAGTTACTGAATCCTGCAGAAGACAAGAGCAAAGCATTAAAAAACACTTAAGATATAGTTCTTAGAATTTCAAATACAAAGTGATTTCTACAGTTGGCTTTCGTCTTCATTTACACAGCCAAAAATCTCATCAAAGTGAGTTCACTCTCCTCTAATCCCAGAACTAAGATCACTCTGACAGTCCTGTTGAGACATTTAACTTTGGATATAAAGCTAAAGTGGAGATTTAGGAATAGGGTTAGGCCTGTTTTAGTCTCCTTTACAGTCATTGTATTTATAAATAACTTTAGGAAATGATTGACATTTATAACACTGGATGATCCTGGAAACTACCTCACATACCTCCAAATACACACAGTGACACTGCAGAGTTAAAAAAATACATGGAAGACAAGAAACACACATAGAACACATTTACCCCCACCCCAACATTCCCAGCCCAAACACTTACATTTGGCCAGGCCAACATCATAAACTAGTTGGCCCAATATAAAAAAAGCGTTAAATAAAGATTTTTTACTGCAGCTTGAACAAGAAAAAGAGATAAGTGAGTTTCAGCCCAGTTGATAAAAACTGTCACTTGCCCTCAGCAGGCCAATGCCAAGATATCACTACATCTTGCATTCAATGATCAAGCACACACAGTTCATAAGTCTGGAGTCAGTAAGAAATATTTTAATAAATTAATATTTTAATGAATCTAGGACACATTAAATTGACCAAAATTGACTGTAAAGACACGTATTATATTACAAAAGGTTCATATTTAAAATAAATACTGTGCTTTTGAACTTTCTATTTATCAAAGAATCCTGAAAACAAAATCACGGTTTCAACACAAATATTAAGCAAAAACATCCGTAATAATAATAAAAGTTTCTTGAGCAGCAAATCAGCATATTAGAATGATTTCTGAAGGATCATGTGACATTTTATATACAATAGTTATTTTAAATTGTAATAATATTTTAAAATAAATAAAAAAAATTCCTGTATTTTTAATTATGTACTTTCAAAATTTAGGTTTAAGTCTGCGAGGTCTGTTACATGAATTCTACTTCCGTAACACAAATCGACACACATACAAACAAAACACACAAAAGCAAAATCAACAATGACAGAATCCTGTTTTCCTTCCACCAGGAGTCAGTCCACAAAACAGTTTAAAAACAAAAACACACACTCAAAGAAAGCTGGAGACAGCTACTTCTCTCCTCAGGATGTGACCTCAGCTTCCTGTATGACATTTCACAGTAGGACACAATGAGTCTGCATCCAATATAATAAATGAAAGACTCATCATAAACTGTCCATAGTTCAACTGCATCATAAATATCAAAATAAACAACACACTAAATGACTTCAGTATCAGAACGGCGTTGTGATGTCGACATCATGAACTAAAGTGGAGCTTTGTCTGACAAGCATGACTTGGAAGAGCATGGGATTGAGGGATATAATCATTTGGGTAAAAGAGGAATGAAATGTACTATAACTCAGGCTGTGTATATTTTCAGCTCTGATACTGAGAGCTAAGCGTGCATGGCTAAGCAGCTGAGGTAGTGAGTGGATGTTTCAAAGCAGATGTGCTGTGGATTGAACCAGCAGGGCTTTCGTTAGGTCTTTCCCTGGGCCTCCCTGGACAGAGCATGATAGGCACACACACCAAAAATACATCACCCAATACCTCCAGCGTTTGTTCATAGATAGCTATCACTTTCCATTAATGGAACAGTTCAGCATGCAAAGCGATCATCAAATTTTCCAACAGAGATTAAAAAAGGGGTTGTCTTTGTGTAAATATTTCTGCATGTTTGTGCTGAACTATTTATTTTAAAGTATGATCATTAATCATTTTAATTAAAGTTGCATTCGCACTAGATGAAACGGCAGTTGTTTTGGTCTTATACTGTGGATGCAGCATTAGCCAAAAACTATTAAGGTACTAATTACATTGTAGAGATGCGCTTCTGGCAGTCAGTATTCATGATTCATTTATTTGGTGAGATTAAGTGTACAATATTAGCGGGCTTATTAAGACAAAATGAGAAGTACTCAGCTGGTCATATGACCTCAAAATGACCACCCCGAAGCAACCCACTCCATGTAAAAAAATTAAAAAAGAAGGCTTTTATGATGATACCGATAGGAATTTAAAAGATAAAAATACTACTCATTGCTTGAGGTGTAACGAATGAGGAAGAACCCCTGAGCACAAAGAACAGCTGCTATAACCATTATGCCCTTGAGCTAGCCACTTAAGTCCAGACAACTTTCTTGTAATAAGTCTACAGTAAGATGCTTTGGAAATGCTTTAGATAAAAGCGTATGCGAAATTACTAATTAATACAACAGGTAGAAAGTTGAGGCCTATTTTGATGGTGTTGAACATGGGCGGCCAGCTTTCAGTCTTGCTCAAAAAATGCAGTTCTTGTCTGGAATTTTTGTCTGCTAAGTAGACTGCTGGGTAATAAGAGATTTCACTCTTTGATTAGAAGTGACAATAGGAGTCATTTTCACCCTGTAAAGCTTGCTTGACAAGTCCTCGCATTTCACTCTAACCGTGTCATTGAATAAACGTATGGTACCTCCTCACTTTGTAAAGCTACTTCCTGCCTTCTCAATGGGTGTATAAAATAAGTTTATCCTGGTGCTTTAGGACTGGACAATATAGCTCTGTATTTTAGAAAAACATTACCATCAAAAGACAGCATTACTGTGGAGGAGGGTGTGTTGATAACACACTGATCAGAGATAAGATTGTTTACACCCTCAATATATAATGCAGTTTTGTTTTGCATTGTATGACCTATGTGTGTAGGAAGAGCTTTCTGGTATCTTCATTATCTTATTAGGTGGTCTTAATATAATAACATATATTACATTAACATCAATATTACAACATAAACACAGAAAATTACCAACCTTTCATAAATATTCTTTGCAACTAGCAGATGTGGCCTATAATTTGGAAAATAATAAAAAAAAAAATTGCATGCTCCACATCTTTACAAAAACTTCTTGTACACATGTAATCATCTTTTCAATTAAACATATGTTTTTTTCTTGCAGTTACTACTGGAGATGCAAGCTCTTGCTATTACTGTGCATATGCATATAAGTGATTTTTAAACAGTAATTGAATCAACTCACTAATGTTGACAAAATAAATGTCATGAGACAAATTTTGGCCAAGGTTTGTCTTATATTGTTTGCAAAGTTTCTAAAAAATTTTATCCATAACTGCTTATTATCCATAATTATTTTTTGTTTTTGGCAGATATTAATTAATATGTTCATGATGCTACCAAACTTCTGGCTAATAAAGCCAGCAGTCTTCTTTTTTTTAGAAACATTTCAGTTAGAGAAATAAATATATAGCCTATCTTTTTCATGATCAGAATATAACCAAATTCTGATTCATTTCATATTATGTAAACAAAATGACATGACACTTGTGACATGACCATACATAGGATATATGTATATAACAAAACCTCAAAACTTCCCAGAGATGTATTTTAATAACAAGCATCCCATTATCCCCATAACCTTACCAGCAAACTCTCCAAATTCAGCGGTGATCGTTGGTCCTTGATGATTGACTCCAGTATTCTCACCCGGTTTTCGAGTCTCTTTCCTGCTCCGGTCGACATTGTGGCAGCTCGGTGTTGTGAAGGTCCCAGTGAACATCAGTTTGAGAGCCGCGATTGTGAGACTTCAAACGTCCGAGACAAACTTGTCACTACCTGTCGTAATTCAATGCGACGCCTCTCAAAGCTCCCCGGTTCTGGATGAATGAATTCTTTAGCCGATTTTACACACTGCTTAAATGTATGGAACTCAATGGTTTTGTGTCTTTACCTGTGTAAATGACACCGGCGTTCCGCGTGCTAATCAGCGGTGTAAAATCAAATTACACTCACGCGTCCAGGAAGCCGAGCGTCTCTCCCGCTCCAGTTCATAAACTACAGGGGGGGGGCTCATGTGTCGAAACACTGATCCGAAGCGTGATTCGAAACACCCATGTCACGTGACTATGACCAAACGAAGCCTCGAAGTGTTTCACTAATTGTTTCATCAGGTGGAGGGGCGCGCAAGATGGCGACCGGTGAGGAGGTAGTTTTGAGATGCTGAGGAGAAAAGTTTGTCCCTTCACCTCATATCGTTCTTTTTGTTTAATAAATTGACCAATCTGACAGCTAAATGTAAGACCTTAGTTTTTACCAGATAATTAACACGGAGAGTTGCTGTAAATTGCTTTTGAACGATTATCTAGAGACTGTAGCATTGAATGGCGGAAAAACGAGAGAGGGAGAGTAACGTTAAGGTAAATAAAAAAAGCTTAACAAAGTCGCTGACAAAGATGAAGAGCAAAGATGATGAAATGAAAATTTGCAGCGCTGATCCTCAAACAGAGCACGCATATGTAGCGCAAGGCATCACAGTTTCTTTCCCGGGTTCAACGCCCAGCACCCCTGAGCCGAAGAAAAGTAAAAATGAACCGTCTCTGTCTGAAATTCAAGAAAACATCATGCGATGCATAAATGAAAGAGTTAACGGATTAGAGGAGCTCTTAAGGGCAAATACGGTGAGCATTGAAGCTTTAAAGAAAACGACGGAATTCCTCTTCAATGAAGTAAAGGATGTCAAAGATGATGTGAAAACTTTGAAAAAGGACACGAAGGCGATGCATGAGGTCAGTGATGCGCATAGTAAGAAAATGACGGAGTTCGATTCCAGGCTTAACGAGGTAGAAAGGTACAAGAGAAGATGGAATCTGAGATTGTACGGTCTGATTGAGCAGACAGGTGAAGATGTAAAGGCACAAGTGGTGGATATCTGTTGTGCAGTTCTTCCAGAGCTAACCACCAAAATACAACAGGATGTAGATATAGTACACCGGCTCGGAAGAAAACTTGAAGGAAACGCCACGAGAGGGAGAACCGTTATCATCCAATTTGTGTCCAGATCCTTACGAGATATGCTTTGGAAAGCGGCGAAAACCAGCACCTACCTGAGATCCAAGGAGCTACGGTTCGGAGAAGATTTAACGACTATGGACAAAGCCTTACGCAGACAGCTGTGGCCAAAAGTGGAGGCTGCTCGGCAGGTAGGGAAGAAGGCTTACTTCGTCGGCGTACGAGCCTTCGTTGATGGAAAGGAAATACCTCCCTAGGATTTTGAACATGATTATATGTGCATAATTCCTGATAAAGAACTGCATATGGACAAAACTTCTGCACGTGTTAGTACACGGTTACAAGTGCAGTCACAATCTGGACGGAATTTTGGGTCTTTTACAACAGAATATTTCTTTCAGTTTACGGTCAGAATGGATCTTTGTTAACTGATCTACAATATATTGCACTTGCACAGCATAGTTTTCGAAAGGTTTTGATTTAGTTCAAGTATTATTAAGGTCAATTTGGGTTGTAAGTTCTATTTTTGAGGTGTAGGAACTTGTTTTGTTTCATATTTGCTTAATCTTTAATTGTTAATATAGCATACTGGTATCTTTGTCAGTTTTATCGTTAAATGTCAGGGGAATTCGAGATTTGCTGAAAAGGAAAGCAGTTTTTTTGTTTTGCAGGAAATTTAAATGTGATTTTTATTATATTCAAGAAACACACGCATCTTTGTCAGATTATAATTTTTGGAAGAGCCAATGGGGGGATGATTTATGGATGTCATATGGGAGTAATCGATCAGCTGGTGTTGCAATATTAAAAGGTACATTTAAGGGGAAAATAATTCAAAACAAAATGCATGATTCAGGTCGATGGGTGATACTGGTTATAGAAAAGAATTCTGAATTTTTTATTTTGGGGAATATTTACGCAAGTAATTTTACCACACAAAACAAAACTTTATTTTTGGATTTTGAAGACCAAATTGAAAAAACAGTGGAACAATATAGCAATGCGAAATTAGTACTTGGAGGGGATTTCAATACAATATGGGATTCTGAAAAGGATTGTTTTCCACCTCGTCTGAGTAACAGGTCTGTTCTTCCGGAATTGAATAGTATATGTTCTACTCTGGACTTGATTGATATATGGAGACATACGTATCCAGACAAAATTCAATTTACATGGTGTAAAGGAAACCTTTCTCAACAGTCACGCATAGACTATTGGTTAATTTCAAGGAATCTATTGGATTATGTTAATGAGGTCTCTATAGAGCCTTCTGTTCTTACAGATCACAAAGCTATTTTTCTCTCATTAAATACAACTAAATCCAAAGATACTAAAAATTTTACATACTGGAAAATGAACCAGAATATATTGACAGATGTGCAGTTTAGAGATAAAGCAAAAGAGATTATAATAGATTTTTGGAAGGAGGCAAATGTAACGAATTTATTTGGGGTAAATTGGGAATTAATGAAGTATAAGATTAGAACTTTAGCCATAAGGAGAGGAAAAGAAATAGCCAAATATAGAAGAGAAAACGAAGAAAAAATTATACAGGAAATTATAAGACTTTCTGGAAAGTGTAATATAGATCAAGAAAATAAAAATAAATTACTACAACTACAATTAGATTTAGATAAAATATATGAATATAAAGCAAAGGGTGCCTTCATAAGATCAAGGAAGAAATGGTTAGAGGAAGGAGAAAAAAATACAAAATACTTTTTTAATATGGAAAAAAGGAAGGTAGAACTTGCATCTATGGTCAAATTGAATATTAATGGACAGTTAACAGAAAATTTTAAAGAAATATCAAGATATGTGGCTGAATTTTATGAGAAATTGTATTCTTATGATAACAAACTGAGTAATGCACAGTCATTCTTAGATTCTATTAAAGATGACATTCAAAAGATAAGTGAGTCTTCTATTGAAATGTGCGACCAAGAGATTTCTTTAAATGAAATATCTCACTGTATTAATAAACTCAAAGACAATAAGTCACCCGGAAATGATGGTTTAATTAGTGAATTTTATAAATATTTTCAAAATGAATTATCCCCGTTTTTGTTAGCTGTATTTAGAGAAGCGATACAACAAGGTTATTTACCCAATTCACTGAGACAAGGTTTGATAACTTTATTACCAAAGCCCAATAAGGACATTTTATTTGTAGAGAATTGGCGTCCCATTACGCTAATCAATAATGATGCAAAAATTTTTGCACAAATATTTGCAGAAAGATTGAAGAACTGTCTTGATCCCATAATTGATGAATGTCAATCAGGGTTTATGAAAGGTCGTCACATTTGTAATAATATTAGGCTCATTTTGGATTTAATCGACTACAATGAATTTATTACAGATAATAGTTTTGTTTTATTTGTTGATTTCTTTAAAGCGTTTGATACTATCGATCATAACTTTATGTTGGAGACCTTAAATTATTTTGGTTTTGGAGTATACTTTAAAAAAGCTATTAAAACACTGTACAATGACTGTAACAGCTCAGTTAAGTTATCATATGGAACGTCATCAAGGTTTAAAATTAATAGAGGTATACGACAAGGCTGTCCCATTTCACCGTTTCTTTTCTTACTGGTAACACAAACCATGGCCATACATATTAAAAGAGATACATTTTGTGGTATTAGATTTTTGGAGAAAGAGTTAAAATGCTCTCAATTAGCGGACGACACTGCTATTTTTTTAAAAAGTGAAACTGAAGTTAAAAAAGCTATTGAGTGCCTTAATGTTTTCTCTTCTGTATCTGGTTTATGTTTAAACATTAAAAAATGTGTGTTATTCCCCTTGAAAACATGTAATCATAATAACATTTTTGGTATTCCAGTAAAGGAGTTAGTAGATTATTTAGGTATTAAGATCTGTAAAGACCAAAAAGAGAGAAATAATTTAAATTTTACACCAATTATAAGGAAAATTAAACAAAAATTTAATTCATGGTTAATGAGAGATCTCTCATTAAAAGGAAGAATATTATTATCCAAAACTGAAGGATTGTCATGCTTGGTATATACAGCTCTTGCATTAGATGTTCCACAATCAATTATAAAAGAGGTGGATACTGTTTTGTTCAATTTCATTTGGAAGAACAGACCTCATTATTTAAAAAAAACTGTTTTATGCAATCCAATTGAGGATGGTGGTCTAAATGTACTTGACTTTAATACTGCTAATTGCGTATTTAAAAATAAGTGGATAAAGAACTACTTTAACTCTAAAGGCAAAATTTGGAATATCATCCCTGAGTTCATTTTTGATAAGCTGGGGGGCTTAGAATTTTTTTTGAGGTGTAATTTTGACGTAAATAAGATTCCGATAAAGCTTTCTTCTTTTCATAAACAGGTTTTTCTATTATGGATGCTCATTTTTAAGCATAATTTTTCTCCACACAAATCTGTGATTTGGAACAACAAATATATTACATTTAAAAATAAATCTTTATTTTACAGAAATTGGTACAATAACGATATAATTTTGGTCAGACAGTTATTTAAGAATAATGGACATCTTTTTAATTACTGTGAATTCCTTGACTATTATAAGATCCCTGTAGCGGCTAAGGAGTTTGCAGTGGTTTTTGATGCCATTCCTAGTGGCCTTATTCAACTTTTATCAGGCAATATATCTTCCGAAGCTATCCCCATATATACTACTAATCAGTTAAGTATTGATGGCGTGAAAATTATAGATAAAAAGTTTAATAACTTTTATATTAGAGAATTATGTAGGATTACGTTATTGCCTAAATGCAAACCTTTTTGGAACTCAATGTATTATCAGATTGATTGGAAAGAGGTCTGGAACTTACCCAGTAAATACTGTCTGACCAATAAAGTTAAAGAAATTACATATAAGATTATTCACTTGATTTATCCAGTGAGACAAGTAGTCTCAAGATTTTTTAGAGACATGGAAACTACATGTAACTTTTGTAATACAGAAGAAGAATCAATAAAACACTTATTCTTTGAATGTGTATTTACCCAACTGTTTTGGATTGATGTTGAATATCTGATATTTAAATTCACAAAATTAAAAATTCAACTATCTGGTAAAGATATATTTTTGTTGTACAAAAATAAGAGTGTGGAACAAAATTTTGTTGTTAACTTAATAATTATGTATGGAAAATACCATATACATAAGCAGAAATGGACAAATAATAAACCTAACATTATATTATTTAAAATTGAGCTTAAACATTATATTGAAGCCCTAAAAGATGTTAGAAATAAAAAAGCGAAACAGATGTATACAATTTTTGAATCCTTTTCTTTGTAATTTTTTTATTTTTTCCCGTGTTATTTTTTTATTTTATTTTAATTTTATTGTTTCTTTGATGCTATTATGATTGTAATAGATAATAATACATTATGTTTCCTCTGTATATGTATATTGTTATGCAATAAAAAAAAAAAAAAAAAAAAAAATTGTTTCATCAGGTGTGGTCCGCCGAATCAGCGTTTGATTGGAACGGTCGGGAACAGACCACACAATCGCACATCTGTATAAAAGTGAAATAAACGCATTTTGACCTCGTGGGTTTTTGTGAGAGTAGTTTGACTTTGAGATAGCGGATTTTTGGTGATATAGTGACATAGTGCGATTTGATTAGTTATAGGCAATTTAGACTTACATTTAAATTTACACAACACATTGACTGAGAGGCTAGAGACAGACAGAGTATACATATAGTGACACATTAATAGATACATAGATATAAATATATATAGACAGCTAGATTAATAGATAGATACATATATAGATAGATTACAGATACATATATAAATACATATATTATAGATAGATTATAGATACATATATAAATACATATATTATAGATAGATACATATATAGATACATAGATTATAGATACATATCTAGATACATAGATCGATTCATATATAGATAGATAGATTTGGATAGATAGATAAAATGGAAGCTCCCCAGAAGAGATGCCGTACATCTGTGGTGTGGGAGCATTTCCATTTAGAAACCCCAAATAAAGTGAGATGTGTGTATTGTGATCGGCAGCTAGCCTACTGCAACAATACATCATCCATGATGCGCCATTTGAGGAGCACTCATCCTGCCATTTTGCAGGGTGCAGAGGATGGCATTCCCCCTGTACCTAGGCCTGCTACTGACACTGCTGGGCCATCTAAGCAAGGTATGCAATGTTTGGGATATAATTATAATTGAAATATAATTACAACCTTTTGGGACACTGTTTATAAAGTTTATAAGTTATATAAAGCACTGATTATAAACACTGGAAGGTTTCCAAATAATGAACCAGTAGGCTATACTTTTAATAGATGTGCACTAATTGAAGATGTATTTTTCCAATGTATTTGTCTGAAAGTATGTTTTGTCTTCTCTTTTAAAAGTCAGACAGAGGGAATTGGATGAGGCTCTTATAAACATGGTGGTGAAGGATCTGCAACCCTTCACCATCGTGGACGATGAGGGATTCAGGGCATTTGTGAACAAGCTTGATCCAAGCTATGTCCTCCCATCCCGGAAGGTGCTTAAAATAATGGTCAGCGAAAAGTACAACAAAGCCAAGGAGAAGACAATGGAGGACCTACAAAAGGCCGAATTTGTTAGCCTTACAGCTGACATGTGGTCCTCCATTAATATGGATGGATATCTTGGTGTGACTTGCCATTACATAACACCAGAGGCAAAAATGGCAACTGTTGTACTGGGTGTAAGGAGGTTTTACCAAACCCACACAGCCCAGCATCTCATGGAGGCTAAAGCCTTGCTAATGGCTGAGTGGGGAATAACCTCCAAAGTTCAGTGCATGGTGACTGACAATGCATCTAACATGATCCTAAGTGCCCAGCTACTCCACCTTCGCCATGTCCCATGTTTTGCTCATACTTTAAATTTGATTGTGAAAAAGGCACTAGATCAAACCCCAGTCATCAATGAAATACGCCAGAAGGCCAGAAAGATAGTGGGGTTGTTCAGATCCAGCTGCAAAGCAAATGACAAGCTTGTGGAGATGCAGAGCTTGATGGGAAGACCAACTCTGAAACTGATACAGGAGGTTGACACGAGATGAAACAGCACATTTGACATGCTACAGCGCTTGTATGACCAACGTGAACCAGTGGCTGCTGCACTTTCCAACTTAAACAATGATACTGCTCCCCTGACAAGTATTGATTATGACATTATTGAACAATCATTGTCAATACTGCAACCATTCAAACTCGCAACAACAGAGATGTCAGAGGAAAAGAGAGTGTCTGCTTCAAAGCTTATACCACTGTACAGGATGTTGCAGCACAAGCTTGCACAGAAAAAAGAAAATGCAACGCAGGAATCAACTGTTCAATTAGGTAGGCCACAATGACCATACTACCCATGTGATTGGCCATAACTGTCATATTATTGTCATTATTATAAATATGTGTTTCTCCTGTTTTGGCTCATAGGCTCACATCTGCAAGAAGGTCTGCACTCCAGATGTGGAGGTTATGAGAGTTTTAGAGCCTTGGCACTGGCTACACTGCTGGACCCAAGGTTAAAAAATGTGGCATTTGGAAATGCTGCCAAAGCCCAGGAAGCTGAAAAGCATATCACACTGGAGTGTGCTTCACTGATGCGTTTAAACACAAATCCTGGTGAGCAGTTTCAGTCTGTGTTATGTTATGTAATCTGAATCATGTAATATAATATATCCTTCATATATGCCATCAGTTTAGGATTTGTTACTAATTGCTGTTTTCCTTTTTATTCAGACCCAGAAATGTCAACATCACACCCATCATCATCATCATCACCATCACCATCACCATCAACATCAACACCAGTAGAAACACAGGACAGTTTATGGGAACTTTTTGATACTCGCATCCATCAAACCAAGATGATACACAATGCTACAGCTGATGCCACAGTGGAAGTGAAAAAATACATCAACGATGCGTATTTGCCCAGAACTCATGATCCACTAACTTACTGGAAAGAGAGAGCAGTAATCTTTCCTCATTTGTATGTCCTTGCAAAAAAATATCTTTGTATGCCAGCAACAAGTGTCCCTTGTGAGAGGATTTTTTCAAAGGCTGGAGAAATTATCTGTAAAAAAAGAAGTAGGCTAAGTCCTTCCACAGCAGATAAATTAATATTTTTGAATAAAAATCTCTAAAAAAGTGAGACATTGTGGCTTGATTTCTTTTATTAATATTCATTTTTCATGACCAAAATAACATTATGCACAGTGAGGAGCCTATAGGTTACAAGCTTCACATATTAGAACATTATAATCAGAGGTGGAAAGTAACGAATTACATTTACTCGCGTTACTGTAATTGAGTAGCTTTTTTGTGTACTAATACTTTTTAAAGTAATTTTTTTAATCTGTAATTTTACTTTTACTTAAGTATATTTTGTTTGAAGTATTGTACTTCGCTACATTTTAAAACACATTAATTACTGAGTAAAAAAATAAATAAATCGCTCCCTGGAAACTACGTCAGTAAATAATGGGCAGGAGGGCAAACTGGCGCTAAAATCAAGGGAAAGATGCAGACGGACAAAACAGGCGTTAGTGGTGCAGACACCGCTGAAAACGAAACCCCGTCATATTCTGAAGTTGAACTCGAAGGAAATGAAGTGAACCCATGGCCATATGTATGCTCTATTATGCAGTGTAAGCTGTACTTGCCTAGGAAGACCAAACTAGCAGCTTATAAAATCTCGACAAGATATCAACCCTTCGCAAGAAGAGGTAAGCTAAATAATTGCATCGTTGCATTGGTGGTTAAAATGAAGCTTTGACATTTTAACAAGAGGTTTTGCACAAATTAGCTAAAAAGACCGTGGTGAGGAGTGTGCTATTTTTGTTTTAATGATGTGCGCGCGCATTTATAGTGCGTTCTTTCACTGTGTGATTCAGTCTCCTAAAATGCATTTAGAATGATCACAGAATTGAAGATATAGGGGCAGAAAATTCACATATTTATATAATTTCATATATTAAATCAAAATCACACAAAGAATGCCATCTTTTCCTCCAAAAATCATCATGAATATATACATACATATATATAACAGTTCAGTAAACAAGTTAATTAAGAGACTTGCGTTTTAGACACCATATTGCCTTTTTAGCTCTATTTCTACAACAGAAAATAATTCCAAACACAGCCACCAAAGCACAGTTTTGCGTCTCTGAGCAACGTGACAGTGTTTCGTTCCTGAATGAATCAACCGTTTAAATGATTCGGTTCAATCGCAATGACTCACTTATTAACAGTGACTTGCTGACACATACTGGCCATTTTAATTTCACATTTAAAGATTTTTTTTTTATAATTAATTTCTTATCATTTCAAATGAGTATTCAACATTTCATGTCTTGTATATCAAAACATTATTCATGCATTTGTAACTGCAGGTTAAATGCATTCTTGTCCTGCACTAAACAGTGTAATACATCTAAATTCCACTTCCAATGAATCTTCTGCATTTCCTCTGCATTAAAAGATGAGTTTGTTGATAATGATTTGCCTGGTAACAGCCCAAATGTTTTATTATTCTAAATAACTGATTCCTTTAATTAAAAACAACTAGTTTGAGATTAATAGACCTATCCCAGGGGTGTCAAACTCAGTTCCTGGAGGGCCATAGCCCTGCAGAGTTTAGTTCTAACCCTGCTCCAGCACACATATCATGTAGTTTTCAAATAAACCTATATGATTAGATTAGCTGGATCAGGTGTGTTTAATTAAGGTTATATCTAAACTGTGCAGGACTGTGGCCCTCCAGGAACTGAGTTTGACACCCTTGGCCTGTCCCATTTTGACTCCCTCCCACTGTTAAAATGTAACTAAGTAATTTTTACTCTGAGTAAATTTTAAATGAGCTACTTTTTACTTTTACTTGAGTAGATTTTTAGACTGGTACTTTTACTTGTACTTAAGTAAAATTTCATTAATGTAATGGTACTTTTACTTGAGTAGAATATTTTTGTACTCTTTCCACCTCTGATTATAATAATAAAAAAACAACACATTTTTTTAATGGCTCGTCAAGGTTGTTTCAGATCAACACCTGCAAGTGACCACTAGGTTTCCCCGTGGATACGGGTGTCGGATTGATTCGAAGCCTCGAAACAATATGGCACATTTGGTTCAACTGTTTCATTGGTTCACGAGGCCTCGATTTTGCCATCACTAGCAGGAGGGGACTATCAGTAGCCTACATGTGAAGGTGAATGGCGAGTTTCTTTGTTGAATTCCTCGGATCTTATCTCAGCCATCGCTTTTACCAACCAAACGTTACTCTCTAAATACGACTTCATATAGTCTACTACACTAGATATATTTAGACGATTGCATATATGTATTTATGATGGCACGAAGCTTATTTATTATAGACTTATTTCATGTGCGCTTCGTAAATGTAGTGTGGTGTAATTCAGCACTTACATTCAGTGAAAAATGATGGCATAAACATCTCTGCTGTGAATACCATTCATAGTAGACTATTTTAATGTTTTTATGTAAATATTTTAAAGCCATTTTCTGTATGAACTAGCTATTATATTAAGTTATTATTTTGCCCTAATTCCCTAATAATTGCCCTAATATTTTTAGAGGCATTTTCATAAAATGAAAAGTGCGTGTCATGTCATCCAATGACGTCAAATAAATAACTCAAATACTAATACACAAATAATTCTCGATCTGTACAGTCATGGCTGTTAAAAAAAATGTTGTAGCTTTTGTATTGTACCACCACAATGAAAATTTTTTTTGTTTTGTTTTTTGATGTAGCTGTATGTAGGCTACATACATACATAGGCAGCCATACATTTTTAAAAGATCTTCAAAGTGCTCATTTTTACTCTATTTATAAAGGACACCAATAATAAAAACCCATATGGGGCCCTCATATGTTTCAATGCTAATACTCCATTAACTTATTACTCTGCATTAGGCCTACCTGACGCTCCCTATGAGGACTGGACACAGACATTCGGTGGTGTTGTGTCAATGGAAACTGCTGACACGGATTGTAATTTATGAGACAGTCTGACTCTACAGATCATAGACTACACACATGACATCTCTTATCAGCCAACAGCTTTCGATTATACTGATAAAGAAAAAAGTAGGCTAGCACAGATTGAAGACACCATTCTGAGGGACAGAAACTTTATTTTTTTGTTATGCATGTAACCTAAATATGCGTTAAATCTATACATAGTAGCCGAGATATATGTCAAAACCCAATCTGTTTTATTAAAAAATATAATAGGCTATTCATCAGACAACGCCCACTTCTTGCACACAATCTTAATGTTAGGAATGAGGAAGCAGTTTGTTGCAGGTCTCAGAAAAGTGTCCCCAGGGTTTAGCTTACTTAATTAATTTATTTGGACTATAGAGAGAACTGCCATAATCCAGCATCAATTGACCTTAAAAAAACAGCTAAATGAATTTTCTGCTGCTCCAATGTGATCTGATAAGTAGGGGTTATATTATGTTTGAGGTATTTAGCCTACTTAATAGTTTGTGGCATATTAAGACATATCCCAATCAAAAAAAAAAAAATAAATAATAATAATAAAAACTATTTTACTTTGTGTCACTATGTGGTTTAGAGTTTAATTCCTGCTCGCGTGTACTTTTGACAACCCTTTAAATAAACCTATTGTTGGCACCTGCTCTATATAAGTGCTTCCAGTCAGTTGTGAACGCGCAACACTGACCTCTGGTGGTCATATTGAAAGGGGTCATTTTTAAGCAAATGTGAAAACGTTCTTGGCAGATTTCTTGTTAAAACTATAATAATCAGTAGGATCATATAATTATGGAACGCATGCATTTATATCTTATGGCAGCCCTAGTAAAGAAAATAAAAAAGCTCGTAAAATCTTGTTTTTGTCTCATGTCAGTTTTGTTGTGAGTTGTTTGCCAACAAATGAAGTGCGGATAGAAATGGACACGTATTGTTGTTGCAGTCACTATTAAAAGTGAGTAAAATCAATGAACAAACAGCAAATGATTATTAATTAACGCATCGAACCATATGTGATTATAGAAGAACGGAAAATTAAAAAAATTAGTTATATTATATAATGGTTTCAAATAAGGAATTTTTGCTACAGCTGTTTAAGATTCTGGTTGAAGGAAAAGCTGTTCCAGAAGAGATGATGG
Source organism: Carassius carassius (assembly GCF_963082965.1). Taxonomy (NCBI): domain Eukaryota; kingdom Metazoa; phylum Chordata; class Actinopteri; order Cypriniformes; family Cyprinidae; genus Carassius; species Carassius carassius. Next base: position 9,878,913 of record NC_081772.1, on the reverse strand, counting down.
TCAAGTTAATTGTTGACAGGTTCAAGTCACCTGACGTAGAATATTATGGTAAGAATATGACACTAACTAAAATTACATAAAATGAGTTAACCAAATAAACAAACATGTAAACCATGTTTGTTTGCAAACCAAAAAAAAGTATCTCTGACTGACTCAAAATTGTCTAACTCTGTGTAGTTCACTGGAGTTGTTATTATATATATATAAGAGTCATATTGTACTTTCTAAAAAAAATAATAATAATAATAATTACTATGCATTAAAGTGAGCATGAATAGATCCATGCAACTTTTAATTAAAATATCATATTAACTTGATCCTCCGATGGAATGACAGATTTCTCTCTGGTGATCAAATTTAGTCAGTTTAAAACCCACTTCTTTTGTTTTATTTTATTATTATTATTTTTTTTTTTTTTTTTTTTTACAATGGACTGTATACAGACATCCCTCCCACCTAATCAACAACCAATACATTGAACATTTTTTTATTTTAACTTCCATAATCTGTTTCATTACATTGCTTTAGGTGCTACACACAGCCATGAACAGCACAAGCTTTGATAAAAAAAAAAAAAATAAAGAGATTAATTTGACATGGCTCTTGAAGTCACAATGAAGAGGAAGTAGAACAAGGAAAGAATGTAGGCTGGGAACTTGGTTCTGCCCATGGGTTGTTGATTGAAAGGTTGAGCTCAAAATGCAAAACATGCACGGATGAATTGTTGGCAATAACGTAACATTTAGAAAATATGGTGAACTTTTCTTTTAATGTTGACTTTACAGATAAGCTAAAGTTTTTTTTTCTTTTTTGTCTAAAACTGCTGATATTTGCAGTCATGTCTTATCTTTCTTTGCTGTTCCTTGTTTTGTTGCAAGGTGGTGTATCCAAGCCTGTGTGATAACAACATACCAGAAGACTTTAGTTAACAAGGTCCTGTATGAGGCACGACACCTGAGACAGGAACGTGTGTGCTCCAGTGTCAGAGTCAGAGCGATGTGTGGGAACATGCAGCGTCTCAGGGAGGAACTGCAGGAGGATTCTGATGGAACGGTGTTAAACCTGCCTACCGATGAAGAGGTGGAAGAAAAAGATCATGTGAAAACCATATCAGGTGTAGCAAACAACATGGAGGAGGACTGGGAGGTTAAGGAAATGTATAACAGATCCAGAAAGCTCTGAAACCAGAATAAAAGAAAACGTCTCAGGTTACGACTGTAACCTATGTTCCCTGAGAACAGGGAACGAGACACTACGTCAGAATGACGCTTTGGGGAACGCCTCAGGCGTGACAGGTGTCTGAAATCACTATCAAATCACGGCAATCATAATGACCGGCGACAGCCCGTGAATCATTAACGTGAATGATTAACGTGCGACCTGCAAGTATAAAAGGGAGCCTTGCAAACATGACAAACATCCTATCGTCTGAAGGGACTGTTGCAGGCAGGCCCCGAGGCATGGCAGGAAGACGTAGTGTCTCGTTCCCTGTTCTCAGGGAACATAGGTTACAGTCGTAACCTGAGACGTTCCCTTTCGAAAGGGAACTCTACACTACGTCAGAATGACGCTTTGGGGAACGATATACCAACGCCACCATGCTAAGGGGAGTGCCTGCCAAGCGGCAGTGACAACTGACAGAACTAGCAAATTCAAATGAAACGCTAGAACCACTCACCCTCAGGTCACACTGGGCTGTCAGTGACAGCACTCCCTACGGTCATAGCCCAAGCTATATGATACCACAGAAAAACCTCCATAAACATAGTTTTAGTGAAAGGTCTACCTGGGCCTGCTCAAGGGCCTAGGACCACAACTTCAACTTCTTAGAAGGGGTCCCTTCTAGGGAATGTGGCTAGGGAACCTGAGGGAACCCCAGCCAGTCACTATTCAGGGGAACGTGCCACCTGAAATGCCACCAGGCAGGCCTGACCTGGTGTCACCATACAAGACACTATAGTCTGGCCACTTCCTGTCTGTCCAAAGACAGAGCCTCTGGACACTTGCCTTTAGGAAGGCATCCAACCCGAGGGACTGCGAAGCAGGCAGTGAACCACTCGGACCGGATCTCAGAGACGGTATATCCTGGAGAGTATGACTCAGCATAGTGCATTACAACCCTTGCCAGCGAGGGGAGTTTCTCTACTCGATCCACGGATCAACCCAGTGTTTGTGTTTCAAAACACTAAGGAGGCCTGTGAGGGCCTAAGGACTGATCTAACTGGGAGGCCTCATGAGAGGCCTACGACCGACTGATCAGACTCAGGAGACCACATACTCATACTGACCCTCAGTGAGGGGAGCATTAGATCTACCTGGTAGGCAACCAGGCTGTAGCAAGATAAAGAGGTTCCAGGAGGGAACCGTAGCAGAGAATAAAAACTTGAGTCGAGCCAGGGCGCAAGCTCACCTTTGGTAGCTGCCTGATAAGGTCTGCTAAACTGAAAGTAAGCGGCCACTAGCTTACAAAACCCAGCACCACTGTGAAACTACTCAGGGAGACCTGGAGAGGCCTACTACCTGACAACCACAGTATGTGGGAGCTCACCATCAGAGAGGCCTGGTGCAGCCTACTATCTGATAACCATAAAACGTGAGAGCTCACTTTCAGAGAGGCCTGGAGAGGCCTACTACCTGAAAAACCATGCTCAGTGGAACACACAGTAAGTGGGAGCTAACCTTCCAAGGAGGCCTGGAGAGGCCTACTACATGATAACCACAGTATGTGGGAGCTCAACTTCAGGGAGGCCTAGTGAGGCCTACTACCTGATAACCACAGCGCATGGGAGTTCACTTACAGAGAGGCCTGGAGAGGCCTACTACATGACAACCACAGTATGCGGGGGCTCAACTTCAGGGAGGCCTAGTGAGGCCTACTACCTGATAACCACAGCGCATGGGAGTTCACTTACAGAGAGGCCTGGAGAGGCCTGCTACATGACAACCACAAAACCTGGGAGCTCAACTTAAGGGGGGCCTAGTGAAGCCTACCACAGTACATAGGAGTTCGCTTACAGAGAGGCCTAGAGAGGCCTACTACCCATCACCAGAAAAACCACATTAAGTGGAAACTCAAAGTATGTTGGAACTCAACTCCAGGGAGGCCTGGAGAGGCCTACTACCTGAAAACCACAGCTGACAGTGGGCCAGACTGGCAGTCCAGTTGACTGTCTATGGGGCTTTGCCTTCAGGGAGGCCTTATGAGGCCTACTACCTGATAGTTCAACCTCAGGGCCACTTAGTACCACAGTATGAGGGATTCAGCCCTCAGGGAGGCCTAGTAAAGCCTACTACCTGATCTCCACAAAAAATGTGGGAGCCCATCTACTTCCTGAAACGGTCTAATCAGCTGGATGTGTACTGCTGCTGGGGACTCGCCTAACAGGGAGGCCCGGTCGAGCCTACTAGCTGATAGCGAGTCTTTCTGCTACTTTAATGAACACTGCTGGAACCATACTAATAAAAAACTTTCCTAAAGTTTTGACCTAGTGTATGCTCCACAATGTTGTGACCCACCTCCGAGGAGGCCTGTTAAGACCTACTACTCGGTAGTGAGTCTTCTGCCCAAACTACCAGGGCCAACCACCAAAGGTGAGCTGGCCTAGGAGCCCTATCTTAGGGGTTACCCAGTCAAGGAGGCCTGCTGGGGCCTACTACCTAACTGTGCAGCCTTCAAGGCAGAAAAACTGTTACTACAGCGCTTACAGCATCCTGGTACCTAATCACATTGCCAAAGGCAGTGTACTCAGCAAAAAGCAATACCCTCATAGCAGGGGAGTACAACATACGCCACTCTGCCTAGTGGAGGCCCCATTTTAAGGGCCTACCTACTAAATGCAAGGGCATCAGCTCATGGCAATGCTCTGGCTTCAAGGGAGCGGAGTTCAAATACCGGAATGAAATGTAGTTAGAACTCCCTGCTCAACCGGAGCCATCATGGTGTGAGGTAGATAATACAGAGCTGAGAATGGATTACTCAAAACTACCCTGCGTTAGCGGGGGAGTAACACCATATGCCCCTGAAATGTTAGACAGGGAGCGGGCCTGCAAGTGGCTCCAAAGGGTGACAGGGATTTGTCCTGTGCCCAGCCTGGGGGAGCGGAGCTTGCTTGCAAGCCAACCAACTTTCACCCATCGTCCGAGCGGTTCAGCTCAACGGGCTGAGTGGAGCCAGCTCTAGAGGCCTAAAAACAAGTAGCTCTGTTCGGCAGGGTCTGGCAAACTATCACATCGCAGAGCGAAAGACAGCCTGACCCGCCTGAAGGATCATACCTCAACTACCACCCTGCATTACTCTATCACCCCTGAATGCAGTGAAAGGGGCGGGCTTTGGCCAACAACTCCCATTTAAGGGAGGAGGCTGAAATCTCGGGGAGGAAGCCTACACATAATAAAATGCGGCAGCTATACTTAGCAAAACGCCTCCAACATCCCAAACATAGCCTAGGCCAGCTACAGAGGCGGCCCGGGTTAGGGCCGACCTACAAGCACAGATCTACCTGAGGGCTCGGAGGAGCCACAGCCTACTTGATTGAGAGGCTGTGAAACACTCAACCTACTGCCAGGGGAGCGAAGTACTCAGGATACCAATGTCACAAACCGAAAGGTAGGACATAAGATCTATCTGAAGCGCCAGCGTCAGTCTAAACCTAAAGTAAAAAAGTTTTTTTTTTTTTTTTTTTAGGAAGACCAACTACTCTACCCCTAGGCGGCTTAAAGCCCTGAGGCTAACATAGAAATGAGTGGTGGCCCACCACGCATAAAAATGTCATGACAGGAAGGCCATCACCTACTCACACGGGAGCCAAATCTTTTTTTTTGAGCTTCTCCCTAAATCGTTCTAGCCACAAGCTGGGGGGGGGGGCTTCAGGGCCCTGAAGTTCCAATACCTCACCTCATTGCTCCTCTAAGAATGACTCCCTAGGTCTATACAGGGAACAAGGTCTGTAGAGAAATACAAATCAGTGTTAGTATACACACAGAAATTATATTAAAAACCAACCAGTTCACCTGCGGCGTGCAGAGTGAAGACTCGCCAGAGAGTTCTCTATGAACCTGGGGGCCATCACTTTACATGCCTGAAAGAGGCGCTCTCACCAACCAAGCCGAGGCGGGCCATCAGAACCTCATAGACCCAGCCCCAGGCCTGGTGTAAGAAACGCCTGGGGAGTCGGGAAAAAGAGGAGAGGGCTAGGATAGTAACAGCCCTCCAGGAGATGATCCATCACTAACGCTGTGATCGTTTGTACTGGATCACCTCCCTCAGATCCTTCTTTTTCCTGCGGGAGTCACGCCTCCTCTGTGACCTGCTCCTACATGGAGGGGGTGCACGAGAGGCGACACTAGCTCTCTGGCCCTGTCTACGGCCCTCAGGTCGTGAAGGGCCAGGCTCTCCCGCCTGTCTGGGCTCGGATCCGGATCTCAGCGGTATACAGGTCTTAAACGCCGCTGAGCGCGCCTTCGCCTCCCTGAACTTTCCAACCACCGCCTCCACGGAGGTGCCAAAAAGTTCAGAGGGCGAAACCGGTGCATCAAGGAGAAAGGCCTTCTCTTTCTCCCCGATGCCAGCCAGGTTCAACCACAGATGCCTCTCCGTGGCCACCATTGCCGCCATCGATCGACCGATCGAAGCGGCAGTCTGTTTAGTGGCCCGGAGAGCAAGATCTGTGGTGCGGCGCAGCTCAGCCACCGCCTCAGGGGACAGCCCTGCCCCCTGGTCGAGATCCCCCAGCAGGTCGGCCTGGTACACCTGCAATACCGCCATAGTGTGCAGGGCAGCACCAGCCTGACCCGCTGCCGTGTATGCTCTGCCATTCAAACGCGCTGTGGTCTTGAGCGGTTTGGATGGCAGGGCTGGAGCACTCAGTGTCGACGCCCGCCCAGACACGAGATGGTTCGCAAACGTCTCGTCGATGGGCGGCATCGACACATACCCATACTCGCCGATCCCCTCAACATCAGCGAAACTAGCCCGCTGATGTCGGTGGATCCGAGCAGAGTATGGGTTCTTCCATGCCCTCTCAATCTCAGTATGGAGATCAGGAAGAAATGGAAGGCTCGCCTGAGCTGGTGGTCTATGGCCGGGGAGAAATCGATCGTCCAGCCTGCCACGAACAACTTCTCCCCTAATGCGCCGCCATGGCAGTTGCAACCTGTCAGTGGCGCGTTCCATTACATCCAGCAGCTCAGCATACACGGGGCAGGGTGGCTGAGAGGGTTCAGGGTCCACCTGAATGACCTCCTCATCATCCATCACCTGCCCGTCCTGAAGAGCATCTGTTGCAGGAACAGTAGGAGAAAAATCCTCTTCGTCATCCACCTGCAACTCACCCTCGTCATCCGCCGAATCATCTGAGAGGTTAACACCCCTCTCAAGACGATCGGCGAGATCCCTCTGGGAACCCCATGACGCGAGTCGCCGCTCTGCCTCAGCGCGAGCGGGACCTGAGCCACGAGGTACAGATGGTGAGCCCTCCTCACTCGAGAAGAAGGCTAGACGAGAGCGGAGCGTTTTCAAAGCAAAAACGCTCACAGTTTGCACAGACAGCTCCCTCAAGAGCCGCCTGTGCATGCTCTTTGCCCAGACAGAGAACGCACAGTTCGTGTGAATCACCCGGCGTCAAATACCTTGGGCACGGATCCGCACACTTCCTGAAGCTTTCAGCCTTCTCCGTGCGTTTCATTTCCTTTGCCGACTTTTCTAGCGATATCAAACAGACAGTCCCTGAAGACGAAAAGATGTTTGTCATGTTTGCAAGGCTCCCTTTTATACTTGCAGGTCGCACGTTAATCATTCACGTTAATGATTCACGGGCTGTCGCCGGTCATTATGATTGCCGTGATTTGATAGTGATTTCAGACACCTGTCACGCCTGAGGCGTTCCCCAAAGCGTCATTCTGACGTAGTGTAGAGTTCCCTTTCGAAAGGGAACAAGCTGCACTTAAGATGACTGTTACTGTAGTTTTTGACTTTATGTGTAGGATCATCAGAAAGACATATTTCAATTATATGGCCAAACCTGTGTGATCGATGGAGAAGACAACCATTAAACATGTCATTAAAAATGCAAATATGTGACACCACCTTTTGAAATGTGGTTTTATTTAACAGTGCATGGTACATACCTTACCAGCATCATAACAGAACACATGGCATGGAAGCCAAAAGTTAGAACACAACATTGCGATGTCACCTTTAAACATCAGACACAGTACAATTACTAAGACCAAAAACTTCACAGAAGAGATAAAGCCACCATGTTTTTACAACATGTAAAGTACCAGGACCTACTAGGACCAGGGGAGAATAAGTGAATCTTGACAATTTCAGTAACACTAAAGCTCAAATACATAAAAATAGACTTTCATTTTGGCAGTAGATCAATTAAAAAACTAAAAATCAAGTTTAAACTTGATGAAAAGTAATGAAGCTGAACTATTGCAGATAATATTATAATATAATAAATATACTGGTATTTGCAAACATTTGCAACGGAGCACTTAAAGGGACATAAGTGATGTAGAACAATATGAGATGGGAGAATAAAGTATATATAAATTATGCATTTTCTTACAAAGGTTCCCTCTGAGAAACAGTGCAATTGCTCACATAATGCTTGCATTTCCCACAATACATTTTTCTCCAAAAAAAATTGCATTCTCACAAGAAAATGTTGCGTTTTCTTGCAAAAATTGTTCCTTCCCACAAGAAACTTGTTTGCATGCAAAATCTTTTCATTCCCATGACAATCTTTCCACTCACTCTTTTCAAGTGAACAGAACATTTCTCTAAGCAATCCAAAACATTTGTGAGAGAACGCAAAAGCACTGATATTTAACTTTTCCTCCAATCTCTTATTTAGACATATCATCATGTCTCTTTAGGGGCTCTGTACATTCGCAGTGTTGAGCTTTGATATTTGTGCAGTAATTGCGAAAGATAAAATAAACCTGAGCTGTATGGGCTAGTTTTTTTGTGTGTTTTTTTAGTGTTTGGATTTCAACAGATCTGGATAAATCTGATGGAGATAGTAAAGACTACACAAAATGCTTTGGACACATCGAGTAGGTGTGACACCCATGCATTTCTACACTATAACTCTAGACAGTTATAATATAATCAAGTGGTACAAATAAATTGTACACACTCGAATCCTCACACATTTCAAATGAAAAACAAGTGAGTTTATATTAATAAAATAGCGAATGGATTCTGAGAAGATATGGGCATACGGTCACATAAAACTAGAGAAGCACTAATGTATGATTCTGAAATGCCCTATAGCTGATCTTACAGACAGATACTATGAAAATAGTCAATACTTTCATTTAAGTGATACATCAAGTAACTACAAAAACATGGATAAAAAGTTTTTGTAGTGTTATAGAGAGGATAAAAAGAGCTACATGTCTCTCAAGAGCCTTGTGCTAAATGTTTCAAGCGTTGCTGAAATCATTAAATGCTTTGTTCTGTGCTGCAATTTTACTAATTGTAGCTTGAGAACAGCTTGGCTCATTTTGTTTTTGCATGAAAGCCAATATATTTACGCGATATCATTAATGATGCCAGAGACATACTTATCAGATATTCACCTGCTTGGAATTTGGTAGCTAATATGTATATATATTGAACTGCAAAATTTCATATGTAGTCCCATTCAACATATAATGCAGCTGTAGGAGTTTCATCTACCTTTACGTTCTCAAGCTGAAAGTCATTTAGGACAATGAAAAAAGAAGAAATACACATTTTCCGTGAATGGGTTAACTTGATCAGCAGCTCAGCCTCAAAACTCCCTACAGTGTTGGAGATACACAGAAAGTCCTTCAATTCAAAGTGCTATTCAAATGGACATTTTTTTCAAGTCTGAAAACGGCTCCATCTGTCCAATGCATCATGACTTCTCACAAGCACAAAGTGAGAAGCTGTTGGTAAGTGAGGACGGTTTGATTTCCATACTGACAGTAATGAAATGACAAAAAAAAAATTAGCAAAGGGGTCATCTGCAGAGAGAGTATTCACCTCATGTGTACTGTAAAAGATGTATACAATCCATCAAATGTCACTGACACGGCTCACAAACATGTTAACATGGGTTAAAACAAACTAAAACAATAATATGACTTTTTTTTTTTTAAATCTGCAAGGAAAATAGAGAAAAACTTTGATTTTCAAAGCAGAAGTATAAGGAGACAAACTTGACTTCACAGTAAAACACAGACACCTATAATAGCAGCCTCTTACAGAGGAGCTTCATGTAGCCAGTAGAGGACACCATTCCATCAAAAGGATGAAACAGGTTCGTGATAAACACTCCTAATTTGAGAGGAGACCAACATGTCTGAATCTCTTCGTCCCTTTCTCCTCCCACGAAACAGACTTTGGTTTTTGACACTTCTCCTTCTGTCATCTCTCAACTCTAGCGTTTGATCACCACCTGTTCGTAGGCACCAGCTCCAACTCTGAAAAGAGAAGCAATCAGCATTTACATACAACCCGGTAAATGAGATGATTTACATTTTGTTTAGAGCGAGGAATACCACTGCTTACTGGCTGATTCTACTCTGTTATTTAAAGAGACAGTAACCCGAGCGTTAAAATAGTTATTTACTCACCCTTGTGTCATTCCAAACCTGTTTGTCTGTCTTACTTCGAAGAGATGCTCTATATTTCATGTTTTCATCATACAGACTATTGTATTGCTCTGAAACACTTTGAATATAGAATAAAACCATACATTTATGGTCCCTTCTGATAATGTTTTAAAGCTTAACAGACTCAATACCCCATTTAAAGAGCAACTTGGGTGTTCTACTAATTATCTAATTTTGTGTTACAAGAAAGAAAGACATATAGCTTTGGAATGACATTTTAGTGAGTAAATGATGACAGCATTTTCATTTTTTGCTGAAATATTCCTTCAAACTCACCTGGCAGGAAGGTGATGGCTACCAAGTGCTGTGCTCCCACCAGGACCCACAAACAAGCGCAGACCTTCCTCTGAAACACACACAAACTCACACTTGAAATAGATATCGCCTCCATTCTGCACGCACACGCACACAAGTCACATATCTTCTCTGGGGATACAAAAACCAAACTGGTCCATTTCTAATGAGAACCTGTCGCCAGGTCATCTAAAAATAATACAAAAACTAATAGGACACACACATCGAGGCATGCTTGATGTGAAAGAGACACATAACAGTAAATTAAGATGTTTGAGATTGTAAAAAGACTAATTTGATTACATGATTTGCAGTTCTTCATGACAGCTCAATGCTAAGCTCTTTTGGTGTGGATCTCATTTCTATAGTAAGAGCGACTTCTCTGATTGGTGGTTTCAAAGTGTTGCCTGCTTCATTAACTGTTCTTTACTGGGAATTTGGGCATTATACACGATTTATAAAAAATCTATTTAAAATGACAGTGTCGTCTATAAAAGCCTACATCAACACTTCCTCAGAAGTGCTTAACATTCATAAATTGTTGATCGTCAAACTAAATATAATATGACCTGTTTTATTTTTTATTTTATATAGGTATTTTACATCCCTTACACTACATTTGAAAAGTTTGTGGTCATTAGGATTTTTTTGTAAATGTTTTTGAAATAAGTTTTTGAGTGGCTCAATAGCACAATATGTGGTATTATCACTACATATATATATTAGTGGTGGGCATAGATTAATTTTTTTTTATCTAGATTAATCTCACTGTGATCTTGAAATGAATCTAGATTAATCTAGATTAAAATGGCTCAGTCGAATTCTGCTGAAGGCATTCAGAATATGTGTGTTACCCAAATAAAATTGACAAACAGTAAGTCTTTGAGAAGGGGTTTATCAAGCTAGGTGGTGCATTAGAAAAGAGGCTCATCTCCTGTTTCCAAAATGCATCACAAAGTGCTTGAAAAAGCTGTAAACTAATTCCACATTGCACAAGGTGCAAACAACTTTACGCCTGTTTCACACATACTCCGTCTGCAGTGCGTTGCATATTTTTTTACGCACCCATGTTAACGGATTCCAGTTGCGTTCCAGGAACGTTGCGTCTGCAGAAGTGCAGCGATCGTTTACGTACCGAGTAGCGGACTGCAAACGCGTCCTGTGTGAAAGCACATCGAGTCCGTGCTGCACCACATATGTAACGCATACGCACTGCAGACGGAGTATGTGTGAAACAGGGGTGAGCAGGGCCGTAGCTGGGGTCAGCAGGGACCCGGTGGAGCTTGTACCAGTGGGCCCTGTTTGAAATTGTTTAATTTGTATGTTCGTTTATTTTTATTTATGTGTGCTATTTACACAATGTTTAAGTTTTTTTTCAAGTTTGTAGGTGTCAAGGTACAGAAACCAAATAATTAAATGTAAAATAGCACTGGATAGTCTTCAATGTAAAAATGAAATTTACAATCAAACTTACATTTATTCAGAAACCTTCAACATTTCTCACATTATTACAGTTTTGCTATATATATCAAAAATTATATCTGGTGCCTGAATAATTTTTGGTTTGACTGTTAAAACTACAAAGTAATTCAGTCAAGAGCAGTGAGTGATTTTCATTTTCTTGGATTAACATTACAGCAGCCAGTAGCTAAATTAGGCGCGGTCACTTTAAGAGACGACGAACACATCCAATATAATACACATCCCATTTTTGACATATTTTGTATGTATTTGTCGGCACAAGAGCAAAAATAAGCAAATTCGATGTTCAAGTGTTTTGAGACGCCTTTCTCTGCATGAGCCCTGAACACCAGAACACCGCGAGTACTGAATTGGGCTCTTTCACATCTTTTTGTTTGTACAAACTGCGATTTGTATTTGTTCGTTCAGGTGCAGAAGGGACTTCGAGGAGAACTTCGCAGAAGAGAGCTCGGTTCAGTGTCGCTGTCCGTGATATACGGCTCTCTCTCTCGTGCGCACCGAACACAGCGCGCGAGTAACCAGCTACTCTGTTCAGCTTTTCTGCGTCTTGTTTTTGGATGCTTTAATGTTTAAATCGACAAGCGGTAAGCCTTAAAAACACGTGAAAAAGATAAGCTTTCGTGATGAAGCGCAGCAGTGGCCCGTCAACTGTCCTGATCATATTTTTAGGCTTTCCTCAGTCAGTCGGTCATATAAAATATCAAGGTGAAAGTCATCATAGCTTGCTTAGTATAGACCCAGCTCCCAACACAACTTTGAGAATAGATTAACGGCGATATTTTTTTTATTGCCCGATAAGAGTCTCACGTTAACGCAGCACGTTAACGCCGATAACGGCCCACCACTAATATATATATATATATATATATATATATATATATATATATATGAGTGTGTGTGTGTTACATGTAACAAGGTTATATTTAGAGACCAATTAAACCAAATTTAAATAGAGCGTTGAAAGAAAACAGAGAATGTCAAAATAAGGGCCCACGTAATCGAATATAAACAAAATATTCATTGTTAGCCTATATGTTTAACAGTTAGTTCTGATCCTCGAATCTAACTGGACAAGAGACTTTCTGCTGATATTTCACCTGTGCATTCTAGACGGGCTGTCAGTCAGTGCAGTTAACATTGTTGCATTGGACTGTCTTTAAGCGAGTCTTTAAACCATTCATTCATCTACATGTTCAAAAAAATGCTGGTTCATTCAAAGAGAGATGTAATGAAAAACACTGTTGAAATCATTTACATCTTGTTTAGGCTTGTTAAGTGAAAATCAGTGCGGTGTTGTGATATTCCGGTTATAGCACCAGCCTTAACTTCAAGCTATGTCTGTTAATAAACATAAAGAAGCCAATGTTACCTTCAGTGCTGGAGTCCAGCAGACTGTGGGTGAAATCCTGGCTTTGCAGAATCTTCTCAACTATGTCATCGGCATCCATCCGTGTGGCATCCACCCTTTTCAGCTGAGACTCCATTGAATCCTGTTTCACTGGATACCTTGTATATATGAGAAAATAAACCTGATAAATCTACATTTATTTCATCTCCTGGATCAAAAGCTTGATGAATATAGAGCAGGCAGCAGTAGCAGTGTCTGTCTGACCTGCTGGCAGCTCTGTCAGGGGTCGATGGGTGTTCAGGCACAGCAGCGCGGACCCCCGGTGTTGTAGGGGCCACTGTAGTTTGTATCTCACTCTCCTCACTGGGCTCAGGGATGCTGGCAATGCCGGTGGAAGCGCTGCCGATTGAAGTGTTCCTCCTGTGGGAGAACTCCGACAGACTGGAGGAACGTGAGTGACTTGTACTATAGCCTGAGAAATAACACATTACAATTTTTATTATTTATTTTTTAATTAAAGAAAAAAAAGTGATAAATGATGCTAGTATGGGCAGCTGCTGGAGGGGATATCCTCCTACAAATGTATACACACACAGCAACTCCAGTTTCCAGTCGGAGCCAGGTATGTGATGAACACTTCTGTTTGCAATGGGGGACTTTAAAACTAACTTTACACTTCGAGATAATCTAATGGAAAAGGTCAAAGTGAGCAATGAGTAACCCAATCTTAATGAAATAAGGACTGAGTGCTGTCTCCTCTCTGAAGTACTAGAGGAAGTAGTGTTATAAAATTAGATCTGGGACATTTAATCCAGCTACTGTGTGATGGCACTGAATCCTTCTAAATGCCTCATTTCTAATTATTTAATAAAGCAAGCATCACTTTCCATAAAAGGTAAACAGAATAGGGACTGGAGATCTTAAAAATGTAATATTTTACAATGTTCATGAAAATGGTCAAAGTAGGTGCTTAAATTGTTGATCATCAAACGAAGACGTCTTTAAATATTATATAAACTGTTTTGTATTATTTTATATGAGGTATTTTACATCACTACCATTCAAAAATTTGAGGTCAGTAAGATTTTTGTTTCATTGCTTAATGCTTTTATTCAACAAAGAAACATTAAATTTATCAGAAGTAAAGACATTTGTTACAAAAGATTTCTATTCAAATAAATATTGCTGTTTTGAACTTCTTATTCATCAGATAACCCGGATGTATGTATTACAGTTTCCACAAAAATTTTAAGCAGAACAACTGTTTTCTACATTGATAATAAATGAGAAATGTTTCTTGAGCAGAGCACCAAATCAGCATATTAGAATAAATAAATACTGAAGAAATGGCTGCTTAAAATGCAGCTTTGTCATCACACAAATAAATTACATTTTCAAATGTACCGAAATAGAAAACATTTCAAACTGTAATAATATTTCACAATATTACTGTTTTACTGTATTTTTGATCAATCAAATGCAGCCTTGGTGAGCTTAAGAAACTTCTTTCAAACACATAAAAAACCCTTACTGGCCCCAAACCTTTGAATGATAGAGTACATCAAAATTTAAATCGATAAAAATGACAATATTTCTAGGTCAATCAAAATAAATATAAACAAAATATAATGTGAGCTAATGGATTTGCGCACACATTCTTTCTCACTCTCTCATATGTGCACACTCATCTTCACTCCATGGCACAAAACAGAGACACATGACATGCAGCCTACGTGCAAAATCAGTTATTCATCATGCAATAACACTGCATCATATTGACTGACAATGACAATGTTACAGAAAATACTAATCAGGCATGCATTCAAATCCAGCAAGACAACAGAATCACACAGAGTTATGATTGAGCGATCAGTGAGAAAATAGTGGAAAGGGAAAGCCTACCTGATACTTTGGACTGCTGACTAGCGTAACTGGACGTTCGAGAGTGTCCGAACAGCCCGAGCTCATCAGGCAGAGAGCCACACTTCCCTGATGTCTCTGTGGACATAAGGGATGCTGTTCAGTCTTAATTAAGTCTGCTTAATCACTTTATGGGATTCAATGCCAATCAAACCTGTTCTTCTCCTAATTCAACCCTTAAAATACATTATACTGTGCATCTAATGTAGTCATGTAGTATACAGGCATTTAATGATTTAACTATTTAAATTAGGACTGTCAATATAGTGTTCAATATTGACTAGCTGGCGGAAGTCTAGTATAATTAAAGTGGATTAGATGTCCATTGTCCACTGGAAGCTGATCAGACATATAAGGGACATATAATTGGCAAGTGTAGTTCAATAGCTCATTTTAATAAATAATTTTATTAAATACTTTTATTTATTCGATATACACCATTGTTGTAACTTGAACCTTTAGTCCTTACAAAAAAATAAAATAAAAAACATTTTATTGATATTAATAGGATTTTTAAATTAGCCTTCAATTTACAACACATCATGATTTTGAATCATGATTTGCTAATTGCTAATTCTAGTTGACAGCAGGTGGTGCATTAGAAGGAGGGACTTTCACATTCTAATAAGAATTTTATTGGCTAGAGATTTGCACATACCACGATTAAAGGGGTCATATGATGCGAATTCAAGTTTCCCTTTCTCTTTGGAGTGTTACAAGCTGATTGTGCATAGATAAGATCCCTGAATTTGCAAAGACTAAAATCTCAAATCCAAAGAGATATTCTTCTTAAAAGTTAAGATTCTGCCTCGCCCCTCTAAAACGGCTCATTAAAACATGCCCCCAGATGTCAACGTCACTATGTGGGAATATTTGCATAATGCCCCCCAAATGTTCACGCAAAGAAAGAAAGCGTGGTTTCAGTAACCGCAGTTAGTGTTGAAGCAGCCATGTCAGGGAGATGCTGTGTGTATCTAGGAGAAAGCAAAAGCACTTTATTTGGCCTTCAGAAAGTAGATGCATTTAGGAATCGTTAAGATTACTTAGAACAGCAACGTACTTTATGGACGATCGTTCCGTAATCCTAGGAGAAGAGGTCAATCTGACTGCTATGACAATCTGGCGCTTCTGAATCAGCTACTGGAAGTATGTTTTGTTATTAGTTTAAGAATTTCCTACTGACTGTTCAAATGCAGAGTTTTGTGCGTTGTGTGTGTGTGCGTCTGCACACATGTGTGTGTGAGAAAGAGACAGGGTCACACAGTGGAGTCAGCTGTCTTAACCAACCGTGGCTTGTGTTCTGCAAACACATAGGAGCTTCATCACTGTGTCTGTCACACCACTCTGTTCCTCTTTTGGCTTGAACTGATGGTAAAACTAAGGACATTGTTAACTGACTTTATATTTATTTTGAAAGATGAAGACCGTGATTATGGAAAGGGGAATTAAAAGCATAATATGACCCCTTTAATAATTTTGTCATTCATTTTTTTTTCATTATTAATTTTGTTCCCATGAATTTTTTAAGTATGCCAACATAAGTGTTATTATTTTTAATTAAAACAATCTATTAGAAATTGTTCTCAAAAACTGCAAAAAAGCTCAAATAACAATAAACAAAAATGTAGAAATGCTGCCTTGGCAATTAACTGAAATTAAATAAGTTCAAGTTGAAGTACTAGAATTACTAAAATTATAAAAAATGTCAAAATCACATAAAAGCTTATACTAAAATGAAAATTTAAAATATAAAACTTATTCAAAATAATTAATAATAGTATATAAATAATAGTAAAATAACACTGGCTAGCACATGCATGGCCTTTAAACAAACAAATTAAAACCCTCAATACTCTAATATTAAAGCTGAAAAACAAATGATATTATCTACATTAAATAACTCTCACTAACAGACTTGCCAGATGCTGAAAGAGTAGCTGATCATCCTGAGCAATCTCTAAATTAATCTGCTTCATCAAAAGAGTAGCATTTCTCTGCCAAAATCTCATGCTAACTCATATTTAACTCATATAATTTGTTTTATTTAATTAATATTTCAGATTAAATGGCCTAATATGAATATTAAGGTGGCTTTATTATTGAAAATAAAAATCACAGTGGAAGCGGCACTGGGACTTAATCATATTTTATGAATTGTATGCCTGCCTTCATCATAAGCAGTCAGTCATACTGAATCACTCTGAAAACAGAGTCAAGAGCTGCACACGGCTAAATTATACATTAAAGACTGATGCTTTTGCCAGCCTCTGGACAGAAAAGGCACACAGCATGTATGAGTGCAAAGAAACGATAAAAGAGAGAGTGGAAGAGAGAGTGCTCTTTCAAGCTCCCGTTAGTTCAGCTGAATCAAATCAAACACACAGTCCTGTTCTTTCCTACAAGACTGGAAGCAGAATTAATAAGAAGCTTCTCAAAGGGAGTTTGATTTGGACAGTTAATTAGAGCACCCAACATAAAAATACAAGAAATGCAACCACTTTTAAGCACACATAAAAGACAAATGTTTTTAGTATTTCTCAAATTTTTATTCACTGCAAACTCTGCCTGGCTTGAGCAGTGCGTTTTGTGTGAGGTTTACCTGAGAGACTAAGAAAAGGTTTCTGTGTGTCTCCTCCTTTCCTGTCTTCCAGCAGGCTCTCTGCATCACCCTGAATGCCTATTACCGTTGCGGTGGATGGAGGCCTAATACATGGAGAACACGCAATCAAGAATATGGTTTACTGTAAATGGATTTGAATAAACAGACTGAAAAAAGAAAAGCTGAATTAAAGAACTAAAACATCTGAATCCACCCACTGACGGTGGTCTAAAAACAGCCCCTTGAATCCCCCAACTCCATACTTTCCCCACGCTCCAACCCACACAAATTCACGAACAAACAGTGTGTGTGTACATGTGTGGGTGGACAGTGCTGGTTCCCAGTATGCAAATCGGTGTTCAAAGCTCTGATTTCCACAGGACGCTCATTCACACTCCTTCCCGACATACACAAGCTATTTCAGAGGAAATACTATAATAGCAACTTCAAATGTTTAACAGGAAAAGGTCTCTGTGGTTCTTCAGCTAAACTAAATTTAAAAAAATGCATGGTGTAGAGGTAAAAATAGGGTCTTCTTACAACCAAACTTCAATTATTTCTCACATCAGTAGCATCTCCTACCAAATTCCAACACATTCAGAAGCATTTAAAAATAACACTCACGTTTTGAAACAGGGGTCCCCAGACATCAGCTGTGTGCTGATAATAACCTGCAGGCAAAGACAAATGACAAAAAGTAAGAAACTGGATGTGTATGACAGTTTATTTTTAGATTTTTTATTTTTCCTTTTCTTCTGAGAATGTGTCTGGCTCTTGATGATGCAAAATTCACATGCATGTTTTGGATGGTTAAATAAGAATTGTCCACTTTGATTTCATGGGGATTTTAACCATGAGTAAGATTAATAGTGACCAAAAGGACCACTAATAATAACTCAAATTACACAAAATTACATAAATCAAAGAATGCAATAAAGAAATAGCTGAGAAGACCCTGAAAGGAAGTCTGAGTGATTCTGTACCTTAAGGATGGAGTTGTCCTGTCTAGTGTTTTTGGTGTCATAACCCTCCAGTAGACACCTGCGTGTGGTGCTACCCGATCCAGCAAACTCCGCCAGGTTAAGATCAGCAAAACCCAGCTGTACAGAAAGCCAAAGCAGTACAAATTCAGGAAAGAAATGTATTTTTGCCCGAAAAAACCTAAATAATAAGGTTAATTCTTTTATGAACGGAAGTGCACTAGTATTCACACAAACACAGTGTTCCAGAGTGATCTATTTTCAGCTGTTCCTTTGCTATCAATATTTTATAATCCTCTACAGAACTGTCTACTTGATGAAATACCAATGCACTGTTTTAGCCTCATAAAGATTTTAGCCTGAAACACACGTGGATGGGAGTTAGTTTTGGGAGTTAGTTTTTTATATAGTTGATTTAAATAGTCCTGCAGAGTGACTAGTATTTAAATATTTATAAATATTCCACAGTCTCTCAGTTAACATCAGGTTGTATAAAAATAAAACACGTGCAAAATAATTGCTAAAGAATTAGTATACGCTTTTTAAAATAGTATTAGGTGACTCTGAGAATGTCACACATTGTTTTTTGTCAACTACACAAAAGCAAATTGAATAGTGTTGGTATGTTTAATTAAGAAAAGAAGTAGACATTACCTTTGCATAAGTCTTTCCACCTTTCAGTTCCTGTTACATAAAAAACAATAAAAAAAAACTATCAAATCATTCTCAGTATTTAAACTCCAAACGGTTTATTGTAAACCAAAAAAGGGTGCATGTGTGTTTCTACCTTTCTGACTGAAACTCGACACACACAGGGGTCAAGGACTCCGGTTCCAGCATTAGCGCTCATTTTACAGGGGAAGGAGAATCTCTTTTTCCAGTGTACACAGTTTGCCTGGACCGTCTCGCTGTGAAATGCAAACACACACCAGGTTGTTATAACAAAGTCACTGTAAAAGAAGAAACTTGGCTCAAGAGTTTACCACTCATCCACATCTGCATTTGCTAAATCCAACAGGGGAGGACAGTTCCTGCAGCATTGCTCCTCAGGGAGATTTTGAACTGATTGCACAACAGAATGAGTCACTCACAAGCCTCAAAGAGTTTTAATATTCACTACAAGTGGATTGCATTAAAAGAGTCTGACTCACATTCTGTGATTAATTAAAGCCTGGAGTCAGAAGGCCATACTGACAAAAAGAGGTTTCATTAATTTCCCATTTGTAAATGGACCTCCCTGTGCAGGTGCTCTACTTCTCAATTAGACAGATGTTTGTAGGCAGGGCAGATGACAAGCGAGGCCCAGAGGGCTATGAAATGAGCTTCAGGGAAATCGTGATGCTATGATACACATCTAAGAGAGTGAACACAACACTGCAAGCATAAAAATGTCAGGATGAAGTGTTTTGTCCCTGTTGGAAGTCAAAGGACAGTGCAAAGATGCATGTTGGAAATGCAAGGTAATGTCCTTAACTTTATTTTGCTTTGACCAAGCAGCATACTCCTAAGATTTTCATATTATCTAAATAGAATATCAGTGGTAAGGAGGAGAGGGTGTACCATATTAATAAATAAATCTTTCATTAAAAGCATAAGTTTACTGATGTTCAAAGGTTTGGGATTTTATAATTTAAAAAAAAGGTTTCTTATGCTCATCCAAAATAACAGTAAAACCAATACTGTAAAATATTTAACATTTTAACCATATTTTATATAAATGTAACTAATTGCTGTGATGATAGAACTGAATGTTTAGCAGGTATCACTCCAGTCTCTTCAGAAAGCATTTTAATACACAGATTAGGTCAAGAAACATTTCGTATTATTAAAAATGTTAAATATAGTTACGATGCTTAATATTTTTATGTATTTCAATATTCTTTGCTGAATTCCTGAATAAGAGTAATTTCTTTAAAAAGTAAAGAAAAAATGAATTTGCATTTGATGTATCATTAATATAATGTTAGGGAACAAACATCCAGAGCTCGTACACTTGCCCTTACATAAACAGAGTTCCTCCACTTTTTCTGTTACCTCCTAATGATCCACAATGACGTCTTTGGGAAACACAGCCAAAATAACACATAATTGGGCACCTCCCATCCAGCTGGGGAGAATCTCTACCATAAGGCTTGTGCTTCGTGCTGAGGGAGTCACTGGGTGAAAAAAACAGCCTCTAAAGCATGAACCAGAGTAAACCACAGCTGGAGGAAACCCTCGACACCTTGGATTCTGTCACCATAGCAGCAGAGGCCAATGACTTCACTAAACAAAGCAAGCATATCTCTCCTACCAACGAAAAACTGTTTTCCTAACACTGAACGTGGGTGGTTTCTGAGGAAATAAACAGTTTGATAGAGTTTCTTTCAAGCTAACAACACAATGACACATGCAAAAGCTTGTTCAGCTGAATCTACTCTACAATTGTTGTAGCGCTCAAAATACTGTATCACACTTTTTTTACTTACAAAAGCTGGGCAGAGGTAATAGAGACTTGCTGTGTTGACAGAGATCTTAGAGGACTTGAAGTGTTTTAGACTGAAAACCCTCAGACTTTGCTCACTCACTGTAAACAACCTATCTTTCACTTAAATTAGGCTCCTGACATGCATATAATAATAATAATAATAATAAAAAACACTGTCGACATTAAGAGATTAAAATCAATGTGAAACGCATTTCGAAATCCATTTTACTTCCGTAATGAGACATGTTTCAGAGTAAACAGGATAACTGTAGGCCGGAACTTGACATTAATATCTTGAATCGCCGTGATATCTTAATCACATGTAAATTAAATTACATTTTAACTAATGATAATTACACATTTTTATATTTTAATTTTAGAACTTGCAACAGTAGCCTATAAATAATGTCTAAACTGCTATTTGGTGGCTTGTTAACACTGTAACCAATGGCTCACACAGTGATGTCTGCCAAAAAGGCAAACCAAGATCAAATCATATTACACTATGATTTCATGTTGATTTTAACTGTTATTTCTCCTTAGTGCTCCATTATCAGTCCAAAGTTGCTGCCTCTTCTCACCAACACAAAGGTGGCACTGTAAATGATGATAAAAGGAGGACATGATAATGCCAGGTAATATGACTCCTTTCCTGACCGATATGATTATAGGCAAATTACTGGCAGTGAGACTATAAACGAAAAGCTGCAGACTCATAATTCAGACATACAACCCGAGCAAGGCCAGAGCTCCAATCGATACAGGACGCCTCCATCTTCATGATAACTGCACCACCGCAGGTCAAATTCAGACTTTTGCTTTCTAGCTATCACATAATGAATAATGTTTAGCCTCTGACTCTCTGATCTAATAAACTCCATTGGATGTGCACAGAGCTTACTGGAGCAATTTAGCATCACAATGACTCATTAATACCTTCCCTACAAACCACTAATGATGCCAAAATACAGAGGACATAATGAACTCAGTAGCATTAGGTACTAATGGTATGCATTACTACCAAAAATGAAAACAATCTACCATATTTGCACTCATTTTCTTCCTGGAAAAATGGCATAGTACTATTTGTTCATTGGTCCATCAGACACAATTAGTGCAGCATGCATGTGCTAGAGACATTAGCATCACTGCTCTCACTGGAAAAACGAGCTGTTAAACCAATGCTTATGCTAAGATGTGCAACAGGATTAATATTGTAATAAAGAACCATGACAAGCCATTGGTCTGATTTCTGTATTTGGAATATATGCTGTTGCTATGGCAAAGTCAGCTGAGCGAATGAGAGCAAGAGTGCTCAGGTTCAGTGTGCTCTTTCCTTAGGTTCTCCCACAGGATGTCTGCAATGAAACAGGACTTCTTCAAGAGGATCACCATAGGCGGATGAAGGCAAACTCAAGTCTGGAGGGAGAATAAACTCATGAACCTTAGATACTCCCTGCAAACTGCATAACTGAAAAGAGAAGCACTGATGTAACCCAAGCTTGATCTTCTAGCTGCTGTGGTTTTGGTCTACAGCTCTCTTTCTGTTTGGATGATTAAGCATTTTCGGGGAGTTGTTTGAAGGGAATTTGTCATGAAGTTTGACAGCCCACTTCCACTGCCTGACATATTAATTTTTAACTGTGGGAAGCCTTTGTATTGCGGAGAATGACAAACGTTACAGCAAGACACAGACAAAGGGTTTGTGATATCTCTACTGAGAGGGAAGAGTAGAGACATCCTTTGTTTAAAGTTTTTTAGGGCTTGGTTAATCTGTCAATCATTTAAAATTGGATATTCAACATTTTGATCACTGCACATTAAGTCTATATAATATATGCATTATATTGAAAGTGACGTAACATACAGCCAAGTATGGTGAACAATACTCAGAATTCGTGCTTTGCATTTAACCCATCCACAAGTGCACACACACAGCAGTGAAAACACACACACACACACCATGAACACACACCCGGAGCAGTGGGCAGCCATTTATGCTGCGGCGCCCAGGGAGCAGTTAGTCAGTAGGGGTAAAATCTTTGCGTGGCAGGGGCAGCTGCCACTGAGACCTGTCACTCGACCCGTCACCGCTAGTGGCAGCTGCCACTCGACCCGTCACGGCTATACGCGCCTGTCACTCGACCCGTCACGGCTATACGCGCCTGTCACTCGACCCGTCACTGCTATACGCGCCTGTCACTCGACCCGTCACTGCTATACGCGCCTGTCACTCGACCCGTCACTGCTATACGCGTCTGTCACTCGACCCGTCACTGCTATACGCGCCTGTCACTCGACCCGTCACTGCTATACGCGCCTGTCACTCGACCCGTCACTGCTATACGCGCCTGTCACTCGACCGGTCACTGTCACTCGATCCGTCACTGCTATACGCGCCTGTCACTCGACCGGTCACTGTCACTCGATCCGTCACTGCTATACGCGCCTGTCACTCGACCGGTCACTGTCACTCGATCCGTCACTGCTATACGCGCCTGTCACTCGACCGGTCACTGTCACTCGATCCGTCACTGCTATACGCGCCTGTCACTCGACCGGTCACGGCTATACGCGCCTGTCACTCGACCGGTCACTGTCACTCGATCCGTCACTGCTATACGCGCCTGTCACTCGACCGGTCACTGTCACTCGATCCGTCACTGCTATACGCGCCTGTCACTCGACCGGTCACTGTCACTCGATCCGTCACTGCTATACGCGCCTGTCACTCGACCGGTCACTGTCACTCGATCCGTCACTGCTATACGCGCCTGTCACTCGACCGGTCACTGTCACTCGATCCGTCACTGCTATACGCGCCTGTCACTCGACCGGTCACGGCTATACGCGCCTGTCACTCGATCCGTCACTGCTATACGCGCCTGTCACTCGACCGGTCACGGCTATACGCGCCTGTCACTCGACCCGTCACTGCTATACGCAACTGCCCCGCGACCTGCAACAGATAAACGCACCTGGCACTGGAACTGTCACTGCTGAATTCATCTGCCTTGCGCCTCTCTTACCACCGTATACCTGTCACGTAACCCGTTATAGTTATATTTTCTTAAGTAACTGCTTCGTAATAAAAGATGACTAGGAAAACTAATTCTTATTTTAAAGGCCTGTTTTGTTATTAAAGTCTAACAATGTTTGGGCAAGATTTGACAATATTGACAGTGTAAATTATGACACTCCAGGAGTCCAGGTTCATTAATCTGAAATACACACTGATGTAGCTTTAAAACCAGGTTATACAACAGTAACCTAAAATAAAATAATTATAATAAAATCACACAAAAATGCAATACATGTATATAAAAAGAATGTTTATTAAAGTTGAAGTATTTCACCAACAATTTGTTGTGCTAAAACTTCCAAAATGTGCACTATTGCAATTTGCAAGCATTTTAAGAAATAATTGTTATTTACATACATTTTATTAAAAAAAAAATATATATATATATATATATATATAATGTGCGTGTGTGTGTATAAATATTTACAGTACTGGTCAAAAGTTTACACGCATTGCTATTTGTAATGTTTTTAAAATAAGTATTTTATGCCCATTAAGCATGCATTTTTTTTTTATAAAAAATTCAAAGAAAAAAAAAACAGTACTATTGTCAAATATTATTACAATTTAAAATAATGGTTAGTGTAATAATGGGTTTATAGGTTTATATATATATATATATATACATACACACACACACACACACATAATACACTTTAAAGTGTAATTTATTACTGTGAACCAAGTCGAATTTTCAGCATCATTACTCCAGTCTTCAGTGTCACATGATCCTTCAGGAATCAATAAGCTGATTTATTATTAATGTTGAAAAATGTTGTGCTGCTTAACATAAATCAATTTGTCAGGATTCTTTTAATAAATAAAAAGTAAAAAATTACAGCATTTATTTAAAACGGAACTATTTTGTAACAATATACACTACTGTTCAAAAGTTGGGGTCAGTCATTTTTCCTTTATTTTTTTGAAAGAAAGTAATACCTTTATGCAGCAAAGATGTTTTAAATTGAGGAAAAAGTGACAGTTAACACTTACATTGTTAGAAAAGATTTATATTTTGTATAAACGCTCTTCTTTTTAACTTTCTATTAATAATTAAATCCTGAAAAAGTACTACTACTATACTATAGGCTAGCCAACTACTTCGATTTGCTATTTTGTATACATACTTAAGGAATTTGCTACAATAAAAAAAGCAGTAAGGCCTTCTGGCAATATCCAATTAGCATACATATTCAAAGCTGAAGGCAAGCCAAACACATTTATTGGTGACTTTGACAGAAGGTTTGATGGAACACGGGCCAAGTGACAGGTGGGTTACCCAGGTGAAAAAAAGTCAATTTATATTTTTAATTTTTAGTAGTCACGCTTTTTTCGGTATTCTAAAGGCTGTAGAATGTTTGTACATACAAGGCTGACTTTCTACAGGTTACATTTTGCTATATCTTCCTTACTGTATGTATAGTACACAAATTTATGAAATAAATTACTTTAATTCAACAAATGTTTTTTAGTACATTTGTACATTGTAGTACATTTCAGACTTATTACAGGTAAAATTTTGCCAACATCTCCTTTACTGTACATACAGTACATAATTATTCTAAGAAAACAATTACTGTAATTCAACAAATGGGTTTTTTATGTTCCAAATGTTATAGTACATTCCTAGTGTCCAGACGGAGTTAATACAGCTGAAATTTTGCAAATATAAACCTTACAGTACATACAGTACATAATTATTCTTAAAAAAAATTGCTGTAATTCACCACAAAGTTTTTTTTATGTTCTAAAAGGTTGTAATATGTTTCTAGTGGTGAGACTAACTCACTACAGTTTAAATTTAGCAAATATCAACCTTACTGTACATGCAGTACATAATTCATCTTTACAAAAACTGTAATTGACCTAAAGGATTTTCACATGTTCCAAAGGCTGTAATACATTTGTAGTTATGATGCTGACTTACTACAGGTGCGATTTTGCCAATATCTTCCTTACTGCACGTACAGTAGGCCTACATAATAATTCTTAGAAAAAAATACTGTGGTTCACCAAAAAGTTTTTTTTTTCAGTACATAAGGCTGTCATATGTTTGTAGTTAAGACTGATTTACTACAGGTGAAATTTTGCCAATATCTCCCTTACTGTACATGCAGTATGTCATTCATATTCAAAAACAACTACTGTAATTCAACAAATGGGTTTTTTGTTTTCCAAAGGTTTCAGTATGTTCGTAGTGAACAGACTGACTTTCTACAGGTGACATTTTTACAATAACACCCTTAATGTTTGTACAGCACACAACTATTTTATTTTATTAAAAACTAATTCACCTACAACCTTTTTTTCATGTTCTAAAAGTTGTAGTACTCTCCTAATGGCCTTGGATTTAATAGCAAATTATTAATATTCATTTATGTATGGATGTATGTGGGCGTGTGTGCACTTGTGTTTGTATGTATTGTGCATGCCTAATTATTAGACAAGTTGATATTCTGATCATAGTTTTTATTTTAACAAGCACATTTAACAAATTCCACAACACATTAATATTAATAACTACAATTAATTTTATATTTAATAATTTATTAGTGATATATAATTGTCCATGAAGCCTGGAAGTGAAAACATTCATATATCAAGGTGTGCATAATTATTAGGTAGATTTTCTTTTAACAATAAAATGAGGAAAAAAAGTTATTAAGATTGATGTGGTTTGGAATTTGTAAAATGTGCTTGGTTTAAAATTATGATCTGAATACCAACTTGCCTAAAATGTATGAATGCACTGTACACAGACACACACACACACACACACACTCTTGCATTTGTGGTTTGCGGGGACTCTCAATAGGTGTAATAGTTTTTATACTATATAAACTGTATTTTCTATCACCCTACACCTAAACCTACCCTTCACAGAAAACTAATGGCAACATTTGAATTTCAGAAAAAACTGTTTTGTTTGTTTTTTAAAAGGCTTAAAAAACAAACAAGTTTTTTTCTGAAATTCAAATGTTGCCATTAGATTTACTGGGGCACAGGAAGTGTCCTCATAAACCATGATTATGTTGTAGTACCCATGACATTATACACATTTGTGTCCTCATAAACCATATATAACACAAAAATAAAAAAATAAAAAAATTAACGAATATGAATATAAATAATCTGCTGTAGAACCAAAAGCCACTATGAGCGTACTACAACCTTAAGGACATGAAAAATGTGAATTAGGTGAATTTTGGTGAATTAGTTTTTAATGAAAATATGTGAGTGCCATACAAGCAGTAAGGCTGTTATTGTGAAAATGTAACCTGTAGTAAGACAGTCTGGTCACTAGGAATGTACAACAACCTTTGGGAAAAAAAAACACTTTTGGTGAATTTCAGTATTTTTTTCTAAGAATAATTAACCTTTGGAACATAAAAAACCCTTTTGGTCAAATACAGTATATGTATTCGATAATTAATTATGTACTATACAGTAAGGGTGATATTGGCAAACGTTCACCTGTAGTAACTCAGTCTCGCCACTAGGAATGTACTACAATCTTTAGAACATAAAAACCTTTTTTGATGAATTACAGTAATTGTTTTCTAACAATAATTATGTACTGTATGTACAGTAATGGAGATATTGGCAAAACTTCACCTGTAGGAAGTCTTGTAACTAAAAATGTCCTAAACTAGGGCCGGGACTTGAACGCGTTAGTTGAGATTAATTAATTACACAAAAAAGAATGCCTTAATTAAGATTAATTAATTACACAAAAAAAATTCCGAATTTTTAATAACTTATTCACTGGATGAGTTTCGGCGGACCGATTATACTGGAGCACCAACTAGCGTTCATGACTTCAGACAACAACAAACCACAACAGTGAACATGAATGAAGAAGCAGACAAGACCACTTTGGTTGGCCCCTTGGAGGGGATATTTTGTTATAAAAAACGAACGGACGGAAGCTAAAGAGCATGGTTGTGTGCAAGCTATGCAACAAGGAATTTGCATATCACCGCAGCACATGGAGCCTCTAAATTGTTTCTAAATATGCTATTGCTACACTTAATGGCAAAAATTGCACTGGTCTGCTAAACTTGGTTAGACAAAAATAAACAATATTTTGTTGCTTAAGCTTATTCAGTCATTATTCAATGGTATACTATAAATCCATGTTAAAAGAAAAATTACTTCTCACTGTTCTCAGGTCAAATATTTATATGCGATTAAAATGCGATTTAATTTTGATTAATTAATTACAAAGCCTCTAATTAATTAGATTAATTTTTTTAATCGAGTCCTGGCACAACCTTTGGAACATAAAAAAAAAAATACTTTGTATGTACTGTACATACAAAAAGGGAGATATTGTCTGTAGCGACATATTGGTTAAATATTTTCTGTAAGTTTGTCCACAAGAAATTTACTATTGCATTGTAAATATCATTTGTATTAATTATTGGACTTCGTTTAGTACTGAGAGGTAAATTTGCAGACGGTCCCTAAAGCAGCCTAGGCGAATATCCAGCGAATATCAAACCTAAAACTAACTTTACCACGCTTATGTAAAGAACGAAATTAGCGCGCGAAAACAGAGCAATTTAAATACATTATAGAAGTGTACTTTTTTCCCCCTGGGTATCCGTGACAGGCGCGTATAGCAGTGACAGGTGCGCGAATAGCAGTGACAGGTCGAGTGACAGGCGCGTATAGCAGTGACGGATCGAGTGACAGGCGTGTATAGCAGTTACGGATCGAGTGACCGGCGTGTATAGCCGTGACGGGTCGAGTGACAGGCGTGTATAGCCGTGACGGGTCGAGTGACAGGCGCGTATAGCAGTGACGGATCGAGTGACAGGCGCGTATAGCAGTGACGGATCGAGTGACCGGCGTGTATAGCCGTGACGGGTCGAGTGACAGGCGCGTATAGCAGTGACGGATCGAGTGACCGGCGTGTATAGCCGTGACGGGTCGAGTGACCGGCGCGTATAGCAGTGACGGATCGAGTGACAGGCGCGTATAGCAGTGACGGATCGAGTGACAGGCGCGTATAGCAGTGACGGGTCGAGTGACAGGCGCGTACAGTAGTGACGGGTCGAGTGACAGGCGCGTATAGCAGTGACGGGTCGAGTGACAGGCGCGTACAGCAGTGACGGGTCGAGTGACAGGCGCGTACAGCAGTGACGGGTCGAGTGACAGGCGCGTATAGCAGTGACGGGTCGAGTGACAGGCGCGTATAGCAGTGACGGATCGAGTGACAGGCGCGTATAGCAGTGACGGGTCGAGTGACAGGCGCGTATAGCAGTGACGGGTCGAGTGACAGGCGCGTATAGCAGTGACGGGTCGAGTGACAGGCGCGTACAGCAGTGACGGGTCGAGTGACAGGCGCGTATAGTGGTGACGGGTTGAGTGACAGGCGCACATAGCGGTGACAGGTCGAGTGGCAGCTGCCACTAGCGGTGACGGGTCGAGTGACAGGTCTCAGTGGCAGCTGCCCCTGCCACGCAAAGATTTTACCCCCTCTCCAGTTAGTTTGTTTCTCCACCTGAACATTTTTGTCTTTCTAGAAGAAAACTATCTAATTTGAGCGGTTAGGGGTTCAGAGCCTTGCTCAAGGGCACCTCAGTTGTGGTATTGCCGGCCCAAGACTCAAACCTACAACCCTAGGGTTAGGAGTCAAACTCTCTAACCATTAGGACTTCCCCAAACGTGTGCAAAAACTTTCTAAAACAATTACCAACCCACAAACCTGACTTAACAACAATGAAATTAGCAGTCAGTACTTTTCACTATTGATTTTTATCATTAATTAGTAGTTCCAGTAATTTTTTCCTCTCTGCTGGCTGGGTAATGTTCACCCATTATGTTCAATAAAAAACATATGGCCTTTTAAAAATTCAGTCCGCTTTTAGACTGAGATGCTAAAACAGGGATAGAAACAGGAGTGAGATAATACTCTTGAAGCTCAAACAGCATGATGCAAGGAATGCCAAGATCAAATGTTTAATTCTCAGGGAATGCATGAACTGATAAATTCCTTGAACATAGCGCTATGCAAGTCGCTTTGGATAAAAGCATCTGCCAAATGCATAAATAAATATAGAGTAATTTTGGAAGGTGCAGCAATTCACTGTCACATTTGCACCTCTGATGGCATCATACAAGACATTCACCATGCAGTAATAATCTGTAACACTGCACAGTTCTCTTCACTGCTCTACATTTAAATCCGCCCCCTCAGACTTGATGCATCAACATCCTGCATGCAGGTCAACCCGTGTGCAGGTCTGAGAACAACGCAGCTCATTTACACATCAAACACACACACACATACAGTTATAGCGTGTGACTCAGCACAAGAACTACTATAAAATAAAGTCAAACAGCACACAGGATATGCTTAATATATTGCAATTATTAATAAAAGATAAAAACAGCAAGGAAACTTAGACCAAATGTTAGACCACTTCTGTTTATTCTGGCTAAAAATGTATCTTAATCTATATGCTGTACACACTGACAAAATTAAAGACCAGTCCACTTACTTATGCTATGCATGCTACCCATGCTTGTTTTTAACCATGCCCTCTGACATATAATAAGTAACTACTCTTTTACACAAATGGCATGTTGGTTTTCTAGAGCACCAAGCCATTTCCTCTTAAGTAAAAATGTAGTATTGTAGGTCATATATGGTGAACTACTCATATGCTATGAAGTTCTAAACTGTCTTTATAAATGAAAATAATATACATGATGATATTCAAGTAGTTTGGGCAAAGTATTTGAACTCTGAAGTTCTGTTGAGGTTTTATTTTGCCAAGATATTTTTATGATACCCTAAAATACGAACATATGTATAATAACTCGATATGACGTCACATAGTGTGCAAGGTCTCCATTGAATTTGATCAATACTACAAAAACGCAAAAGTGCTGACTTCATCCTTGACTGAAATAATGTGCAATTTATACACCTTATTGACCATAAAAGACCAACTTTATCATCTATAAGAAACACCAGTTTAAGACCAGTTCATCTCACAGCTCTGTGTGCGCACCACAGCATGTGTCGTTTTGGTTATGCTTTATTAAAAATCAATAAAGAGTGAGCCCCCCAATATCACCCATAACCATAACAATAAAACATATCCATCCCTCCTTACCGCGATGACTCCTCCGAGAATCCGCCGTCAAGCAGGCGGACTTTACAGAACAGAACCCCGTTGACGAACGGAACCGACGACAGCTCGTCCAGCTCAAAATCAACTCTGAACTTAAACTTCTTTTTCTTCATCATCTTGACGTCGATTCCCACCAGTCCTGTTACCGCTCGATAATGCTTTTGGTCATTCGCTGTGGAGGAGCATTACTTTTATTTGCTCATCTTTGGTGAACCTGTTGTTAGAGCTGAGAGCCGTTAGCCAAGATTGGAATCCCCTTTGCTTAAAATAGAAAGCTAAGCTAACAATGATAATACAGTCCTAACGAAATTTTATGTCATTAACTACATCGTCACAAACAAAAATGGTGCTGAAAGTGGATATGCTCGTCAGTGGATATGCAGTCAGTGGGTAACTGACTGTTCCGCTCCGCGGAGGGAGGCTTGTGTTATGTAGTGCTGTTGCTGTATAATGTGTTGTCATGTAGTAGTGGAAACAGACGACGCTTCTTAAAGGGCCAGTCAACTCATAAAGCTGAAGTGAATTGGGGACAAAGGACAGTTCATAGTACATAGCCTAATACATGTAACAAGGGTTGTATATAATCTTGGGTAACACTTTATTCAAGGTGTCCTTGATACACATGTTACATGTACTTACTATTATAATAACAATTATGCATAATTAAATGGAAGTAACCCTTAGCCAAACCCTAACCTTATAAGTAGCCCACATGTAGTTAATTAATATTACTCAATACTTAAATTCATAGTTACACTGTAACAACGACACCTTAAAATAAAGTGTAACACAATATTGATAGTACACAAAAAGAGAAACCACATAATGTTCCCATTGAGAATCAGAGAAGCATGAGAATCAGCTGGAGTACTTTGAGAAATTGTTTTAATACTTAAATATTTTTAAATAATTTCCAATTTATAGTCATCTAAATTCATTATGTTGTATTATTATGCTAAATATTATTATTAATATGATTATAATATGCTATAGTATGTTTAGCTGTGCATTTATTGAATGAGCACTGTGCAATGTCCAAACTGATTGCACTATATTTTATGTATAATCAATTTTAAACCTTTTAAATAATTGTAAATCATTTTCAAAGTTTTTAAATTCCTTGTTTTATCGTTCTGATTTTTTCTTCTTCTGTTTTATGTAAAGCACTTTGAATTACCATTGTGTATGAAATGTGCTATAAATAAACTTGCCTTGCCTTGCCTATAAATAATATAGGCCTATATTTATAGGAAGTGGATGGGGAAATATGATGTTCACAGATACAAATGAGCACTTTTGTGAGACAAAAAATGCAATAATATTAATAATAACTTAAATAAATAAATATAAATTATTGTAACATTTAAGAATTAAATGTTTTGTTGTTGTTAAAATGAATTATTATGATTCATAATACAAATTTTATTTCTTTATTTTATTTTTCATAACATTGTAGACCTTCTTGTTTCTAAGAGTTAATTTGGTCAGTATGAACATAGTTTTTTCAAGATTCAAGATTGTATTTATCTCGTACAAGTAACAAGTTATATGGCATACAACAAGCAGTGAAATGTAGGAGATGGCGAGATTGAACCCAGGGTCTCATACAATTTATTAAAATTTGTTGAGACAAATATAACAAACTATTATAACATATTATTCTAATTTGTTGAGATAGTGAATTGGTGGTTCTTGTTAAATGTGAGCCAAAATCATCACAATTAAAAGAACCAAAGACTTAAACTACTTCAGTCTGTGTGCATTTTTAATTTATTTAATACATGAGTTTCACAATTTGAGTTGAATTACTGAAATAAATTAACTTTTTCACGACATTCTAATTTATTGAGATGCACCTGTACTATATAGTCTACTGCCACCGGTTCTGTGAATATAAAAGGGTAAACTTGACCACTAGGGGTCCGAGAGAGTGGGTAGATTCTATTTCACGCAGTAATAACAGTAATATGGAGTGGAGCAGCACTGACAGCTAGTGGTTAATAACAGTAGTGATACACTTGGGACTTGCATAAGAAAAGATGGAACTTGTCTTTACACACACTAGGTTGCGCTGTAACACTTTGATTGTCCTGCGTGATGTTTCTGATCTAGATATTCTTAAGAAAAAAAAGTTAACCCTCTGCACACATTATGAAATCAATGCTAAAACCCTCATTCACACTTTTTGCATTAAATGGACCCATCTACTTAAACGAATTTCGAAAAATAATATTTGAGCTATTGGGTAATTTTTAGGTCCATAAATTTTTATTAGGTAACAAACACATTTAAGAAATTCGACATAATTCCTAGAATTAGAAGTCAAAAGGAAGTGCCCATGAACATTGTCGGCTATGGATCCGTGCGCGCAACATTCAGCGCGCTCCATGCGTCTCTCCATCCAGCCCCCTCATTTCAGCTCAAATATCACATCACTCCTGCATCTTCTCAAACCAGTTTCATGCTGGGGACCAAGCACCTTGCCTCATCTGGACTTTACCTCTTCTGGACTTTTGCAAAACCTCATCCCGTTTCAGTTATTTCACCTGGAGGACAGTGCAAATGGAGATCTGTTTGACGTTTTATCGTTTTTGAAGAGGAAAACAGCCCGATTTGAACGCACAATCTAAAGTAGCATATGTTTGGAAGGATTATATCGCACACCTTGCACGATGACTGCGATGGGAATCTGGTGCGTTTTATGGCTCCTGACATTCGCTCTAACTTCAGCCGCTCCGAAATCACCCCAGCGCCTTCTGGAGAAGACGACTGAACAGAACGACACTTTGCAAGTTGAAAGAGACAACCAAGAAAAAATATTAAGTCATGTAAGAATATCTTCACCAGCGCATGATATGATAATTCCACTTAATATTATAGGTCTATCTGTGCAGCTTCTTTATAACCTTCAGTAGCCTATTGTGATAACTTTCATTAATAACTTAATAATGCATAACATATAAGTTTCTGATATATTTTACAGGCTATAAAATATGATAACATATAACGTTAGGCATATAGAAGAATTTTTATGACAGTTCTAAATTCTAACTATTTGAATGCAGGGTGCGAACTGGGGGGGGGGGGGGGTTCAAAAGTATGCTTGTAAATAACACATATTTACTTGTAAATAACACATAGATAAAACAGCGTCTAAACAGCATTTTCAAAGAAAATAAGTAGCTACTGACATTATTTATCGATTCACTGCTATTTTCATATCACATATCGTTAAGTTTTGTTTAAAATTGTGTTTTGTTTAAAAATATTTAAGATGGTTTTGCTAATGTGCCGGGAGCGACAAGTAGTTTCGCGAAACGAACGGAGAAAAAAAAAACTTTTCAAAAGTCTTTAAAAATATGAGCAATTCGCATTCTGTTTGAATGTAAGTTTGTTAATGTTATTAATGAAAGTTACTATAAAATTAACAGACTTTACAGCGCTGGTGGTAACATAAAAACAAAAATGCACATTAAAGGGTTAGTTCACCCAATAATCAAAATTGTGTCATTAATAACTTACCCTCATGTCGTTCCAAACCCGTGAGACCTCCGTTCATCTTCGGAACACAGTTTAAGATATTTTAGATTTAGTCCGAGAGCTCTCAGTCCCTCCATTGAAGCTGTGTGTACGGTATACTGTCCATGTCCAGAAAGGTAAGAAAAACATCAAAGTAGTCCATGTGACATCAGAGGGTCAGTTAGAATTTTTTGAAGCATAGAAAATACATTTTGGTCCAAAAATAGCAAAAACTACAACTTTATTCAGGATTGTCTTCTCTTCCGTGTCTGTTGTGAGCGGGTTCATTGCAGTGTATGATATCCGGTTCGCGAATGAATCATTCGATGTAACCAGATCTTCTTGAACCAATTCACCAAATCGAACTGAATCATTTAAAACGTTCATGTCTCCAATAAGCATTAATCCACAAATGACTTAAGCTGTTAACTTTTTTAATGTGGCTGACACTCCCTGTGAGTTAAAACAAACCAATATTAATTTACTCAAGCAGTACACTGACTGAACTGCTGTGAAGAGAGAACTGAAGATGAACACCGAGCCGAGCCAGATAACGAACAAAAGATTGACCCCTTTTCGAGTCAAGAACCGTTTCTGTCAGACGTGTCCGATTCGAGAACCGAGAAGCTGATGATACTGCACATGTGTGATTCAGCGTGAAGCAGAATGACACACAGAGAGTCTGAACCGAATTGATTCTTTCGATGATTGATTCTGAACTGATTCTGTGCTAATGTTATGAGCCCAGGTAAACCGAAGGATTGAATCAAGGGCAATCATCAGTGACGTCATTACGTCGAGCGCAAAAGAACCGCTGAACCATTTTCTTCAACCGGTTTATTGAATCTAATGGTCCGAAAGAACTACTGGTGATCCGAAAACCGATGCAAACCGAGAACGAGTAAATCTCAGTAAGGCTCATTGTTCATCTTCAGTTCTCTCTTCACAGCAGTTCAGTCAGTGTACTGTTTGAGTAAATGAATTACTCCGGGATATTGGTTTATTTTAACTCAGAGGGAGTGTCAGCCACATTAAAAAAGTTAGCAGCTTAAGTCATTTGTGGATAAATGCTTATTGGAGACACAAATCTTTTCAAAAGATTCAGTTCGATTTGGTGAACTGGTTCAAGAAGATCCGTTTACATCGATTTGTTCGCGAACTGGATATCACTAAACTGCAGTGTTTTGAAATCTCACAACAGACACGGAAGAGAAAACAATAAAATTCTAACTGACCCTCTGATGTTCTTACCTTTCTGGACATGGAAAGTATACTGTACACACAATTTCAATGGAGGGACTGAGAGCTCAAGGACTAAATCTAAAATATCTTAAACTGTGTTCTGAAGATAAACGGAGGTCTTACGGGTTTGGAACGACATGAGGGTGAGTTATTAATGACATAATTTTGATTACTGGGTGAACTAACCCTTTAAAATGCACATCCATATTAAAAAATCAACAGTCCACATGTATTACAATGCAACAAAGTACAGTGATTTTGCTGGCTGGAAAATGCATCCATCCTCTTTTCTTTATAGCTGCTGGGTGATTATGACAAAGTGAAAGCGCTTGCGGAAGGCTCTGACTGTGGCTGTAAATGTGTTGTCAGACCTCTGAGCGCGAGCGCCTGCCAGCGGATCCAGGATGGTCACGCGACGCCTCAAGATTTCTATACAGTGGAGACCATCACATCAGGACCTCACTGCAAATGCGCGTGCGTTGCACCTCCATCGGCTTTAAACCCCTGTGAGGGTGACTTCCGGTTGAAGAAGCTGCAGCAGGCTGGGAAAGATAATATTAAGGTGACCAGAACCTCTGCAGTTGGATCTCATAGACCAGAATAAGTTCAAAATATGGCAGGATATGAATGCATAACAAATAAAAACCAGCTCTTGCCATGACGGAATTTACTTCATCGTTACAGCTGTCAGCTATACTGGAATTGCTGGAGGGCTCCTTCTATGGCATGAATCTATTGAAATTGCATTCTGTCACTACAAAGCTTCTTGATCGCATGGACACTGCGGAAAAAGTATGTGGTGGTTCCTTTTCTTATACACACGTTGTCTTTTCTTATACATATTAAACACATTATTAATGTGTTTTATTATTGACAGATGGTCTTAAACAAACAGAACGAGGAGAAGTCGAACACAAGGAGCACCTCTCCAAATCCACAGCTCCCCACGTCTTCACCTGCAACTCTGCTTCCACAACTGCAGGAGAAGAACACGAGTCTGAAGGAGCAGAATGATGAGGCAGCTGCTTTTCAGCACATAGAGGTGAGAGGTGCTTTTTAAAACAAATGTTGCATTACATAAGTATTGCAATGGAACAGTCCAAACATTGTTAAGCCATGACGTAAAATGGCCCATCTGCTGTGAGCGTTTATTTATTTACTTAGGATCAGAGTCAAAAAGTGACCTCATGTTGTGACTTGAAACTCTCACTAATTTATTCCACTGTCAACTCTAACATAAGATGGCTTAAAAAGAGCCAAATGACTTGGACTACCAAAGATCCAAAGCCCGATCTACATAATAATCTGTAATCTAGTTCACCAAAAAAAGAAAATTCTGTCAGCATTTATTCATCTTCATAACACAAGTTGAGATATTTTTTATGAAATCTCAGAAATGTATGTCCTCCTATTGAAAGTCCAGGTACTCAAAACTTATTTACATAAGACACATACAGTATATATGAAAACACATACATGTATATGTGAAAAAAAGATCTAAATTAAATGTATTCATCTTATTAATCAATCTTATCTCTTCAAAAGACTTGAATTAAACCAGTTCATATGGATTCATTTTGTAGTGTCTTTATGATCTTTTTGGAAACTTTTGTTTACCTGGACTTTCAATGAAAGGACAAAAACCTCAGGTTTCATAAAAAAATATTTTTAGGTCTTATTAGTTTGGAATGATTTGAGGGTGAATATACGATTACAGAATAAACTTTTCTGGGTGAACTATCAATTTTTTGCATAATATCTTGAAGGCTACAGTATCACAGTGTCCTATGATGCACTTAACAGAGTAAATATGAGGAAAAGTTTGTGGGAGATCTTCTGAAGAGAAGCGGATCAGACCTAAACAAGGCCGTCGTAGCTTTGCAAGAACAAGAGCGCCAAGGAATTGAGAAGCAACCAAAAATAATTGTTAGGGGGATCACATACTATAAATCTGACCAAGTGGATGAGCCAGACACAGAGGAGAACTGTAAGTATAACTGTGATTTCGACATCTACTTTTACATTCAAAGTTCTAAGAAGAAAAAATGTGCCTATATAATCTTAATTTTTTTTAGTTCCTTATCAGTTACTGTAATTCCATGGATGAGCTTTAACAAATTGTACAAGTTTCTTTATATTGAAATAGTAATATAATAGTAAAATAGTATAATAGAAATAGTTCTTGGAATATTAAAATATTCTTTACACTATGAAAAAAAAGGTTTACTGAAAGATTCTTTGGGGAACCTAAAATGGTTCTTCTATGGCATTGCTGTGAAAGCTGATTTTTATTATTATTATTGTAGTCGCCTAGAATAATAGGCGATAAAAATATACAATTATATTTTGTTCTTCCTTCCAGTTGATGATCATCACAGTGGTGACAGCCCAATTGATCTCTTTGCCGATGAGCAGTTCCTTCATCACAAAGCTCGTCACTTCAGGCCGATCATGAAAGCATGGTCTGTCCGACCAAAACCGAAGAGTGAAGTTTCAAAAGGGGGAGATGCACGAAATGGTCTTCAAACTCAGATTACTGGACTGTTGGACTCTGCCTTGCCGATTAAAACACCTATTGAACCAGTATCCATTCAAACTCAAACCAGTCATTCCACCACAGACAGCTCTACAGGAGATGAAAGAACCACAGCGACACCTTCTGTGATGAATAATTTGAAGGTCACCATTCCCAAGGAACATACTAACCATCAAACCATCGTCAAAAAAATAGAGGCAAGCAACATGGATCCCTCAACTCCATCTGTAAAACAAGCTCAAAACATGTTGGTCAGGTCATCCAATCTGGGCCACATAAAAACAAATGAGTCAGCCACAGCAGCTGCTGCTAAAGTCGTGGCTGCACAGCAAACTCTAACAGAGATTACCACCAATGGGACTGTTGAAAAACAAACATCTGTATCTTCTCTGACTGAAAGTGGAATTGTTAACAAGGGAAATCTGAAAGAAAATGCTTCTTCACACAAACCATTACCAACTCTTTATTCGGACACTTTAACAGTCACAGAAAGCTCACTGGGATCAACTGCTCACACAGGAGTTGCTGCCAGTATTGGGACAACACCTCATGTCACTGAAAGCAAGGTGGACTCAATTACTTTACCCAAGATGACTCCTAAACAGACATTAACCTCAGTGTCATCTTTGATGACCACTAAAAAAACAACTACAACAACAACAACCACAAGCAAACCTGGCAAACGCAAATATAGCATAAGCTGGGATGAAGAGGAGGAGGAAGAGGTAGTGGTAGAGGAGGAAATGGAAGGAGTGAAAGCTGTAAAAACTATGGTGGAAGAGAGTGTGGAAGAGAAACCTCAAAGGAAGCCAGGTGTAGATTTATGATAATTTTGTTGTTTATTTTCCTTTTTTTTGGAAGTGCTGATTTCAAATTTATTCTATACAGTTTTAAAAAAATATACAGTACAGACCAAAAGTTTGGACACACCTTCTCATTCAAAGAGTTTTCTTTATTTTCATGACTATGAAAATTGTAGATTCACACTGAAGGCATCAAAACTATGAATTAACACATGTGGAATTATATATGGAATTATATACATGACACAAAAGTGTGAAACAACTGAAAATATGTTATATTTTAGGTTCTTCAAAGTAGCCACCTTTTGCTTTGATTACTGCTTTGCACACACTTGGCATTCTCTTGATGAGCTTCAAGAGGTAGTCACCTGAAATGGTCTTCCAACAGCCTTGAAGGAGTTCCCCGAGAGATGCTTAGCACTTGTTGGCCCTTTTGCCTTCAGTCTGCGGTCCAGCTCACCCCTAAACCATCTCGATTGGGTTCAGGTCCGGTGACTGTGGAGGCCAGGTCATCTGGCGCAGCACCCCATCACTCTCTTCCTTGGTCAAATAGCCCCTTGATGCCTTCAGTGTGACTCTACAATTTTCATAGTCATGAAAATAAAGAAAACTCTTTGAATGAGAAGGTGTGTCCAAACTTTTGGCCTGTACTGTATATTTAAAAATACAGTTACACACACACACATGTATAAAATTTTGAGTATTAATATTCTG
Source organism: Carassius carassius (assembly GCF_963082965.1). Taxonomy (NCBI): domain Eukaryota; kingdom Metazoa; phylum Chordata; class Actinopteri; order Cypriniformes; family Cyprinidae; genus Carassius; species Carassius carassius. The sequence goes on along the minus strand of NC_081772.1, from coordinate 9,839,125 downwards.
AAATATTTTTTAAATGATTGTACCAATACATTTCTGAAAGTAAAAGTAATAATTACAATGATTAATTACATGTATATTCAGAATGGGATCTCTGCATTGAAGAATACTCTGCATTGTTTAGCACAAAACTGATTAAAAACACCAAGATAACCGTGGTTTTAATTCTGGTTTTGTTTGCAGGAATGTGTAAAGACACCTTGGCCACTATCTCAGAGCCTGTCACACACAATACATATGGTCGAAACGAGGGCGCTTGGATGAAGGATCCACTGGCTCGAGATGACAAGATCTATGTCACAAACTATTATTACGGAAACAACCTACTGGAATTCCGCAACATGGATGTCTTCAAACAAGGTATCGCTTAAAACCCCTTAACTTTCAACCCCATTTTTAAAAACAGGCATTAAAGTGCACTGTCCAAACTTATATAGACCTAAGGTTGGTATATTTTTAAAGAAGAAAATCAGTAGATTATTGCAAAAGTATCAAAAATGTATAGAAGTTCAAATTTACTCTAAATAAAATGTGCTATATTAATGGAATTTTATTTTATTTATTATAAATATTTTACATAACAGGTTTTACTCTAAAATTGTTATACAATTAAAGCCTTATGTCTAAATAAGTTATGTTCCAAATCTGAAGTTGATATGAAAAAAATGGAGGTTCCTGTGAGATTTTATTTATGGCATATGTGTAGAAATGTTTGTTGCCAAGATTATAAAACGTTTTGATTCTAAAAGACGTAATGCATTTTGTAATATGACACTTGACACTGCCCACTAAGGGGGAGGAGACCGCCATAAGTTTTTAAAGTAACATTTTTCTGTGGTAACGCAATGTCTGATTTTAAAATGGATTTGAAGAAGAACCTCGGGCTTCTAAGCTTTTAAATGATATATAATTTATGATGATTACCAAAAGATTTGATAGAAAAAAGGACAACAACAAAAAAAGAGCGGCAAGTGTCCCACAGGTGGGTTGTGACAGTTATGGTTAATTCAAATTAACAAACTCGGAACATTAAAGCAATTTTTCCAATTAATTTTACTTGTTTTGTTTTCTTTCTTTCATTCAAGGCCGCTTCACTAATTCCTACAAGCTGCCTTATAACTGGATCGGCACTGGCCACGTGGTCTACAATGGCGCTTTCTACTACAACCGCGCATTCTCTCGAGACATTATTAAGTATGACCTGCGGTTGCGTTACGTGGCTGCCTGGACCATGCTCCATGATGCGGTGTTTGATAATGATGATGTGTCTACGTGGAGATGGAGAGGAAACTCAGAAATGGATCTGGCCGTCGACGAAAGTGGGCTTTGGGTTATCTACCCAGCGCTGGACGACGAGGGCTTCTTGCAGGAAATGATCGTCTTGAGTCGCCTGAACCCTAATGATTTAAGCATGAAGCGTGAAACCACATGGAGGACCGGACTCCGACGCAATCGTTACGGTAATTGCTTCATCGTATGTGGCGTTCTTTACGCGACAGATAGCTACAATCAGCACGACACCAATTTGTCTTATGCCTTTGACACCCACACCAACACTCAGGTGATCCCTCACCTGCCTTTCAGCAACAACTACACTTACATCACACAGATTGATTACAACCCCAAAGAGAGGGTGTTGTACGCCTGGGATTATGGACATCAGGTCACTTATAATATTCAGTTTGCATATGTAGACCCACTGTAGACCCTAACAGCAGAGCAATTACATCCTTTGCACAAAATAGGAAAAACCGTAAATGTGTTCAAGTGGATTGGGGATCAGTTCACTCAGCTTGCCTTAACTTCATGTAGTTAAATGTAACATTCTTATTAATATGCTGTTATGTTTTCATAGTGTAAAAATGAACTTATATTGTTACATTTATGGCGGAAACAAAGCGAAGCAACTTTCTAAACTGAATATCTTAACACCCCATCACTGCAGCTATATGAGCTTTGCGGTTTGCATTGAAGGCCATTTCTTTAGGTATTGTCGCTTGCTTTTGCACTATGGATACAAACCTCTTTATGTGTATAGCTATACCTCTCGTACCATTAGCAGAATTATGAAAAAGTTTTGAGGTGTTGTATTCTTAAATCCATTAGAATACATTGTATATATTGTAATATAAAAGCTAAAACATGGGATTGATGAATGTAAAAAATACAATTTGTATTTTCATAAACATATCTCTTTTTTTTTTAACAAACGATCACTTGCTTATATTTTTAAAAAAGTTTGTATCATTTCAGTAAAACACGAGTAGACAGTGTTTTGGGCACATTTTCGTTGTGTTGTTTTTCCATATTTTATTTTCTACGAAATTGCAGTATTGTTTGTAATCTTTTTGTGCATACTTTTTTTGCAGTTTCATTTGAAACTCTTTTAGCACTTATGAAATTCAAATCTCTGTCAGACTGAAAATGGCTGCAATAAAATGAGTTGAAATAAAGCATATGGCACTGGTTTTTTCTTTCGTAGTGGATGTCAAGTGAGAGTGTGTAGATGAGAGCAAAATGTGACACTGTAAACCCCTTGATCCACTGAGCTAAATCTGGACAAACAAAACACATCTACCATAGTTTAACCCGAAAACATTGTTTACCCCAGCCTTTGAAATTACCTATAATCACCACTTTCTAGCACCTCAGACCCCACATTTACACAAACCTTCAATTTCAGAGAGAAAATTCAGACTGACATGAGACTCGGTCTGCGTCCTAAAAACAAAAGATGCACACAAATCACCCACAACCTTGTGTCCAGTGTTTATTTCTTCGCATTGTTACAAAACATCACCGTCACTGTGAGAAGAAACAATTTTTTTTTTTCAAAAAAATGCAGAAATTAAATATAATCAAAAAAAAATGTTGCTCAGAGGCAAAAATTGAATTTGATGAAAAAGAACTTTTATTTATAAACATTGAGAGACATTTTGATTTTAATGCTAAGGACGAAATGTGATATACTACTCTAATATATCATCCTCATTTTGAAAAGACCACCTGAGTTGTTTATAATCTGTGAAATTCAAATTGCATTTTCAAATTCAGTGCGTGAAGGGGAGTGACGACAGGTTGCAAAGAACAAGCTAATGATAACATTGCTTTCGAGTGAGAACTAAACGGGACAAGAAACAAGCAGAATGCAGAAAATAGGCCAGAATAATAGAGACAAACACACAATGAACAAGGACAGATGAGGTACAAATGAACATTAATATTTTGTGTCTCTTCCATGCATTCAAATTAACAACCAACCAGTATTATGTTTACAGCTGTAATTGTCAAGCACACCTCATTTAAAGCTCAATTAAGCCACTAAGAAAAACTTTAGGGCATGAAACATTAGAAAAAACTGACAGATGTTGCATAAAATGTCTATATCCCAAACTGCTATTCCAATTAGATTTAGTCTAAAATGATTAACCTTCAAAGAACAAGTATAAAGTATCATCTAGATATTTTAAAATATCTTCTTTTCGGATATATATTTACAGCACTGTTCTGAATCGTGCAAGTCAATTATACAAAATGTCTCCACTGAATAATACATTTTTCTACTTTTGTATTCAATAACAATGTCAAACAAAAAGCAAGGAAAAGAAAAAGAACGAAAGAAGAAAAAACACTTAAGCAAAAGTCACTGGCAATGCAGGTTGTTTGAGGATAGTGTTATTGAAGAATATATCGCTGAATAGAACAATTAAATATGTACCAAACAAGCTTGGTTCAAATAATAAATCTTCATTAATATACATTTTAATTTCAAATACAGAAAAAGCACAGTGCAAGCAAAATCAAAGACAGTTTCCTGACAGCTACCACATAAAACAGCAAACTGTTCAATATTCAAACTAGAACACACTTTGGTTTGGGAGATTGGACAATAAATGCTTCTGAAGTTCAGCTGGCAGAACACAAGCAAACTGAAAAGACGTGTATCCTGAATGTGCTTGAAGTCACTTTGTATAAAGTGTACATATGTATAAATGCCTCTGATGATGTATAAAAGTAATTTCTGAAAGCAATAGCCTGGAATAAAGACTATAATCTGTATTGAATGGCTTATCAGTATTAAATGGCTCTCGATGCATTTTAAAGAGGTGTCTTCATGAGAATTGTTTGACTATTGTTGATTATTTTGTGGATTTGGTAGTTGATTACCAAGATCCTGGTTTGCCACTCAAATAAGAAGAGTCACAAAAATGAAACAAAATGCTTATGTAACAAAAGATATTAGCAACTTTTGTGGTTAGAGGATAGCTGAGACTAAGAAGAACCCACGAGGACTCCAACGGGGGCCACAGGCTGGTTGTTGCTGGGGGCCGCGTGATAGAAAGAGTCTGTGTCCGTCTGATTGGCCCGCAAGATGGGTGGAATAGTAGAGGACTTGATGTGAAGGATCCTGGTATCCATGACCTCACAGTCGATCTGCATCATCACCTCAAACTCTTTGTCTTTCAGGATGTTCTCTGTAGTAAGACAGAAAAGTAATTGTATTAGCAAAGAAAATACAAATAATCGTATAAAATAGCACTCGGTGCTCAGCTCTGTGTGGGAGTATTGTTAAATATATTCAGGTGATGTGCCGGGTGGCCTGAGGAGGTTAAGAGGCATTTTAGGGGCTCCTTTTATACAAAGGGTTCATTGATGTCATGCTGACCTTTTTCACCTATTAGTAAACAACAGATGATGACTCCTACATGGGGTTAAGGAAAGGTACTCTACCGTTCAAAAGTGATCAGTAAAAACATTTATGATGTTCCAAAAGAATGATAATTGGTGTTCTTTGAACTTTCTATACATCAAAGAATCAGACTAAAGTATCACCGTTTCCATAAAAATATTAAGCAGCAGCCGTTTTCAACATTGATAATAATGAGAAATATTACTTAAGGCAACAATTCAGCATATTAGAATGATTTCTGAAGAATCATGTGACACTGAAGACTGGAGTAATTCTGAGAATTCATAGGAGTAAATTTCATTTTTAAATATATGAAAATAGAAGAAAGTTATTTTAAATTGTATTAATAGTTCACATTATGACTATTGTACTGCATTTGATTAAATAAATATAGTTTTGGTGAACTTTAGAAAAATCTTACCATCCCCATTTTAATTTCTGTGATTTTTCTAGGCCGTATCATATAAGAGTTAACAGGCAATAGCACATTTCCTCATCAAGTATTCAAGTACCAGATTGCTATCCGTTTCAATCAAACGAGGCTGTGTTCTAAAATACGCAAGCGATACAGATCAAGCTTTGGTTTTACTGACAGGGTGGGACGCCCCATCATTCTTAATCTCTTGAAGTGAAGGTCAGGCCGTGACTTTTTCTAATTGTTTTGACAAAATCATAAAAGTGCTCTTCAAACACAAGCAATTCAAATTTTGTAAGGAAGCATTAAAAGCCTGATGGTTTGCAGTCACTACAGATGTTCTATGGTCGATCTTCTATAAGGACAGCTCTTTATTCCAGAGAAGATGAGAGAGCGCTTTACATAAATGCACAGCATATGGGCAGCAGGAAAGTAACTTTTACAGCAGACAGATAAAAAGCTTTATAGGCTAAAGAGCATCACGGTAGGTCAATCTAAAGCACTTTTCCAGCCCCTACTGGTGAATACATTTACGCATTCTACACTCAATCGTTCTTGACGAGCACTTCAGCTGCATACCCATAATAATGATCTCAAAATGGGTGATTTACACTAAACCTAACTGTTCCTGAAACCAAAATCATTCCATCTATCTCTGATACCACCAGTGAACAGTCAATGTTATGGGATAAAGCCTCAATATCTCACAAAATGTATATTTTCACAGGTGCTTAAAACAAACTTAGCAGTGCTGCAGAAATCATCATAGATGATGGGCTACAGCAATCATCTCTATTATCTCAATCATTTCTCACTGCAAGCACTAAAATGACACTGAACTGCTGAGCTGTACACGTCATCGCATACTAAAATACAATCTTTTCCATCCTCCCTCTCTCTCTCTCTCTCTCTCTCTCTCTCTCTCTATATATACATACATACATACATACACACACAAAGTTTCCAATATGTCAGAAATGTCATTTTCCATTCTCACAGAAAGCTTTTCATTAGGTGAATTCCCTTTGGTACTATGCCTGACTTTCCAAACACCATTTAAAATACTGATTAAGGCAACATGTGGACTCAAGGGTAACATCCTGATGAGGTTGTGCTTGTGAACAGTTGAGATTCCAGCCGAACTCACTTTCCCCTATAACTGATAGTTTAAGATGAACCCCAAAAGCAAGACTAAACTCATCCAAAAAATGGATGAAATATAAATCGAGAACAGCTGAACTCTCTCTCGTTCTCGTTCTGTCCAATTCATGAACCAGATGAACCAATTCATTACTAAAAAGAACCGTCTTAAAACAATAAACTGTTCACTGATTTGTTTCTTAAATTTAACCTACTCAATGATCAGTGGTTCTTGAGTAAATGGCTCACTGGAGAAAAAATATTAGGAGTAAATTTCTATATTTTCAGACATTTCAGCAAAAAAAAAAAAAGCTGTACTACGACTTTAAAAGGCTTGGAATATTATACACAAGTACTATGTTGTTGTATGTCACTATGAACTGGACAATAAGTCTCTTTTTGTGTCCATTTGGGGCCAGTAAATGACAAAATTAAAATTTTGGCTGAACTTTCCTGAATTAGGCTTTTTTATTAGGACTGTGACTGCAGAGTAAAAATGTTCATGACTTCGAAATGTGTGAAGGGCACAAACAAACAAACAAAAAGAACAAACGATTATGATGCTGACTCAGAACTCCCACAGGGAAGATAGTGAGGAAGGACCAGATAATATATGTACTGACACTGCCAGGCACTGCAACAATAGTTTCCAAACCAAAAATGAAATTGATGGAGAAAAAAAAAACTTTTGTTTTGTTATTAGTGTTGTTTTCAAGACAGAAATTTACCAACTTGAAAACACTGATGAATAACAGAAAGGTTTCTCCTTCATCCCTGCATCCCATGGTGAAAAACACCCCGATCCAAACACACATGCTTGAGCGTGTAGAACAGAACAGAATCAGCTTGGGGCAATTTCACAAACTAGAAATCTGTTCAGAGTTGTCCAAAAGTTGTTCTCTATAAAACCATGTGAAACCCAACTTTGAACATGCATTTCTAAATCAACACAGGATGGAGGCAGAAAAAAAACTGATTTAGAGTACACCATGCTTGGCCATCCTCTCAACAGATTTGGTTTACATAAACAATTTAAGTCTATGATGATTAAAATACTGTATGGCAGGTTTCTTGTTTTCTTTGGAGCTGGTGTGCAAACTGCACAACTAATCACAGACTATGTGCGTCTATCTGAAGATCAAACTCTTCCCAGACATCACATTCTCTCACAAACTCATGCACATAGTAACTGGAATGTTTATTCTTGTCATTAAAAAAATATGAAACACATGCCCTCATTTTTTGAAGAGATTTTTTTTTAGCCCTGCTTCCCAAAACTTTTCTTTCGCACAATTTCATCGGCTGTGGCTCTCTAGCTCACAGTTCACACACCTGATGGCTGGTTGGAAAGATTAGTGATTAATTCTGTGATTAGTCTCATGATTGCTTACACTAAAAGAGACACTCCAATAAGTAACTGAGATAACTACTAAAAGTTTGTCCTGATATATGCACAAAGCTTTTCTCAAGCACACATGATGCACTAAAAACAAAACAAATCATAGTAGGAATGATACTGACTATACTTCTATCTCTTTCAAAATGGCTTAACAAAAAATCCTTCACAAAAGCCTGGCCACGCTTCAAGGTCAGTATATATCAGCTTTTTGGTCCGAAGCTGCCAACGCGAGGCAACAACGCCATCGGCTTTCGTCACCGCTAGTTCTTTGAAGTCGGCTTGGTGTGTCCCGGCCTTTAGAAGACCATTCATTAGAAAATAAGATTATTCACAATTCTTTTCTCTTACCATTGTAATTCATAGCTGGCAGGACCACGGACATCTTGGGGCGACTGCCTTTACTGTGGTTGTTGGCAGGAAGGAGGAGGTGATCCTGTAAGCAAAATAAGAACAGCCGTCAGCCAGCCACAAAAACACATGCATGAGGAAAGTCTGTTACATTGCTGAGGACATTGCTAAATTGCTCTGGTCACTGTTTAAAGAAGTCTGAAGCATCAATTTGGTTGCTGAAAAAAAGACTGATAGTGTTGGACAGTTGAATTTTCAGCAGCCATTACTCCAGTCTTGAGTGTCGCATGATTTTTCAAAATATGCTGATTTGGTGTTCAAGAAACATTTATTCTTAATATTGATAGTGAAAGCAGTTGTGCTGCTTAATATTTGTGCTTGAAAACCGTCATACATTTTTCATGTTCACGTTCTGATTCATATACACTTAACACTTGCTGAAGAACGCAGCCAGTTTCTTTCAGTGCGAGACAAATAACATTCAAAGACCTAGAGAGTGTCATGTAACACTTCTTTAATGAGTTCAGAAATGTGTCTATGTTAGTCTAACTCAGAACTAATTGGACACGTTCTCATGTCAGAACACACACCAGTTGAAGACAGAAACCATACGTTAAGGAAAGCCCACGAGCTGGAGACTGTAGTAACACTCATGTCTGTGTGATGGATGGGAAATGGGTCATGGATTTTTGAGGTTTGTGATTAATAGCATCTGTTGTCACTGAACTAAAGATGTGCAGGAAATTGAATTCACAATGGGACTCAAATAGTTTGCCTCAAAATAAAAATTCTGTTATTGATTATTCATCTTCATGTAAATCCAAATCCTTATTTTCCATTCTTTAATTGATTCCAATTCTTTTAGTTAAGTTCCCCATTCATTAAAATTGTCTTGTTAACTGTTTCGGAACAACATGATAATATGGAATTTTTAAGACCCTTTTGAGACCAAGAATAAACAACAACTAAAGGAGCAAATTGAAGGCAAAACAATACATTAACAAATTATTTAAATGTAGATGTCGAGAGCATACACAATGAGTTGTATTTGCAAAACTATGTTTGTCCATTACTTTTTAACTTAAGGTTTAATACTTGCTCCCAACCAGTAAAATAAATAATAAATACTTTTTACTGTACCTTCTGATAACGCTGCAAGAAAGTAATGTTTTTTCTTTAGTATTTTTGTCTTTTTTTACAGTATAAATGTATAAAGATTGTTAAATTGAAAATTTAGATTTGAGTTGTTTCCAGATATTTGTACTGGAACAACATCAAGAACGGAGGAAGAACGGAATGAACCCCAATTCATGATCTGATCGTTCATGATATTGAGCAGCAGAATTACACAAGAAGTCTTATTATCTGAGAATTTGATCAAAATTAAGTAAGTTTGATTAAAACAAGAACAGATAGGACTAAGAATGGGCTAAAAACCTAATTCAGTTTCAGAAATATTATTTTTTTTTAAAAATTTTGCAGTGTTTAATGCAGCATTTATTGGCATTCCTATGAATACAAGTTTTTTTTTTTTTTTTTTTAGCTCTGATTCAAGACAATTTTAAGGCCTTCATTTGTGGAAGGTTGAATAAGGATTTCTTGAGACTGCTTTTCACTTTTGGGTGTTGATTTCTGTTCCGGATCAAAAATATGTGCTTGTAATATCAAATACGTCATTAAATTTCACAAAGATAGTTACATTTGTGTTACACCTTCTTCTGGCTTAATTCTTCCTCTTCCCCAACCCTCTGTGGTTCTCTAGACTAGATTATGACAATGAGGTCTTTTAGGAAGAGCAGTGGAACAAGTTCTTTCTTTGTGTCCAGCAGGTGACCTGGAACATATCTAAAACCTCCATATCTAGTGCCATCGAGAGGAAAACTGGACGAGAGACAAAGCGTGAAAGGGCAAGTGACTGTGGAGAAAGGTATGAGTTATACCAATCTCATCAGACAGATATGAAATTCCAGCCAACTCTGAAGTGTGATAGGCTCAAAGGGAGCTACAATCAGAGGATATTACGATAGGCTTACATGAGGATGACAATGGAAATGGAGCTTGATTCAACGGTTGAGCGATCCATTTTTTCTATACATAGTTTTGTTTTGCGGTTTTAAAATATAATACCAATACTATAATATAAATAAATATATTGTACTCCTGCGGTTTTGTCCAATCATTTCTTTCTTCTTCAATAGAATACTTCATTGTGGACCCCAGGTCCACATTAGGGGAAAAGCAAAAACAAAACCCTTTTTGGGCCATTGCGGCCCACCAGCCATTCCCTTTGTGTCAAAAGAGATTAAGATTATTTTTCAAATATGTTGGCCAACATTATACGCATCATCCAAGTGAATAATTAAAAGCAGGTACTGAGGGTATGGGAAAAAATATCTTTAAACATAAAAAGAATAAGGAAGGAGCCGATGAACAATGATGTGCAATTAGACTGAAACAGAAATAAATGAACAGATTACTACAAATACAGTCTTGACTCCAAATTAATGACACTCAGCTTGAGATCATGTACATGTGAACAAATATTAGGCCTGAATAACTCTTCGCTGATTAAGTCTTTTATTTCAAAGATGAAAACTAGCTGAAAAAAAAGTTTTTTTCAGAGAACTAAAACAGCCACATCACAGCTCACTTTTTGTACGTGATATTAACGTTTTGAGTGAAACTGACATTGAAAACACTAATATAATAAATATTGTGCAACAAAGTGGTTACAGGATGTGTCCACAAAATGTTGCAAAGAACAAACAAAAAGTCTTGTTTAGTTGATCCATACAGCCTCAAACAAATCTTGAATAGATTTTGATAATTCTATCTATGCCATGAATCGATGGATCCAGTAGTGCCAATGAATCTTAAATGCCCCGGGAATACCAGACTGAGAGGGATGCTAGTTTAAATTTATTCGAAAATGTAATAGGGAAGGCACAATTGTAGCACATTTCACAGTCAAATTAATAACATGGCTGCAATACGTAAACAATTAAAATATATTGAAAATGATATTTCTTTTTTTTGTGTGTGTCGGCACAGGCTGATAAGAGTTATTTTAAACCAAAACTAAAAATAAGTCATTTCAAAATAAAGCATTAAGGCTTGTTCACACCGGGACGAATATCGTGCGCGATTATCGCTGAACGTTTAACGCCTCGTGATTAAACAAAGGGCAGCAATGCGAGTGTGCACACCGACACGCAAAAGGCAAGGCGTAAAAGCATCATTTTTTTTAAAATGCCTTGGACTTGTTTTTTGGATTGACGCGCCATTAAAAACTGTCCGACCAATGAGATTGGCACTTTTGTTCATGTACCTGGAGCGGTTACAGTAAAACACGACTTGGTGGCGTTCAAGCACAAAACGGTCTTGCGGAGCACACTTGATACCCAACAACGAAGAGGAATTAAGTAGACCAAGAAGATGCATCGAGGCAAGATGAATGTAGAGCTGCTGATCTCATTGGTGTCTGAACACAAAGGGCTTTATGACAAACGCAACAGCGACTACAAAAATATGTTGTTGTGGAGAAGAACTGCTGATCAAATAGGATTCGATGTGTACCGTTTTATTTCTGTTTTTCATTAAGTGCCATCTAATGTCAGGGAGTGAATTTGCAAGTGGGAGTGAATCTAACTATTTTATTGTATAATACTGTTGTAATATACTGCCATAATTTGTTACATCTAAATAAACAATTATTTTTATTTTTTTTATTTTACATGTCTGTTTCTTTGGACCAATTTCATGGATCCTTGCTGAATAAATTATTAATTTGTTATTGCCCCCACACCTTTGAATGCTAGTGTACAGCAAAATCATATTATAATATATTTTAGAATATAATTTAATTTGTATTAAAATGTATACATAAAAAAAAAAAAAAAAAAAACAGAACAGCTTACTAAATTGTATACATTCATTCCAATATCATGGACACATGGCAAATACTAGTGAGGTGGCATTACAAGAACCACAGTGTGCTTCATTTCAAACAAGAATGATTTTTTAAAAACTCCGAAAAGAAAAAAAAACAGTAGGTTCATAGATCTTGAAGACCTCCCACGATCTAGGGACACATGCTGGAAGATTCTCTGACATGCCATTAAGGTGGGAGAGTCTCAAGTGTCCCTTCACAATTAACCACATCCATGTGTGGCCACAGACCGACAGAAAGAAGACAGGCGGATGAACAGACGGACAAGCAAACAGATGGGGAGGTCAACTTACCCGGCGGAAAGAGATCACATAGAAAGTGTCCCCTCTTCTGTTGAGTTCATCAAAGAAGTCACTGTAGGTGCGGTGAGGGGCGTAATACACCTGCAGCTCACTGCTGGGAATCCTGCATACAGGATATAAAAACACTTTAAACTCTGATTTACATTTTGAGATAACAACTGCCTGTGGTTGTTTTAATGTTATTACTGCTGGTAAAACTTGAACTGAATAGGAAATGTTATACACTCCACTTAATTTCATTTCAAAGAACTTAATTTAGTTTACCTATTGTAATAAAATACCATGCTACTCAGAGCAAGCGAAAAGTCTAATTACGGTTCTCATGAATCTCTTGATAAGACACTTTCTTTCCTTTGTGAATGTGGCCTTCCCCCTGTTGTCAGTGTGAAGCAATGGAATGACAGCCATTTTGATTTTTGGTAGATTTATATGTATACATGTGTTTATATGTATATATAAACACATGTAGGAGGATATGTCTGTATGTTTTTTTCCATTAAGCCAGGATAGATTTTAAGTCAACAGAAATGGTATTCATAACTCATTGTATTATTATGTGCCATTTCCAAGTGACTTGATTTTATACATCTGGAACTGATAGCCCTGTGAAAAGTGCTCATTTCAATAGGCAGTTTGAAGTCCTTTGTGGAGGTCTCCTCTCTTAAAACACACCAGCATTCACTTGCAGGAAGGCTATTTAACTGGGATATGACTGGAATCAATTTCCCCCTCGAGAACATCTCGTAATTATTGAATTAACTACTGGCAAAATGTTATATTATAGAATACATGACCTGCAACAACAGCCTAAAACGATGCCTAAATAGCAATTTGGCTATGGGAACTTCCCCCCAAGCATTTCTACTGGGCTTGAATGGCAGAAATCTACCACCTACTTTGAAATGAACTTGGCTTCAAACTTCACTGTGTTGTCTTATAACACATAAATTCAAACTGTCCTCAGAACATCTCAAAATGCACATTAGTAAACATTACAGCATTTACACAAAGTTTTTGAGCAAATACCCTGTAAAAAAAAGCTATATAGCACTGAAACAACACTATACACTGAAGAACTGACAAATGACTCATGTAATACCACAATGACAGACACTAAATAGTTCAGTTTAGCCTGAATGATGTTGCAGGAAATTCTTCACACAACTTACTTTTCAGAGGAATCCGTGTACTGGATCTGTGTCATGATCTGTGGTACCTCAGCCCGTTTATATGCTGCTTTCTGTTAGACAAAAAAAATAAACACTTCACTTCCTTTTACCAAATTATAAAAGCAAATAGGAGCTCATGCAAATTTTCCTGTGTCTCACTGTGCGTGCTTTAATATCTCTGCCCCTGAGCTTCTGTTTTCGTGTGATATACTGATAAAGAGCGCCTCTATCAGACTGGGTTTAGTTCTGTGCTCTGTGCTGACAGTGTACAGAATCTGGGAAACTGCCATCTGTCAACACACCCATCCATCTTCAGTCACCCAACATCTCAGCATCCTGGATGATGACCGTATTTACAGAGTGGCTCAATCCTGGTGATGGAAAGCAAACACTGTGACGGTACCAGAGTACACATCTTTGCTGGTTATATTGGAAGAAATCTAGTTTTGTTTTCTTTGAGAAATTGTTGTTGTTTATGATGAGGCCATTATTTCTCTGTTGAGTCAGAAGTTCCTGTTTAAATACTTCCTGCACTGGAGATTTTTCCAGATCAGAAGGCCTTTAATGTGGTGGAAATGCATGGAAGGGTTCCAGATTGGGTTTCAAATTGCTATCAGATTGGGTTCCAAATTGCTATCAGTGGATATGTGTGCCCTTGTGTCTGTCAGGGCAGTTTCCCAACATAAGGCAGACCCTTCAAACACAAGAGTAGCCTTTCAAACAAATCAACTTGCTATACATTATGCTTCTCTAAATCATAAGCTGTCCATCCAACTGCTTTCACTATTAGTTATCTGATAAAAAATAAATGATCAGGAAGTAATACAAACTAGTACAGTCTGATTAATTCTGCCTGTATAAATTGTACAGCTTCACATTAAGCCAGAATGGGGCTAAAAGAAAGGTTTATGGAACTAGGTTGTTAATTTTTTATATAAAATTATTAATAAAGGTTTGAGGGGACAATCTGCAAACCCAAGCTGGCGAAATTTCTTAAACTTTTATGTGACGTTATGCCACAAAACGCAGTGATGATAATTTAACAGAAAAGACTCTCTAGAGTAACAGTGTGGTTTAGAGTCCTGCTCAAGTGCACAATGGTTATAGATTACGAATCACCACTTTTAGGATTTGAACCTCAGTTTCCAGCGCGAGATCTTAAACCACTAGGCTACTCCACCCTCATCCATGCAGCTAATCTCTGCTCTTATATGATCTCACTGATTTGTGGCTGTTGGTATAACTTGTAACCATTCCAGGAGTCAATATGTTGTATGGTTAGGAAATAAAATAAATATTACATTTTTGTATACATTTCAAGACAATTCTTCATTATTTTTACAACACCTTGTCTCCTTTCACTCCTTTCATGTGAGTTTAAGCTATTGCTTTGACTAACCCTTGACAAACATAAGTAGATAATTTCATTGTGCCGTTGTCATGGCATTAAGCACATTCTGTCCTCTGCGCACGAGACACACAGCAAAAGCACGAGACACACCATTCATCTTTTCCCACCATTGTGATTCCACTGTTAATACATATACACTACTGATCAAAAGTCTGAGGTCAGTAAAATTAACTAAAATTAAAACTTATATTCAGCATGGACACATTATATTGATTAAAAGTGACAGTAAATACATATATAATGTCACAGATGTTAAAGATTTCAAAGAAATGAACATTCTATTAATCCAAAAATCCAAATCATTGATAATAATAATGTGAAATGTTTCTTGAGCATCAAATCAGCATATCACAATGATTTCTGAAACATCATGTGACACTGAAGACTCGAGAAAGAGCTGCAAAATATTTTTGCTAAAATATATAACAAAATAAGCAGTTTTAAAAATTTTATAATTTTTCAGCGTATTATTATTGTTTTTACCTTATTTCTGATCAAACAAATACAGACTTGGTAAGCATAAGAGACTTAAAAAAAATGTTTTTTAATGTTTTACCAACCTCAGATTTTTTTTATGGTATTGTAATATTAACATTAATATATAATATGAATTGTGGAAACTGTTGACTTGAAGCTTAGAACCATGAGGGTTTATACACACATTCAAATCAAGTAAAGTTACTGACAGTGGGGTTGAAGACAATCAGACTCAGTTTAGCAATGACTGTATAAAAAAAAAAAAAAGTAGGAGTAGGAGGCTGTTTACTTTCCCAAGATTACTGGATTATACTAAGAGTAGGTTAAAAGGAGTGAAAGTGTTGACCAGAGTGAGAGGAGAGGGTGCAGAGAGAGGGGTCTCATCCCTAATGTAAACATTTAGAAGATCCATGTAAAGAAAATAAACGGCGTGATATCCTGGTGATTCTCAGCTGCCTGTATCTGGGTCGGAGGTATTCAACCCAGTGTCTGCACTTGAGCCACACCGAAACAGATGTCATGTTTAGATTGAAAGAGAAAGAAACAAGGCTCTTAAGTCAGTGAACTGGACAATGTCTGACAAATCTGATTTGGTTTTCAGATTCAGCTTTTAGGATGGATTATCTACAACATTAGAAAAAAGCAAAAAAAAAAAAAAAAAAAAAGGAATGATAAATTCAGAAAACTATTCAGCTTTAAAGGAGGAGAAACTAGAAGTTATTTAGTCGTACCGGGATGGTTCTGCCTCTGTGGTGAGTTTTGCTTATGCGGCGGGTTTTGGTCCTCTCAACCTCATGACGATGTACCCAGCCCCTCAGCTCATGCGCTATCCTATAGTTATGCAGAGCAGAAACATCACTTTAAATTTAATAAGATGTCAGGTGGTAATATGAAGAATTATATCATCCAAAACTGTGTAGTTTAGTATAAAAAAGGTATGGTCAACAAGAATGTATCATTGTGGTCTTATTCATTTCTTTATGGATGGCTGGACAATGGATTTGAAATTGCAACCAAACTACATAATAAATAAAAAGAACACAGGGAATAATAATAAATAAATAAATACAGTTTGGTGCTTATTAAAGCAAAAAGTTCAAAGAAGCTGTGGATACAGTCTCTTAGCTGTACTATGGTTACTACACACAGCAAAAAAAAAAGCATACATTTTTTAAAAGCAAAACAATATTTCAAATCATTTGCATGGTACTGTTTAATGAGGTCACAGGTGTGTGTTTATAGAGTTTTTATAACCGCTTCAGACATGGTTTAGCCAATCATAATCAAGGAGCAGAACTGTTTTATAAAAAGTCGGCCTAATGGATGTTGGCTGATCGAAAGACTGCTACAATTATCTTTTACTGTCATTACAACAGAGCTCAGATGTTTATGTACCAGAACTATTGTTTAGGGCTATTATAATAAAAATTCCTTTTCGGTTTGGGTGAGATTAGATCAGACTGGGCAAATCTGGGGCACTCAGGACCAGATGTTCTGTAATCTAAATCTGAGGAGAACTGGCTTGTCACAGAACTGCCAGATAGTACTAACACTATTAAATATACAATATGTGACCCTGGTCCACAAACCAGTCTGAAGTCGCTGGGGGTATATTTGAAGTAATAGCCAAAAATACATTGTATGGGTCAAAATTAAAAAGATAATAAAAAATAAATAAAATAAAGATAAATAAAAAATAAAATAAAAAATCATTAGGATAATACTTAAAGATCATGTTCCATGAAGATATTTTGTACATTTCCTAAGGTAAATTTATTAACACTTTTTTGATTAGTAATATGCATTGCTAAGAGCTTCATTTGGACAACTTTAAAGGCGATTTTTTTTGCACCCTCAGATTCCAGATATACAAATAGTTGTATCTCAGCCAAATATTGTCCCATCCAAACAAAGCTTATTTATTCAGCTTTCAGATGACGTACAAATCTCAATTTTGAAAAATTGTTTTGTGGTCCAGGGTCACATATATTAAACGGCACTGAATATCAAAGGGAGTGGGGTAATATCAACTGCTGTAAAGCATCCTCAGTACTGACTTCATGCACTTGGTCCTGTTGACAGGTGGCTGGCAGGGGGGTGGAGTTCTGAAATACAGAGGATCCTTCACCACCATCAGAGCCTTCTGCTCTGATATCACATCCTCTAACCTATGAGAAAGGGATAATATAAACAACATTAAAAACAGGAAAGTGTAACAAAGAAAAGAATGGAAAAAGGGGGTTCAGAATCTTTATAAGGATGTTTTAATTCCATGAAAACGTAAGGAATTTTACAAGGCTCTTGTTTTAATCATCTCTTGGTACACTGCTGGCTTAACATCTGAAAGAATACAATGTAGAAGTGTGCAAGTCAAGATAATGCTTTCTTATCTCGTCTATGGGAAAAGACAGACTCTGTAAAATCTATAAATGAACACTGCCAACAACTTGTGACAAGTTCACACTTGGCGCTGGTACAGTGAACCTGTAGTTAAAATAAAGCCAAGACATCATGAACAACAAAACACTAAATCTCCCTGATCATTTACAGTTCAATGTAATAGCCAAGGAAATATGTGGCCTCTGAAATGAAATCTCAAGAACTTCTGGCTAGGGATGAGTGACACTGAAACTCTGGGAAGCTGGATCTATGTCTCACAATCTTTGCTGACACAGAGAAGCTCATCCCATAGAAGAAATAGTGAGTGGGAAGTCTGGATTACTTTCTATGGGCTTAAGAAGGAAATATATTAAGAGACCAGACTAAACTGTTCTTAATATGTTTAATGCTCAACAATAAAATACTTTACATAGGACAAACCCTGGGCTATTAGAAACACTGTCTCTGAACAGATCCAAACTCAGACTGGGATGCAGGCGAATTGAGGATAAAACCTTTTAGGAATGTGATAAACATTATCCCGATGAATAATACAGGAGTAAGAGATTTCACAAGAGATTTTAAAACTCTTGCAGGTGTTTATGAACTGTGTTTATAAAAACCAACATCTGGATCATTTATGTCATTAATAATCTATATGCTTTCATTCATACTCCAGTTCTGAATTTCAGCTTTATTCTCCAGATAGCTAAAAAAAATAATGATCTCAAACAATCCAACCCTAGGATGTCTTTCAAAGAACCAATTACACAGTTTAAGCTAGAACATAAAACTTTAGTCCAGCGGAGGAACAGTTGTTAGTGGGAAAAAAACACAGCAGAAAAGGAAGCACCAGAGAGTGACTGACAAGACGAGGAAACAAAAATGAACCTAAAATTAAGCCTTGTGGAACACCACCTTTTTTAGCCCCAAACAATTCTCACAATCTTAGCAACGCTAGTGATCTTGCCTAACCCAGACCCATGGGAGTGAAGTAACTAAAATTTGACTAGACCCTGCTTGATGAATGTCTTTGAGATAACAGTCTTTTCATGTGGGTTTTTTGAACTCCAATAAGTTTCATGTTGTTGAAGCAATTTATTTGGACAAGAGAAACCAGTATTGCCTTTCAAAACACTGCTCTGGGTAGATAAAACAACAAATGTAGCTAACTGTCAAGTCTTAGTATGTAAAATTGTGTGTGGCGCAGAACAAGAGCCTTGTTCACTTACGCAGGCATTTGGAAAGAGTCACTCGGCACCTGTGCTTACGTGATTTCCAAAAAATAAATGGACTTTGCAAGATTCGATAAGGAAGGTTCTCAGGTGTTTCCAGCCAAAACACAGAATTTGAGCATGACTAGGCAAAACAGAATATTGTTACCCATTCATGGGGTTAGAGGGATCAGTCTGAGGCCTGTCTGACACAAGGTTTCTCCCAGACTCTGAGGAAAAGCCCAGCAGGTGTCTGCCACTGAATGCAGGGGCAGCAGGAAATGTAGACCCTCTGTTTCCTCCAAGCAGACTGGGTGGGACAGAAAAGGAAACAAAACAAGACAAGACAGGACATTAAATAAACCTTTTTATAACATTCCTTCTGGTTCATTCAAATTAGATGCATATGAGTTGTAGTTAGGAATCTTCAAATGGGACCACCAAGATTATACGCATTTAATTTGTTAAATGTGACTATTCATTTACCAATCTAAAAGTGCAGTCATTTTGCAATACATGATAAATTAAAATAGATGGATAAATTATTCACCTCATTGGACCCAAGTTGAAGACCAAGAAGACCAGGACTGCCATTACACACACAGCTCTCCGTTTTGGTGTGGTTGCTTTCATCACAGAGTTCTTAAAAGAAAAGGAATGACAGAGAATGTTAACGTCATCTTACCAGAAGAGTGATGAATTGTTCACAACAAGATCTATAACATGAATTTTTTTTTATATATTTATGGTGACTTTAAGAAGATCAGCTAATAATCTGAAATCTTTCTTGAAATTATAGCCTGCAAAGAGATCAAGGTAGATATTATAGATGCCAACCTCATTCATCAGGCCTTCCATTTGTCTTTTCAATGTGCCGTTTTCATTCTTCAGCTTCTCGTTCTCTGACAGTGCCACCTTCAGACGGGCCTCCAGCGTCAGCAAATACTCCTTTTTCTTCTTCCGGGAGAGAGAGGCAGACTCCCTGTTCTTTATCATGCGCTGCTGTCTCCGAGACGCACTTGACTGGAAGAAAAAAAAAATCAGGTCAAAACTAGTGAATACACTAGTCTATGCTCATAAGCTCTGACACACAGGCAAAGGCAGTTTGTTACTGAACATCCCCTCCACCACACAAATGAGATCTTTGTATCAAGCATTTGTACCAGACACATCCCAACAGTTCCAGCGATGACCGTTTTTCAAAATAGTGGAGTCATACTAAAGATTGTTTATAGTGCAAACATTAGAAAAGTGACTGCAGCTAGGATCTCCCAGGGAACTACACTAACTTTTTCCACTGGTGGCACTTGCACTTGCACAAAACATGATTTGGTCGCACAAATTTTTTATAGTAAGCCGCTCTGGATAATAATGAAACTGTATTGCATACAGATGTGCTTTTTATTTTACTTGCCATCTTTTAAACCACATGTCTTCTTGTTTTATTTCTTACAGTACACACAGTGCATTGCTCCGTCTTGGTACCTTAACCCAGGGCCGCAGCTGGGGTTAGTGGAGCCCTGGTGCAGGCTGTACAGTGGGCCCTGTCTGAAATTGTTTAATATTTACTGTATGTTTGTTCCATTTATTTTTTTGTGCTATTTACATAATTTTTACTTTTTTTTTTTTACGTTTGTAGGTGTCCAGAAACTAATTTAACATAGCACTACATAGTGTTCACTGTAAAATAAAATATACAGTCAAACCAAAATTTATTTAGACACCTTCAACATTTCTCACATTATCACAGTTTATTTGTTATAGTTTAGAAATTGGTAATAAAATATGACAAGAACTCAGAGTTAAACTGTATCAGAACAAATTCCTCTTGAGAATGTCAGATAACTTTGATAGAAAGATATGTAATGGAATCAACCAAAACTTCAGACAACTGTTAGTATGATAATATTTATACAACTATCAATACTTTGTAGAACAATTACCAAGCAAGCAATGCTTAATTTTGTTCAGTCTGTGGTGTGAAAAGGTTGCATTAGCAATTAAAGAAAAAAAGAAACACTTAAGCAAAACATGGTCAGGTCCCTATGTTTTTTTTTTTATTTATTTATTTTTTATTTCAATGGTAGTCTACAGTATGAAGAATTTTTGGGTATAATATTTCACAGTTCGCTGTATTTTGCTATACTCACTTACATAAATGAACTAGTGTCCTGCACCCACCAGTAAAACAATTTAATCATTTATATCTGATTTTTAGCTTGACTGTGGATAAATTCTTGTTAAAAGTACAAAGTAATTCAATCAAGAGCAGTGAGGGATTTACTTTCACTTTCTTGGATTAACATTAAAGACACTGACAGCAGAGCTAGTAAATTAGGCGCGGTCACTTTAAGAGACAGTGCATCCATTATAATGATACACATCCGATTTCTTTCCAACTCTTTACTTTCACTTAAGACATAACCACAGATTTTTCGAACACACTTTCCAAAACAGGTATTTTTACATATTTAATATGTAGGCCTATTTGTCGGTAAAAAAGCAAGTAGACTTTGAGACGCGGCTCTGCGTGCGCCCTGAACACCAGAACACCGCGGTGCTGAATTAAGCTCTTTTGCATCCTTTTCTGTTGGTTCAAACTGTGATATGTATTTGTTCGTTCAGGTGCAGGAAGACCTCTGAAGGAGAGCTCGGTTCAGTGTTGGTGTTCGTGAGACGCGGCTCTCTCAGGCGCACCGAACACAGCGCGAGTCACCAGCTGCTCAGTTCAGCTTTCCCGCATCGCGGGGCTGAAGCCAACTTGATGTGTTGAATACTTAGAGCACGTTATTGAACGTATTTTTAAAATACACATTTCTGTTTTAATAAATGCTCATAGTAAATCATTGCATATTGCCTAAAACATAAGGTAGGTACAAAAATAATCAGTGATACATTTGCGACCTCATAAAAATTAGGGTCGCAATGTCATTTCAAAAGGTTGCAGTGTAGTTCCCTGTCTCCAATTTGTGCACTAGTTGTACATTTTGTCAAGACAAACTGAGCGTGGCTGGCCATCCATATATACCCATGGCCCCTATCCACACACACTCCACCTAAAGATAATAGCAGACAAGACCATCTGGCATACTGTCCAGTATAGCGGAATGTGAAGACAGAGAAAGACCTAATTTCTATTTTCCATTCAAAGTCATAAGAATGTTTCTGTTGCTCATTACAGACTGGAATTATAAGTGGAAAAGAATTAGCAAAAATAATGATGTAAATAATGATAAAATCTGTGATAAGTTTTCATTTTATTTATTTTTGTTTAAAAAAAAATATATATACTATGACAAAATAAATTGATCAAAACATTTGAAATGTTACTAAATATTTCTATTTCAAATAAATTATGTTCTTTTAAACTTTAATTTTATTAAAATTACAACGTTAATAATAATAATAATAATCTTTTTCAAGAAATGCTGCTTAAGCACCAAATAAGAATATTAGAATGATTTCTGAAGGATCATGTGACACTGAAGACTGGAGAAGTTATAAGTGAATACATTTTAAAATATATTAAAATATATATATTTAAAATTTTTAAAAATATTTTACTATAATCACTGTTTTACTATGTTTTGATCAAATAAATACAGTTTAGACAAGCATAAGAGACTTATTTTTAAAACATTTTAAAATATTAATCCAAACTTTTGAACAGTAGTGTATATATTTTATTGGTGACGGGAAGTGTTACTTAAATAAGCTTTGGTTCTAGGAGATTTTAGATTTCTTCATTCAAGTATAAAAAAAAAAAAAAAAAAAAAGATAAATAAATAAATAAATAAAAAATAAAATAGATAAATAAATAAATAGATAAATATATATATATATATATATATATATATATATATATATATATATATATATATATATATATATATATATATATATATATATATATATATATAAATAAAAACTATTCTAGGCACAGACATAACAATGAGCCCATATTCTTACACACACACACACACACACACACACAAAAGCTTAAACTAAGTGATGAATTTATGTGTGCTCCATATTAAAAATGTTCTGGAGCAGGATTAAAACTCTTTCCCAATTAAACACAGTTAATTAAGCTTACATAAGCAAGGTCAATTAAACCTCCACCCACTCCTGACAAAACTCAGGGGTCAGATGCTTGCAACAGACAAGTTTGAGAACAGACCACACCCTAAAGAAAGAAGAAAGACGAAGTTTTACAAAAGAACTTTACTGCAAATGACTAAAGGGAAACCAAAACCACTAGTTGGGGGGGGGCAGTTCTCGCAGCCAGACTATTTTAAGACTGGGGCCTAATAATCCTGGTGATTAAACAGTTTGGATCTCTACGTGCCTGTTTATGCTCCCATCTCATGAGAAAGCGCTCCTAAAACCGGGAACCGGGCCACGGCCAGGGCCTGGGAATGAATAACATGTTTGGTTACAGTGTGTGGGGTGCCATCACCATAGCGATCAAATCGGGTGGGAAGAGAAGGATTGTTGGATGCTGGCACAGTTCACCAAAAAGAATCATTACTGAGGAATTGTGCAGAAACAATGCTGATGATGTTTCAGTCCCTTATAGGACTTAGGAAATATCCTTTAACCAAAACCTCAGTATATTCAAACCAAATGTCTATCACCCAGCATTCAGACTAATGCCATTTACAAATATGAGTGTACTGTACAACTCAAGGGAAACTTAATAGTGGAGCCAAGTAGGATCAAAACATGTCAAACCATCTTTTAACCAACCAAGTCTCTGATGCATTCTTGGTGAATTTATTTGTTAGCTCATGGTTATTACCCAAATCCACAAAGCTGATACAGCAGTATTCTACCAAAATGACAGCTGAAGCTGAGCTTGAAAGCTGCTTTGTTTGGCATCACCTTCAGAGATCCATCACAGTTTATTTTACCCTAAGGAATCTGCTTTAGAAAAGATGTGCTAAAGTGAGTTGCTCATAATGCTGAGGGTCGTGAGAATATGCTGAGTGTCGTGCAATACATTATCTTGTTGTGTCCCACTCACGAGAATTATCGAACTTCCCCTAGATCAAATAACCTCTAAATCTGCATTCTGGTGCAATGTCCTAGTTTCTGGATGGCATATGCGACCAAACTATAATTAAATTAACAATTTACCCAGGAATGAAATCATTGTCATTTTTAACTCACCCTCATGTGTTCCAAACCCATACATTTTATTTTTCAATGGAATACAAATGCAGAATTTTTACAGAATCTTCTCGGATTTCCTTTCCATACAATGATATACAATGCACCATAAAAGCAATCCATCTTTTTTTATGTTTTAGCTGGTATGCAACTATATATTTGTGGTAAGTAGGTGATATATAATTTTTATTGGGTTAACACTCTGACGATGGGGGTAATGATCTGATGATGAGGTAACCCAGAATTACAGAGTTGCTTAGATCATCCTCTTCCCCATTACTACGTACCTACTAGTTTACTCAAGACAGACTGTGATTAGGGTTGGGTACCGAAACCCGGTGCCAATATGAACAGGTATGCACCGAACCGAATAAGAATGCAGATTTCAGTGCCTCTTAAATGCCTGAGTGATCGATCAGAATCAGAATCAGAATGAGCTTTATTGCCAGGTATGTTCATACGAGGAATTTGTTTTCGTGACAGAGCTCCGCAGTGCAACATAACAGCGACAGAACAAAAAACACAATAAGGAATAAAAAATACAAAAAAATACAAATAGGTGGGTAAGGATTGACAATATACAAATTGACAATGTATGGCAGGTATATTAAAAAGAGCATTTATGTATGTACATGTATATTATGTGGAAAAATTGTAACTGTACGCTAAGTATGTGTGTTGGATAAATAAGTGTATGTGTATATAAATATAAATATAAGTAGTATAGTGTGTTCCATGTATGTACATGTATATTATGTGCAAAAGATTTACGTGTACGCTAAGTATGTGTGTTGGATAAAAAGTGTAGTGTATATAAATATAAATAGTGTAGTGTGTCCCACAGTTATTATCAGCTGTTCATAAGATGGATTGCCTGAGGGAAGAAACTGTTCCTGTGTCTGGTCGTTCTGGTGCTCAGTGCTCTGTAGCGTCGACCAGATGGCAACAGTTCAAAGAGGGAGTGTGCTGGATGTGAGGGGTCCAGAGTGATTTTAACAGCCCTTTTGCTCACTCTGGATAAGTACAGTTCTTGAATAGATGGGAGGGTTGTACCGATAATTCGCTCAGCAGTCCGGACTACCCTCTGTAGTCTTCTGAGGTCCGATTTAGAAGCTGAGCTGAACCAGACAGTTACTGAAGTGCAGAGGATGGATTCGATGATGGTGGAGTAGAACTGTTTCAGCAGATCCTGTGGCAGGTTAAACTTCCTCAGCTGGCGAAGGAAGTACAACCTCTGCTGGGCCTTTTTCACAATGGAGTCAATGTGAATGTCCCACTTCAGGTCCTGAGAGATAGTGGTGCCCAGGAACCTGAATGACTCCACTGCAGTCACAGTGCTGTTCATGATGGTGAGTGGGGGGAGTGCAGGGGGGTTTCTCCTGAAGTCCACGATCATCTCCACTGTTTTGAGCGTGTTAAGCTCCAGGTTGTTGAGACTGCACCAGACAGCCAGCTCTTTAACCTCCTGTCTGTAAGCAGACTCGTCACCGTCCTGAATGAGGCCGATGAGTGTGGTGTCATCTGCAAACTTCAGGAGCTTGACAGAGGGGTCCTTAGATGTGCAGTCATTAGTGTACAGGGAGAAAAGCAGTGGGGAGAGAACACAGCCCTGGGGAGCTCCGGTGCTGATTGTACGGGTGCTGGATGTGTATTTTCCCAGCCTCACTAGCTGCTGCCTGTCTGTCAGGAAGCTGTTGATCCACTGACAGACGGAGGTGGGCACGGAGAGCTGAGTTAGTTTGGGCAGGAGGAGGTTTGGGATGATCGTGTTGAAGGCAGAGCTGAAGTCCACAAACAGGATCCTCACATAAGTCCCCGGTCTGTCTAGGTGTTGCAGAACATAATGCAGTCCGATGTTTACTGCATCGTCCACAGACCTGTTTGCTCTGTAGGCAAACTGAAGAGGATCCAGCAAGGGTCCAGTGATGTCCTTCAGGTGGGCCAGCACCAGTTTTTCAAATGACTTCATGACTACAGACGTTAGAGCCACAGGCCTGTAGTCATTTAGTCCTGTAATTTTGGATTTCTTTGGGATGGGGATGATGGTGGAGCGTTTGAAGCATGAAGGGACTTCGCACAGCTCCAGCGATCTGTTGAAGATCTTTGTGAAGATGGGGGCCAGCTGGTCAGCACAGGATTTCAGACAGGCTGGTGTAACACAATCTGGGCCTGGTGCTTTTTTCCTTTTCTGCTTCCTGAAGACCTGGCGCACCGCATCCTCGCTGATCTGAATTGCAGGTGTGGGGGAGAGGGGGGATGCAGGAGGTGTGAATGGTGAGAGCGCTTGATTGGAGAGGTGATCAGGATGGGTTGCAGGAGCTGTTAATGGTGTGAACGGTTGTGTGGAGAGGCATTCAGGGTTGGTTGCAGGAGCTGTGAATGGTGTGAACGTTTGTTTGGAGAGGCATTCAGGGTTGGTTGCAGGAGTTGTTATTGGTGTGAACGGTTGTGTGGAGAGGTGTTCAGGGCAGGTGATGGGTGTTCTTTCAAACCTGCAGTAAAACTCGTTCAGATCGTCTGCCAGTCGTTGATTTTCCACAGTGCTGGGGGGTGGTGTCTTGTAATTGGTGATCTTCTTTAGGCTTTTCCACACTGATGCGGAGTCGTTCGAAGTGAACTGAGTCCTTATTTTTTCAGAATAATTCCTCTTTGCCACTTTGATCTCCTTTTCCAGTGTGTATTTAGCCTGTTTATACAAGACATTGTCCCCCTTCACGTAAGCATCTTCTTTGGCCTGACGGAGCTGTCTGAGTTTTGCAGTGAACCACGGTTTGTCATTGTTGTAATTTAGTTGAGTCTTGGTAGGAATACACATATCCTCACAGAAACTGATATATGATGTTACGGTCTCTGTGAGTTCGTCCAGATCGGTGGCAGCAGCTTCAAAAACACTCCAATCAGTGAGGTCAAAACAAGATTGTAAATCCTGCTCTGCTTCATTAGTCCATCTTTTTACAGTCCTTAATACAGGTTTAGCTGATTTTAGTTTCTGCCTGTAGGTCGGTATAAGATGAACCAGAAGGTGATCAGAATGTCCCAAAGCTGCTCGTGGAACAGAGTGAAATGCATCCTTTATTGTTGTGTAACAGTGATCCAATATATTACGGTCTCTTGTGGGACAAGTAACATGCTGTCTGTATTTTGGCAGTTCACGGGAGAGATTGGCTTTATTAAAGTCCCCAAGAATGATTAAAACAGAGTCTGGGTGTTGTTGTTCTGTCTCTGTGATCTGCTCAGCGAGTTTCTGTAAAGCTGAGCTCACGTGCGCTTGAGGAGGGATGTAAACACTAACCAGAATGAACGAATGAAACTCCCGCGGCGAATAGAACGGCTTGCAGTTAATGAAGAGCGTTTCGAGATTTGAGCAGCACGTCTTCTTTAACACAGTTACATCTGTACACCACCGTTCATTGATGTAAAAGCATGTCCCGCCGCCGCGCGATTTCCCCGTTGATTCTGCGTCGCGATCCGCTCTAAACAGCTGAAAGTCCGGCAGATGGAGCGCGCTGTCCGGTATGGTGTCATTCAGCCAAGTTTCCGTGAAACACAGAGCAGCAGAGTGGGAGAAATCTTTATTTGTCCGAGAGAGCAGAAGCAGTTCGTCCGTTTTGTTGGGTAGAGAGCGGAGATTTGCCAGATGGATGCTAGGCAACGGCGTTCGAAATCCGCGTTTTCTGAGTCTGACGAGCGCTCCCGCTCGCTTTCCCCGTCTGCGCGTCCTCTTGAAGCGTGTGATCAGGGCAGCCGCTCCGCCGACAAGAATGTCCAGCAAAACATCAGAATAGTCGAAAACCGGTGAAATATCGGGAGATGTGTGTTGCCGAATATCCAGCAATTCGTCCCTGGTGAAACTGATTGCAGGAATATAACTAAAGACAGGACAAACGTAACAAAAACACAAAAACAACTGCAGAGCACGTCACGGAGGCAGCCATCCTGTATCGGCGCCACTAAGGTCATCCTAGGTAATGTCCCTATTGAAATATTTGTCCTGGTTCTCCGAAATGTACACAAGAAGCATCGGAGTCGCTAGGCTTTTTAAGCGGGGCTATAGCATTTAGCTGCATAAACAGTGAACAAATTTGCAATCGCCTCAGAGTCAGTCCACTTAAATTTTACATGAAACTGGCGACAGACCGGCGTCAGACCGGTCTCCTCCCCGTCTTTCAGCACACTCTTCAATCCACAGACCGCGGCGGAGCAGCGCGAGCAGACTCAAACACAGGACACACACTGTGTGTTTATCGATAGATTGTTAGAATATCTGTATCTGTGCAGTTCTTTGTCATAAATACAGTTTACAAAAGATCATGAGAAAGCAATCGGTTTCTCGTGAACTGTAAAGTTTCCGCTCCGTTCACCGCTCATCACACCACAGCAGTTTCCTCCAGCGACAATCTAGCCCTTATCACATATGAAGACATACTTTAATTACACTTATTTAAATATACTTAATCTAATTATACGTACTTTATACAATAAACTGCTGTGCAAAAGTCTTAATCATAGGCAGTCTGTTGTCAGACTGCTTGTGCATTCAACAATCTCACTAGATTATTATTAAAATGAATGTTTGGAAATGTAAACTGATATTTCCTACTGACATACTACAGCAAAACATATATAAATAACTGTCTTAAAACCCTTTTTTGGGGTGAAAATACTAATGTGTCTAAGATTGTACTTTACAAACAACATTGTTGCTACTTTATGAAGATTGAGCATACAGTAATTCACAGGACTGAATAAATACAGTGACAGACAGCCCTCGTTTTTACTAAATATTAGAGTGATTGACAGAGATACAGTAGAAACATTATGTGTGGTTTTGTATTAAATAATGACCCAGATCGTGAAATACATTTATTAGCCTTAAAGTAAGGGAAGCTTGGGAAATGAGAGCATCCAAGGAGCGTGTGAATGCTATGATTTATTTTAAATCTTTTTAATGTTCTTTAATGATATCCTTTTTATAGAAGTATTGGTTCAGGTACCGTTTAGGCTCTGGTACCGTTTTAAAAGTATCTAAATGGCACCGGTATCGTACAAAACCCAATCGATACCCAACCCTAACTGTGATTATCGAATATCTATAAAGAAGAGTGTTCAATGTTAATAACATAATTTACTACATTTGTTACATTATAACTTTCTACATTTTCTTAAGACAAATGGCCATGGGAATTTTAAAAAAATTAATAGTTTCAGTCAGCAATAGTGCGTTAAACAGACTGAAACTGACATTAAAGACATGCATAATGTTATAAAATATTACCATTTTAAATAAATACTGATCTTTTGAACATTCTAGTCATCAAATAATCTTGAAAAGTGTACCACGGTTTCCTCAAAAACATTAGCCAGCACACCAAATAAGCAACTCCAACTTTGCCATCACATGAATAAATTACATTTTAAAATATATTAAAATAGAAATGTCATTTCAAATAGTAATTCTTTACATTATTACTGTTTTACTGTGTTTTTCTTTTCAATCAAATTTGTGCAGGCTAGTGAGCAATTACCAAATAGCGGTCAATTAATCAGCCAGGTAATATATTGATTTACTTATAGTGTGTAGCGCATGACTTTTTGCATAAGAAAAAGCCTAAAGAATCTCAGCCTAGTCCTCCAGGGCAGGGAACTGAAATCTGCTCGACGATGCACAAGCTGTCTTGCCAAAGATCATTAATCTTAAACTGCTTAAAAAACAAAGCATTACATACAACCTGCTACACCGTCATCAGCATTCAGCGGTTTCAAACATCCCACGCCGCAATAACTCACAAGCAGCCATACATAAACACACACTCTCAAAGACACCTGCCCCACCTGCTAGTTTTACTGTTGCACTGCAATTCCTTCTAAACCCCCTCAAACCCCAAATCTCCCCTGAGGCCAAACCACAAGCAGCCCTAGTTAAACCACAGCTGTGCTAACCCTCAACAAACACACATACTCAACAACTCTCTATGAGCTTTGACAGATTCAATGGCCTTCAGATTTTACCACTGCACAATCATGACATTAGCGCAGGGGGGAAAAAAAGACAGGAAAGACAAACATAGACTCTGACATATTTTTAATATACTCGAGTCTAAACTAATTTATTGCATCAAGTGATTGTGTTTGGGTTTGTTTTTTTGTTTTTTTTGAAAATACAATTTTCTCCCATAAAACCTGTTGGCTATTAATTGAGGGATACAATTCACTGAATAAATATTTCTACAGAACAGTTCAACAACAATCCTTACATCACTGTCTGTGACACGGGTGGGTTGGAATTATTATTTTAACTATCATAACAGTGCGCAAAAACAAACCCACAGAAATATGCAGAACCGTTTAGATTGTACAAATTTTTGCAAAGAAAAGTATAATAATAAAGAATTACATATATATATATATATATATATATATATATATATATACACACACACACACATAAAAAACATACACATGTATTAGTGTATGTGTTTCATAATGATACTAATGAGATTTTATATATATAAAGAATTTAAAAACTTTGAAAATGTTTGAAAAACTGATGTAATAGGTTTAAAAAAATAAAATAATTATATATATGTGTGTGTGTGTGTATTCACTCACATATCTGTATACACATATGAACTACACACACACACGTGTGTATATATATATATATATATATATATATATATATATATATATATATATATACATATACACATAACCATGCATATAAATTAATGTATTAATATATGTATATGTATGTATACATGATCCTACAAGCAGGGGGAAAAAATCCTCATCCTTGACCCCGATTACATAAGATGTATGAAATGTATAAAGGCATCTCTCCATTTTTCCCCTCTCTCATTGCTGCAGAGAGTAGCCTGCTTGAGTGTAAGGGTTCATGCATGAGCATATGTGTGTGTGTGTGTGTGTGTGTGTGTTTGCCACGTAGGAGTACAATACCCCAACCAAGTGTCTGGAGCTCAGAATGAAGGACAAAAACAGAAGCAGGAGAGAGAGTGAACATGTGGCTGTGCTCTGCTAAAAAGTTTTTTTTTTCTGAAAGCCAACAGACATTGAGGCTACAGAGGCGAGTCTTTTATATTCCCCTTAATGTCAGATCATTCTAGAGTCGTGGCTTACATACTAAACACATTAGATATTCTTTACACTTTAAAGTCAATTCACAACTCCAAAAACAGCATTTATGTCTACATTTGAAACTTATTTTGGAGAATTTGATATTTCTAAAATTACATCAGGCAACTGAGAATTACAGACTACAATAAAATCTGAAACCTGCGGAATTGCAACATGTAAAGAAGATGTGGATTTACAAGGAAACCACTGGTGTATATGGAAACAATAACTGTTGCTATAAATGTGTGAACTTTTTTTTGCTTCTCTTTCTGCCCAGACATTCACAACCGAGTCTAAATGACAGCTTGTGTGGACTGAATACATTCTGTACAAAAAAATCATACAAGCCATGAACTACCACATAAACATGCAGATGGGAATGAAATGCACATGCATGTGCTCTGCATTTTATCCATCCAAGTGCAAACACACAGCAGTCAGTAGTAAACACACACCCGTAGCAGTTGGTAGCCATTTTTGGAGAGCATTTGGGGGTTCGGTGCCTTGCTCAAGGGTCTCATCTCAGTCATGGTATTGAGGGTGGAAGAGAACACTGGTTATTCACTCCCAAAACCCAAACCTGTGACCTTTGGGTTACAAGTCAGACGCTCTAACTCTCTATATATTAGACCATGACTGCGCCCTATAATCTCACACTATAGTCAAAGTCATTACTGTTGCAAAGGCTCTTAGACAATGTATCGCCCACATAGGTGGGACAAAGAATTTCCATGTATCAGGGCTCTGAACTGGTTCAAGGAATGGTTCGGAAATTAACTAAATTTTGACAGGAACAGAACCAGAAACAAAATCAAATCTTATAGTTCCGAACAGAATCGAAAATTTGCAATGGCCATTAACCGGTTAATAACGTTATTTTATCGTTCCATTGAATATTTGAAATTTGTTGTCAATCAATCACAAATTCCAGTAGTACGTCCTATGCAAATGTGACGCTGAAGCCAACGACTGAAATGTCCGCTCAGCTGTGGAGTCCTAGTCAAGTCGCAATGCACCGCCCTTAAGAGTTTATCTGAGGATAATGTGAGAAGAATTCAACAGATCATACGCACCTGCAGCGCTTCGGTGAATGTCGAAAACAGGAAAATTATAGGATTACATAAGGAATATAGGTATATAGACTAAATATATTTCACTTATATCGACAGATTAACGAAACGAAAGAAAAAATTTGCTAAATTACAGTTCATTGTGACACGTTCCAAAGTTTTCGGAAAGGAAAATGAAAAAGCAGAGAGTAGTTTTCTTTATTTTGCAAAAGCTTGACAGCTTTGAATAATGTCTTGCTTCTGTATAACCAACCAGCATTGGTATGACCATCGCGCACACAACATCATTTTGCTAAAACAAAATAGAGTTAAAGAAACAAATAAAAAGTTACACTGCTCCGTTGTACAGAATGTGTTGCGTTCAGCGTGACCGCTCACTGTGCAGATAAAGCCGATTTGAAGGATGATGTTTTATGTCGATGAAAGTACAAACACTATATAATAAATCATATTTTAGCATCCAGATACATCGGGAACATGGAAACATTTGGATTTCTGCCGAATGAGAGAGGAAGACATCAGCTTCACCGTAATTTTTTTGGATTGACATTTTTATAGCCTAAAACTTCATATGATTTGTTTTAGAGAGAAACTAATAGCTGTTTTTATGTTTGCAAACATTTTGCTTTAGACTACAGGCATTTTAGCCTTCATTATTTCGGAAAGTAACAGAGTAAAGTAAAACTAATTAAATGCGACGTGAGCCTTGACCTAAAGTTTTTTTTTTTTTTTTCTCCACTCTCAAAGTACAATCTTATACAAGTGTTTTTTTTACAATGCAGCAAACTTTTTTATATATATTTTTTTTTTTAGTAGCCTACATTTGGCTAAAATCTAGAAAAGATTATGTTTTGGCTGTGACTATACCGCAGCGGGTTATTGACTAACGTTAGATCTCTATTTTTTCCTTTTCTTTTTGAGTAAAGAAAACGCTGTATTTTATTATCATTATATTACTATTATTGTAGGGAGTGAAATTTAAGGTTAAAATTAATGTTCTATAACTTTAAATAAGCTCTAAAGGAAATATCGCGAGAACAGAGACCCACGATTAGAATCGCGGGAGAGAATAGTCTGCGCGCAGTTGTGCCGAGCTTCCTGTCGGTGTCCTCCTTCCATCAAACCCAAGATCCCACGAGCTAGCGCGCAGTAAGAACTGTAAAGCCTGCATATACAAACGACGCGCATTATAGGCAAATTATAAAGAAGTTTTTTACAAATTACGTTATTAACCGGTATTTCTTCCACCTAAACTGGTTTCGGAACGGTAATAATATCAGAGGAAAGCAGGAACAGAAACGTTAAAATATCGATTCTGCTCGGAGTGAACCGATTGAATTTTTTTTCCGTTTTCAAGCCCTGCCATGTATTGACCCGTCAATGATAATGAAGATGAATTATGATTATAATTAAAATGCACCATTATAATACTTAAATTATTTAAATTAAAACATTCTTTTGTCAAAAATCAATGATGAGGAAAAAATAAAACTACAGGGACACAACACAAAAAATATCTGAATACTAATGTTGCCAATGTACAAATACCATTACAACACTATATATACAATCTACATTTTCATGTGCTAAATAGTCTTAAAAAACTTGTAAAATCTATATGCTAAAAGCTAAAATGCAAAGAAAGACAAATTCACAAAAGTCTTAAAAGTAAATACTTCAGTATACTCATTTTAGGATATCAGTTTTCATGCTGTATAAAATGATTACAATCAAATGTTAATACATTGACTAAATCTTTTTAAAAATTTTGTATTTTAGTCACTAAAAGAAGCATTATATTCGTTGACTAAATTTAGTATATGACATTTGTCAAATAATATTGCATGATGACTGACTAAATTTAAGGCACATTCATCAACAGAAAAAAATTAGTAAAACTGTAAAAAACTATGCTGTTGTTATAAACATAAATCACAAACTGTGATTTCTCACACAGCTAAAGTTAAAAAGTCTGATGTGAAGCAGTAATTTCTGACATTACCCAGCTTTGTTTACAACGCAGCCTGTGTTTATCAGTACTTCTATGGAGGTCCGCTCCTTCACCATTCTCTCCCAATCAATGCCAGCCAACCTACAAATGAACCAAACTTATGTACACAGGTGCGTTTTTTTTTTTTTTTCAATTCAGAGAACTTGGTAATTGAAAGGGACTGGTAATGAAAGCAGTAATAACCCCAAAAGTGGAAAGGACAGCATGAAATGGACAAGAATTTGAGACTAATCCTGTACTCTATTTAATTAAATCTAAGCTCAGTTGAATTTACAGTATTTTCGGAACAAATACTTCAATGGAAAATGATGAGAGCATGAGTTCACTGTTGGTCTGTTGCTAAGGACACTGGGATTATACAAAGAGTAAAAACAATAATATTGTGAAATATTACTACAATTTAAAATAACTGCTTTCTGTTTTCATATATTTTAAAACATAATATATTCCTGTGATGGCGAAGCTGCAGGTCACATGATTCTTCAGAAATCTACAATTACTATCATTGCCAAATCCTAAAGAAAATGGGTTTTCAACAAGAGCTTCATGACCCCTAGGGAGTCCACAGCAGTACTGCAGGGGTTTACCAATTACTGTTTAATCTCAAATTATTTTTTGTAAAAAATAAATAAAATAAAAAAACATTAAAAAACGTGACAATACAATAAACACCTTCATATGGTATATTAAGACAATTTAAGATGCTTTGCCTCTTTATCCAGCGTTATCCTTGCCCTATGTCCTGTTCTCACCTAGAGGTCCTAATGTGTCTCTCTCCTATTTCTACCAGAACACCCCCTCCTCTTATCTCAACTATAAATAATCTTATTTTTCACATCTGCGTAGGGCTTTTTGCTGATGTCAGGACAGCACATCTGGATGAACATAAGCTTTTGATTAAGAAACCATTTGATGAGTAGATACTATCAAAGTAAGACCAGATCCATGGTAATTCAGGATCCCTTTCCAGCTTTCCTTTTCTCAATATTTATTTAAAGTCACCGTGTGTAATTCACACAACTAGTAGCACTATTAAATAATAAATATTATTATCAAACAGGTTTCCAAATCACCCCATTCTACTGTACAGAAAAACAAGAAGTCCAACAGCAAAATCATGCTATTGGTTGAGCCAATGTTCCCATAGAGACCCAAAACAAACAAAGCAATGTGGAAAGTACTGCACAGTCACACTTTTTGGGAATCTCAATCAATTTAAACTTTGGGGAGAGGAAATAACACATCAGCTATAAGTCCCTGAGCAAATACAATAGAATTAGAAACTGATGCTACAGGAAGTATTTTTGTTGTTGTTTTTACTCCATACTGAAATTACACACATCTGCACATAAAATGGCTAAACCTAAAATACACTAGTGTTCAAACTTTCAGGGTCAGTAACTTTTGAATTTTTTTGTATGTGGGCCCAAAGTGAATTATCATGCCAAAAATGTTCTGTAACAAGGTACTCCAGATAAGAGCACGTTTTTGTAGCAACAACTTCACTGATAGCTGATATTTAAAATTCCTCTTGAAGATTATTAAAGATAATTCACAATGAGGCCAAGCTAAATTATTGCTATAAAATTTAAATATTTGCAAAAACTTCAGTGAATGTTTGTGCAGAGATTATTATGACTGCAAACCCATCAAATCTACAAGGCAAATCATGTTGGCTTGTACATCAGTCCATTGCCAACAAAATTGTTGCTCTTCTGGTATCTGTATTTCACAGGTTATTCAACACCAAAGACTAATTGTGGAATACTGGAATTCTGAATGTGTGAAATACCACCAAGTCTTTTACTTTCACCTCAAACATCTGGCTTTCTGAAAAACTAGCAGCTCTTGTTTTGGTGCAGATATGGAAGTTGGAGAAGTGCATACTAAACAGGGATGTGCAAAACTACCAGTACACTACCATAAAAAATTTTTTGACTGCTTAAAGGTGCACTAAGCGATTTTTGCCAAATGATGTTGATATTTGAAAGCATCAAAACAAACATGCCCATACCACAACAGGAAATCGCCCCTATTTTGCTAACTACCGCCCACACATCTGTACACAACCTTGGCGGAATCTGCCATCTATGCCTGCAGCATATTCAAGAAAAAGCCAACACAGCCCCTAACTGCTGATTGGCTGAAAGTTTGTTCTGGGACTCAATCCGACACAGTGGTCAAAAGTGTTTTTCAAAAATCACTCAGTGCAACTTTAACAAAAATACAACATTTATTCAACAACATTTCCTGTATTTTTGAACAAACCGAAGCAGACTTGGTGAGCATTTCAAGAGATTTCTCTAAATTTAAACAATCGCACCAAATGCAAATTTTTGAACTGTAGTGTACATTCTTTTTTTAAAAAACAACTAGTTGGGTGAGTTGACATAAATGACTTGGCTTAGCAATCTTACACAAATCTCAGAGATGGTGCAGTCCAAATTGAAGAAATGCAAGATGTCAGCACATTAGCACTGCTGCCAAAATATCAAAACTAAGCCGGTTGAACTCTGTTGGAATTAGCTGAATGACAGCTGACTGGAACCATATGCAGTGATGATTTAGAAATCACAAACTACATCAAAAGCTCCCTTAACCAATTTAATACCAAATGAAAGGTTCATCTTGACAAAGGGTGGATCTCAATCAGCACCCAAGCTCATGAATCAGTATATCGTGTGCATGAATCTGGTCACTGGTAAGTATTCACTGCACATTGGGACAGTGATTACTCAATTTCCAGCAACATCTCTACATTAGACAGAATTGTACAGTAGAATGTCACTGTTGGAATTACTCAACAGCTGGAAGGACCAATCTCTTTTTGATATTATTTTATATTCTCTTTAACACTTTGTTCTGTTACATGTTACAATTTATATTAATAAAATATTTCAGCCCGAATATTAATTATAAATGTTTAAGGGAGCATAGTGAGCATCAATGTGTCCTAGTTTTGCAGTGGATTGAGCGATTTTTCAGGGAGGGAACGTTCCAGTGCGCTAGAAGGATTTCACGAATGAGTCCCTGATCAGTGACTGAGACAAAGTGTTTTTGCATTTGTGTAGAAACTTACATCATCCTCAGGGGTGGAATTCTGCATTGTCATGGCGACCACAGGAGATGCTGTTACCGAGCCAACAACAGAGATGGATCTGTCCTGAGTCAGTGTGGGCATGGTGACTACATGCGTGGGCACCACCTGAGGTGTCTGAAGTTGGACAACCTGAGTAGGCTGAGATAGCAACATTCGCTGACCTGCAAGAGAAAACAGAGTTTAAACACTTCACCATTCAAATTAAGTAAAAAATGTGTTGAGTCCAACTTGTTGCTATATTTCATCACTTTTTCAGACTTAACATATCATTAATTCCAAGACTCTGCAAGTAAAGTTTTCACAGCACAAACTGGTTTAATAACAATAAGGAGAGAAAAACAGTTTGAATCACAAAGGAAACTGTTAGCAGCATCCTTCACCCAGAGCCAAACACGTCACCTCCACATAACACAGACAAACAAAATTTGTCAGGCATGATGGGTTGCTGTTGGTGTTGAGTTAAATGAGAGGAATTTGTGGTGACTCCCCGGCAGGGGTCATCAACCTCACATCAAAACTCTGCGGTTAGCCAGAAAATAATTACTGTAGCAGAACGCAATCAGTTTAAAGTGCACTTCCACAATGTTTCACACAGTTGGATTCAGTACATATAAGCAGCTTGTGGCACTTCTCTCTTTTCACAAAAGGCTCCTAAGAAAACAAAAAATATAGTGTAGTGCTTTGTGTGACGTAACATTTACAAACCAAACTGTACTGACCCTTATTCTGAGAAACGGGTCACACAGTTGTCAAAATATTAAGTGGGAAGTGATGGTTTGGACACACAGTAAAATCATGTCTCTCATGTTTCAGATAAGTGTACAGGATAAGATTTGAATTCAGGCTGCTTTTGCCTTCTGCTCCATTTGTGTTTTCAGGTGAATGAGGTAAGTGTTTATATTACACACTAGGAAACGGATACTGAAGCTTGCTGATTCCTGTTCAGAACATTAAACACTCAACATTAAACAGACTCACCCATTTCATCAGAAAGCTTTTTCCTACTGTGTTCAATCACAAATCAAGACTGACTACAGCAAGAATGAATGCACTAATTTAAATACAAATAGAGTGTTATTTTATATTTTTACATACATACATTTATACATATACACACACACACACATAAATATATATATATATATATATATATATATATATATATATACATACACATTTTTTTATTAAACTATTTTTATAAATCTTATTAGCATTTTGTTATTAAGGTACTATGTCTATGCACATAATATTAAAGACAATATTTCTCATTTATTAAAGCAAACACAAATGTGTTGCTAGTGCCATCTGCTGTTTTTTTGTAACAATGAAGAGAGAGCTGCAATACAACCTAAAACACACCACTCATTTCACCGTGCAACTGAATAAAATGTGATTCATAAAAATATCAAATATACCAATACTTTTTTTTACATACCAGAATTTATCAGACTAAAGTGTGGCAGAATGGGGTTCTTCATTACCTGTATAGGGTGCTGGTTGAATGGTGACTTGTGGAGGTTTCACTACAGGCAGAACGGTAGTCTGGAGAGGCTGGATGATGATGGTCTTAGTCTGAAGGGGGGATGCAGCATGGGAGATGGGCCCAGAGGTAAAAAGTGGTTTAGGCTGAATGGAAACCTTGGGGCTAAACTGAATGAGTTTCTTCACTGGCTGGAGAGGCTTTGCTATGTGAACAAATATATCATCTTA
Source organism: Carassius carassius (assembly GCF_963082965.1). Taxonomy (NCBI): domain Eukaryota; kingdom Metazoa; phylum Chordata; class Actinopteri; order Cypriniformes; family Cyprinidae; genus Carassius; species Carassius carassius. The sequence goes on along the minus strand of NC_081772.1, from coordinate 9,800,038 downwards.
TTACACAGAAGAAGACTAGAAAAATTATTCAAATGAGGAAATTAATGTACTACACCTACCTTTTGACTGACTGGTCCTCTTGGAAGGCTTCCTCTCAGCAGGTGCCTCAGCAAAGCTGCTGGAGTAAGAGCAGACAGACAGCGGAGAGGGCTGAGAATTCCAGGATACTGGAGACAGTGCCTCATCCTTAAAAAGAACATAGCAAATATGAAAAAAGCATAAATGGGGAAAATCATGAAAAGCCTTCAGAGCCCTTACATAGAAAAATAAACTGAAAGAGCACTCAAGCATGGGAATACTGGGGTGGGAATCCAGATGGTCTTCTCTAGAAGTCTACATACAGTATCATTATTTAACTGTTTGAACATATAAAATGACAGAACACAGCTACAGAACACCTATGATACCACCCAGTACTGCCTTTTGTTTTAATGCATATTCATTAAATCATTGGTTATAATCGGTCACGTTTCTTTAAACATGTTAAAAATAGTTCATCTTTTAAAATGCATCTAGTCCCTTGCATTTAGTTTCATTCGCCCATCCCTCTACTTTCAGAAAGCATGAATGTGCTTCCTGTACATCCCTTCCTGTATGCATGTATGACATCCCTTTACAGGTTGTTGCATCATTGAGAACAACATACGTTAAAATTCAATATGTGTTATGCAAACTATAACAATATTTGGCATGTTAAACAACACACTGACTTCAGTGCCACTGAGATTCAAGTGTTTAAGTTTTTGCTAAAAGTTTGACTCACATGTGTGGAGCACGGTGAGTTGGGCTCCACTGACGCTGGGGAGGACACTGAACTGAGCGTGTGGTTTGGTGATAGTGAGTCCATGGTTACATCACCATCTGTGAGAGCAGAAAAGGATAGAAATGCTTTCATACATTTAATTTTGGTAATACTTGAAATGTGTCTCATGAATAGCAAATTACTCTGAATTCATTCCTGCTATAGAAATTCAGTGTCCAGTCCACTGAAAACTTAAAATTAGTACCTGAGCGTGGGCTACCGTTTTCCCTCCAGCCATCTGAGTTCCACGCTGGGATATCAATGTCAAAGTTCAGGTCAGGGACAGAGGTGCCCTAATAGAGGGTAGATCCAAAATGCTTTTGATATATGCTTAAATTGCTACAAATATCTGGTTAAAGCTATAATCAAACCAAAAAAAAAAGCATTCAACAAACTTGTCAATCTTTGAAAGATGCAATTCGATTTTCAAAATGCAATTTGAAAAATAAAAAATGTAACCTATATGTGATAAGTAACAGATTTTGCCAGCTTGTCTTTGCAGGGGTTTGACTCACATAGCCTACACTCTCCACCAGAGCCTCCAGAAGCTCGTCAGCATTCCCAAGATCCTCCAGCTCATCAAACAAACTGATATCTACACAAGTAAAAGACATTGTTGTGAACTACAGCCGAAGGCAGTGATGCACAACGAAGTAAAACCAACAAACAAAGTCCTGAAAGCATGAGAGCAGTACAGGGAGTCAAAAAAGTATCAATTTCATAATCTTCTTTTGAGTTGTGGGGTCCTAACCAGGTCAAACTACCTGCAACCATTCACCCTTAGATGTGATGTAACAAATAATTTGGTTTCAATTCTGGTTGCTTTTATATGTTAACCAAAACCTAACTGACACACTGTAATTTAATAGTTTAACTAGACCTGCGTTATTCACAACAATGAATGTTTAATGACAACGTTAAATAAGCGAAGTTGTATTTGTTATATTCTATTAATGTTTCACATTTAAAAAAAATTTCTAATTTTGTTTAAACTGCATTTTAAAATTGAAGCCACAAAAACACGGATGAGAGACAGGTTCACCAGTCAGTTAGTCCGCTTCATAAATAACCTCATACTAGCCTATAAAGACACATTACTGAAAGTAAATATAGAAGTTGGTGTTTATCGCGAGCAGCACGCGCTGTCATGGATATTTCAAGAAAATGTATCTTACCCCACTCTCCATCCTGATCGATGGAAATATCCTCCGCTTCCTTATTCATCATCGATGAATTCACGAAATCTAACACCAAATCTGAAGACATTATGATACGAACACATTAGAACGGATTAAAAAGGAGTCGGATGAGGATTATCGATGAGTTTTGTGTAGAGTTGTAAACACACGCATTTCCCGATTCTGATGAAACTACACAACAACAATGTAGCAAGTACACGTCTAGTTTGACGGTAACTCTACGGGTGCCGCAGTGGGTCATACACAGGCCTTCTTGTTTGTGTTTCATCTTTACGCCACATGGTGGTAGCAAAGCCTTCCAAGCAATTTCGCGCTCAAGAAGTTAGTCGCTCTTTGGAAATCAGTTATTTTGAAGGTTTCATTTTATAGAGCCGGTTGAAAAACTCTTAAGTGCCATTCGTGGTCCATGTCTAGCAGCATGTTTATATTTCCTGAAACGTCTCGGTAAAGCCATGCTATATGTCGGCACAAATTGCAGTTTTCAACGTTTTTTAAGTTCAGTTTTATTATATTGTAATATTGTATAATTCATGTGTCCCAGGTACGTTTGAGACAGGCCTGATATAAAAATACAGCATTTCCAGTGCGTTTTATTTGTAACTTTTGCTCACTTGTCGTCTCATCAGCCAAATCGTCGGTTCACTCCAAACATAGCTCACTCATCAGTTCTTATGTCAATTAATACGAATTGGTTACCGTATATTCGATTCAATGACTCGGACCAATTCTGTCCGACTCGTCATTCAATCGTTCAGGGGTGCGTTTCCCAAAAGCATCGTTAGCCAACTATGGTCGCAAGTTCCGTCGTTACCTACGTAGTTCAACGATTCGGTGTTTCCCGAAACCATAGTTCAAACGAACATTCGCAAACTGCATCGCAAACTTGTGTCGTTAGAACGACAGCTCTCCACCTGTGGTTAGAGGCATAGTTCGTCGTTAGTTTGTCGACGTCATTGATTGCGCCGCACCTGGGCTGTGTTCAATTCAGTTATCGACCCTATGCCCTATTCCTTTAGAAGATTTCACCATCCACTTTGAGTGATTTAAAAGAGTTAAAGTTGTGGTTTAATTATGTAATAAGTTTATTACATAATTCGACTTTTTATTATTATTACAAATTCAGTTTGAAACTATATAGCAGCGTGGCCCTCGCGATTATTTCTCCCTTCGAAGTGCCCTCTGAAAGCATTAATCTTGCCGATTAGAACGCAGTCATTGTTTCGTTTGTGGAAGAAACGATGAGTTTGGCAAGTGTTATCTTTGTAAAAACATTCCAAAATACATATGTCTCATATAACAATATTGGTAAAACAGTGTGTTAGAGGTTTTCCCTTATATAAAATGTTAACACTCAAATTACATTTTAAATGAATGTACCTAAATAAAGTATAAAAAAATGTATTAATAAGTGAGTGATTTTGTTGTTTTTACAGAATTAGAATATAGAATACTCTCTACAAATGTGTTTGTGTGTGATTACATATATACAGAGAGAGAGAGAGAGAGACGGTATACACTGTTTGCAAAAGTTTTTTTAAGTGTTCATTTAATGCATATCGGCAAAGAAACCAAATATTTAACAGAAATTATGTCAGATTAAACAAATGGTTTAAACTGCAGTGGTGGCTGGATGCTGCACAGGTGACAGGACGTATGGGCGAAGAGGATATGTCTCCAGCAGCCAGCTATCACCAAAGCCATGCACCCTCTTCAGCCACCTGCAAACTGCAGAAGTGGCCCACACAAAAGAGTCATGTGTGCTTCCATCACTCACCCATTATGCCATCACCCACCACCTCCATCAATTTCCAACAGCATAATAATGCAGTGTAGCTAACAACTGAATTTAAAGCATTGTTTCTTCTTATTGCCCTCTGAAGATGTGAAACCTGATGTTGAAGGGCCAGACTGGACAGGGCCTGATATTGGAGGCCTGGACTTTGAAGGCAAAGGACTGGTTGATGCACATGTATCTATATCTCCAAGGATCCTTCCATTGCAACAGGCCCCAGGATGGCCAAAACTGTCTCTTCCTCTGTAGGGACAGGAGGAACTGAACTGATACCCCATCAGTCTTGTTTGCTTCCCTCTTACGTGTCACAGCCCTCTGTTTTGTCACACTTGCTAAGTCCCTCCACTTATTCCTGACTTCGTCTGGGCTTTGTCCATATCCATAGCTAGCATTGTTTATTTTTTGAGTGATTTCTGCCCAGATTATTTTTGTCAGCATTTGTAATGCTATTTTTCAGCTTTGAAATAGCTGGACTTTACTATTTTCCACCTCCTCGAAAAGAACTGCAATTTCAAGCATTGAAAATTGGGGATTTTCGTGTCATTTTCATTAACACGTCAGAATGGCAAGAAGACATAAATAGGAAAGATTGAGCAAAATAAGCAATCCACAACAGTACATCACATTTTTTCAAAACCCATCTTTTTTCAATTGTGGTTATGTAGCCTATCAATATTACATAAGAAATAGTATTTATCTGAAATTGTGAAATTATTGACATTGGGATCAGAAAAGAGCACATTTTTAACTCCGTGTGTGTATAATGTATTGCAGAACAAACGAATGATTGGTTATTACTCGACTCCTACGTAACGTCATTTCAAAAGCGTAATTCGAGTCGAAGAAAAGAGAAAGTAAAACCAAATTACTGTAGGTGGCGGTATGTTCTCATGTCTCCAGTCAGCCATTAGATCGAAGAAGAAGAACGACGGCTCAAACCAACGTAGTTTGAACTGAGTTTGAACCATGGATCTGCGACACAGGTACCATGGTTTCGGGAAACAGTCGTGACTAGCTAGTTCGTTTTCATAACGATGCATCGTACTATGGTGGTTAATCTGCGAGCTACGTCGTTGTACGGGAAACGCACCCCAGACCGGTTTGTGGAACGTTATAAGTCCCTTTTTTTATAGCTGATCAGTTGCAAAGATCTGCCTTAGAAGAACGATTGATTAGCCAATCATACACTCTTCGTTTACATTTGACAGCTAAGATATGATGAAATATTGACATTGCGTTGAAGATTCATATTTTTTCATGCTCGATTAATTTTTTTATATCATATCCCTTTCAGTTAAATGACTCGTTTGAATAGGAAAAACAGTGAGCATGGGAATTTTATCACCGTAGCCTATTAAAGATAGTGTGGGCCATTTGCAAATATAGACATGTTGTTACTACTTGAAAGCTGACACTTTCATTTTGGCATGTGTTAGGCTACTAAGTCAAACTTGGCCACTGGGTATCCTATTTAAAGCATCAATGGTAGATTTTTCATCAATGTTTTGACCCTATTCTCACAGTAAGAATAATTGTAATTCTTTATTAGAGTGACAGCAGAATCTAATAAAACAATTAGCTGGCACAGGAGCTACTAATTATGTTTTGTAAAAACCAACCATCTCATCTGTCAGGTAGAACAGGCTGGTTATTCATAGGCTCTTCATATTCCTTTTTAAGTTAGTAAATGTCAGAGCAGCGGGTCACACTGGCTGGTTTGAAGATCTGTAACAGGTGTTCTATAATCTTGTTGGTCTTCTCAGGACATTGTCAGCTTAACCTGAGGTGGTCTACAACAATCTCAGCTGGATCTGACCCTCTTACATGCTTTACACATGGCTCATTCTTGTGTTTCCAAAAACCTAAACCTACATTTTTTTTTAATTTACCCATCTCTTACTGAAAATGAAACATAACGTTCATAGATTGAGAATGTATGGTTCAACAAGTCGGATTAAAACAATATTAGCTTTTCCCTTTACTCACCGGTTTATGTTAACATAAGTTTTATTTTATTTTAAGCAGAAAACAGCCATGTTAAGCACTATAAAAGGCATTCATTCTGAGCTTTTTTAGATAAAAGCATCCAATGACAAACTTATTTGAGTGAGATGTTTTTGAGTTTTTTTCTGTTTCAGCCAATCATGAAACACTGTGGTTGGTTTATTCAAGTTCATTGTGTATAAACCCACCAGCCCCCTCCTACAAACAGTCTGAGGATTAACAGGTTATTAAAGTAACACACGTCAAGAACATCCATTTGGAATGGATTACAACTTTGACCACCATGTCTTTACGTTGCCACAGGAACTTGTCGATTCAAAATCCTGCTTACTGTGCCAAACTTAGTTTTTGTTCAAAGGTAAATTGACAAGCAGGCAAAAAAAGGATAATGCAACTAAAACTTACTTTGAGAGATCTTATATTTGAAAAAAGCAACAAGTAATGCAATCACAATTCCATAAAATCACTCCCACTCCTTGGTTTCTGCTCCAATTGCACTTGCATCTCTGTGGATGTTTTCACTCAAGAGAAAGCAGAGGTTTAAATGAAAATGGAGGTAAAAGAACAGAAGAAAGTAAGCAAACAGACATTTCACAAACATAGCCCTCTGCTCACTTCATCTTTTGTTTGTGTGATTGATGTCCTCTGAGATTGATGATGTTGAACACAGTTGTTGAGCATTGTCTCCTCCAAGTGACAACAGAAGAGGATCACTTATCATCTCAGCCTGTGTGAGGGGGATTTGTGGAGGATTTGGAGAATACACGAGTGGAGTGTAGAGAAGAAAAATACTGGAGGGAGAGTATTTGCACACAGGTTACCAGTTTCCTAATAGATATAAAATTCATAACATGCACAAGTGTCAGAGAGAGATGTTACAGTAAATCACACACTGACACAAACTAGCTGGTCTTCATCCTTTGGTTTGTGTTTGCATGAATGGTGAAGAGTTTGCAGGTGGCCTAGGTCTGGTGTGCTGGGGGTGGGACATCGCTGGGACACATTGTTTGTCTGGATGGGTTTGGGAATACAAAGGGATTACTGCATATGGTTTGGCTCACTGACAGCTCTGATTGTGTGAGTGTGTTTGTTAGTGTGTTAGAAAGAGTGTGGCTGATTATCTTTGAGATAAGGTGGCAAAAGAAACATCATGAAGGTTAAAACAGGCAGACAAAAAAAACAATTTAAATTAGAGTGATTGTCCATCCAAAAATGAAAATTCTATCATTTACTCACTTTTATGTCATTCCCTATATGACTTGCTTTCTTCTGTGGAACATAAAATAATATATTTTGAAGATGGTTGGTGACCGAAGAGTTTCGGTTCCAATTTGACTTCCATTACATGGACAAAATATTCAGAATATTAGAATATTCAAACAGGAACTGAAACTCTTTGGTTACTAATTTTTTTTTTTAAATATATTTTTTTGTTTTTCAATAGAAAAAAGAAAGTCATACAGGTTTGGAATGACATGAGGATAAGTAAATGACAGATTTTACATTTTAGGGTGTACTATCCCGTTAATAACACCGAACAGATTGAGCAAAGCTTGCTTTGAAATTGACAGAAAATCCAGAGCTGTTTCTACATCACCTGGTAGCTTAAATATGTAATTGATTAATTGACAAATGTTTAACATGATATTTTTCTTCACATATAGCATTTTTTAAATGTATCATCAGCAGACAGTTATGCCACAAGAAACTGGGTGTAACTTGATTTCTTTTGAGTTTATCCCAAAAATCGCTTAAAAAGAAAAGAACAATAAGAGCAAAAAGGAGAGGATAACAAATTACAGGCCTTACACCATGTGCCACCATTAAGCCCACACAAAGACAGCAATGATAAATGACCTTTTTAATTCTTTGGTTCGACTTTAATAAATTAACATGATCTAACAGACTTAAGAAAGGGGGTTCAAACAGAAAGCCTTGATTAGTGTGAGATGTGTTGAAAAAAAGCCATTCATCTTGTTTACCATGGTGTTGTGTTCTTTAATAGGTCATTTGCAATGAGGGGACAGAGTATGTGGGGGTTGTTGGATGGGATGGGCTTATCCTCAAACCTAGAGGGAGGGCCCTTGTGAAGTAACTGGTCATCTTGAGCACTAACCCCACACTAGTTCAAGACTGGTGAATGCTGGTGACTCCTGAATAACCTTCGGAGGTAGTGAGGGCTCACCCTTGTATGACCCCACACTCTGAGAAACAGTCTGGGGGGAATCACAAGGAGTCTTTGAGAGTCTTTGAAAATAAATGCTTGTAAACAGGCAAACAGACATATCTCAATCACAAAAGTTTGTTAGTTCTTAATCTTGACATAATACAGGTTTGCATTAACAGTTAGACAGTCAATTATCCTTTTTTTATTATCTGCTTTTCACTACAAATAACATTGCACAAATTCATATGAATTTTCCACCTTGTATAATAGTTGTTTTCTTAGATCGGGTTGGTAAATTGCCTACCCTTTGCCTGACTGAAACAATGATATTTGTTTTGGCTCACACTGTAAAAAAATTAACTGTTCAGTTGTTACCTTGAGAAGGAATTTGTACTTGATTTGGGCTGCATTTCCCACAATCAGCGCATCAAGCCTAGTAAAAACTAATAGCACATATGGTTAAGTATAGCCATTTGAAACTAAGGCTTACAATGCTTTAAGAAAAAACAGCCCTGATTCTTTGAACTTTGATGTAACTACTTAGTCAAGTCTGACATTTTAAAGTTTTTTGAGTCCATCTTGATACTGTTAATTTTCATGGTTGAATGGTTTAATAGCCACTGAAACCAAGATTTTTGGTTCAGTTACAAGGAAATAATAAAAAAAATGCAATGTAAGATGCTTTCTATAAAAGCATATACAAAAGTGTTGCACACATGTGCTGAAGTCATCTGCCTGTGTCTTCTTATCTGATTGTTGTCGTTGGTGAAACCCCTCCTCCCGCCTCCCCCTGAGCGGGGCCCCGAGCCAGCCAGCAGCGCCAGACTGTAGTTCACTCGGCCTGGGGAGAGGAATCGAGAGTAGTGGCGTGCTTCTCCAGGACAAGACCATACAGTAAACCGATTCGGAATGGATACTCACGACACATATTTACATCTTCGTAAGTCGCCGTCTTTCTTCATTTCCTGTTGCTGCTCTTCTGTGTCATATTTTCACAATTGGCCGTTCTGTTTGACTAAAACGCGCATGCCGCGAAAGCGTTTAAACAACTTCGCTTATGCACTTCAGACAGATAATAGTCCCATCAGCCTGCGTGCGTTGACATCGGTCAGGTGATCGCGCCGCGATTTACAATGGTTGTTACTTTAATTGCGTTTATCTAATCGATCGCCTTTAAAGCACGCCTGTTGTGTCGGGATTATTATTTATTGAGTTTGAGATGGTTTCCAGTCTTGTATAGAATGTACACTTCTCATAGGAATGAGTGTGTGTATAGGCTTGTATTTCAGCGCAAACTTTGTATTTCCACGCTCGCGGCTTGTTTCAGGAGTGAGTGCGAATGACATGTTATTTTAGGCAAAGTCAAGGACAACTCCAACAAGTTGTGGTGTGACAGTGTTGAGTGTAAGTCATAAGACTCATTCATATAAAGAGTTGCCAATTTGTCACACCTAATCAAAGTGCTTGATGCTGTTAATCCAACTGACTTGACATTTTGAAGTCAAGATGTAATGAATTTAGTTATAATTATTATTTATATTAAAAACTTAACTGCAATACAATAGATTAGCACGTGTTATTGAATTATACACTGTTGGAAAATACAATTTAAGATATTTTCTTACAAGCTGGTTGACCAGCTTTCAAAGACCCCAAAAACCGTCTTAAGCTTGCATAACCACCTCGTAGCTGGTTCAAGATGGTTTACCAGCTTACACCATCTAACTGTGCGTTCACACCGCCGGCGTCGAGAGCGTCAAAAATCGCTCTTGCCGCTCTGCTCATGACGCTGCAGAAAGATTCGTGAGTGCACAGACGTTTTGACGTAGCTTATTTTGTATTTAAAGCGGCCGCAAGGCAAACAAGCTTGTGTTGGACTAACCACAAGGAGGGTAACGTTCTAAGTTAACCTCATTAAATATTGTTGTGGACGAAATATTAAGGTCCTTTACTTAAAATGAATAATCTCAGAGACCTTGGTCCACGTATCACTTTTAATTTATTTTTTATGTCCCTGTACGCAAACAGGGACACATCATAGATTATTGCAAACCCGAAACAGCAATAAACAACCTGTCCTCCATTGTGCTTGTGAACTAATGTGGTCGGAGCTGCGTTCTCTGGAACTTCTACGTTCCGATTGGTTGCTGCCCAACCGCGTCATAGCTCATTACCATAAAGTTGTCTTGATTTCAACTCTCCTCAACGCTCTCAACGGCCAAGTTGCGCCGCGCCGCTCCTCGCCGCTGTTCCCCAAGTATAGGTCTCTGCAGGAAAGTAATGGGAGTTACCAGATCAGGGTGTTTTTACACCATGATACCTGATTGGTTGACGTCATAGTGACGTTAGGTTTAGGGGTGGGTTTGGGATAGGGGGATCATTCAGATTGCATGATCTAGAAACACCCAGCAGTTTGAAAACACCCACAAGGTGATAAACGCCCACTTTTGCTCTGCAGAGACCCAAGTCTCGCTGGTCGACACCGGTTTACATTGAAAATGAATGACTTCCGGCCACTTTGACGCTCTCGACGCCGGCGGTGTGAACGCACAGTAATGAACAGCCGGAAACGGAATATTTGCATAATGCCGCCCAAATGTTCACGCAAAGAAAGAAGGCGTAACTTTTACACTCACTGTAGTATTGTTGGTGCTGCCCCTGCCATGTCGTGGAGATGCTGTGTTTCGTTGTGAAAGTGAAACTAATTTGTTTGGCTTTCCAAAAGAGGACACAACCAGAAATCAGTGGTTAAGTTGTATTTACAACACTGTTCCAGAACAGTTCAACCCAAATATTCAGATGTGTGCAGCGCATTTTACGGAGAACTGCTTCTTGAACCTGGGAGAGTAGCCTACAGTGCTGGGTGTGCACAAAGGTTGTTTCTATAACAAGTAAGTTTTTGTATTTAATAATTTGCCACTGACAATTTAAACATGAGTTTTGAGCAGTGTTGTTTGTTGTTTGTCGTTTCTCGTTTCTCCAATCACAAATGCAGATGTTTACGACGCACGATACACAACACAATGTGTGAAAAGACAGTTTGAGGCATTATAATCCATAATTATGTCCCCACTGGATGTAACAAATGGCTCGTTTATAATGGGCTTTATTGGTTTTGTCTCGTTGTGCTGGGAGATGGCATCACAGTATGATAAAGAGCATAATATTTCAGTCACATGCTTGAGCTAATCAGCCAATCACAACGCACTGGATAGCTGGCCAATCAGCGTACACCCTGCTTTTCAGAACGATGAGCTTTGTAAAAATTTACAGAAAGACGGGGCATAGAGGAGCAACAATAATGTACAGTATGTGGAAAATAATGTTTTTTTTTAAACCTTAAACCACATTTCATTACACCAAATAAACAAAATAATGTTCTTTTTAGCAATGTCATATGACCACTGTAAGCTGGATTTTCCTGCTGAGCAAGAATTCAGCCTACTGTATATATGCTTTAAAGGTAATATCAGATGTATTACACATTGTTGATGTATTTTTACTCCGGGCCAGGGTTTTGTAGTGCAAACACAAAAATAGTATATTATATTAAAAAATAGTGTAAAAGCTGTATTCAAGCATGATGAAATAAAAATGGGAAATAAGTGAATAAATATAGAGTTATACTGTAAACATATGATTTAGTCATGCGCCACCATAATTTTTTAATGTAAATGAAGGAATCATTGAGCCTTCACTCTCAGCTCTTTCTTGTTGTCATAGGTCTTCTGAGAAGTGCCTATAGCTGACAACATTCCACCGCCTTTAACAATGCAAACCCACTCTGCAAGTCCAAAGACACAGAAACAACATATACTGCAGTTGTTAGGCAGGAGTGGCTCGGAGGCTTTTGTTATTGTCAGCTGTACACATGCTTTCAAACTGCTCACAGTGGTTTTTGTAGATTTCCTATATGTGCTTTAAGCTTTCAACATACAGGTGGATCTTTATAAATTAGAATGTTGTAGAAAAGTTAATTTATTTCAGTAATTCAATTCAACTCTTGTATTAAATAAATTCAGTCCACACAGACTGAAGTAGAAAGTCTTTGTTTCTTTTAATTGTGATGATTTTGGCTTACATTTAACAAAAACCCACCAATTCTCAACGAATTAGAATGTGGTGACATGCCAATCAGCTAATCAACTCAAAACACCTGCAAAGGTTTCCTGAGCCTTCCGAATGGTCTCTCAGGCCCTGTCCACACGGACACGGGTATTTTTATACCCGTGACTTTTTTTACGCGGTCCGGCCTTTCGTCCACATGAAAACGCAGTTTCAGGGCACCGAAACCGAACATTTTTGACAACTACGGCCAGGGTGAGCATTTGTGTTGTCGTGTGGACAGTATAACCGGGGTTTTTGCCTTGCGACGTCAGAATGTGCGCCGTTATCCGCTGTGTTTGACGTCAGATTGTGTGCTGCTGACTGCTTTGGGTTATATCACCGCCTGCTGGTGTGGCATGCTCTTGACAGCGCTTGATAGCATGTTTTTGCGTTTTTATGTGGACGGGATTTTTTTTTTTTTAACGCAGGAGGAAAAACTACGGTTATAAAAATACCCGTGTCCGTGTGGACTAGGCCTCAGTTTGGATAACTAGGCTACACAATCATGGGGAAGACTGATAATCTGAAGACAATCATTGACACCCTTCACAAGGAGGGTAAGCCACAATCATTTATTACAAAAGAAGCTGGCTGTTCACAGAGTGCTGTATACAACTAGTGTTGCCAAAAGACCCAGTACTTCGGTACCAAGTCGGTACTAAAAAAATGAAAATGTCACGGTACCAGGATTCTTTAAGTACCGGTGGTACCGAGTACCTGGTCAACCCGGTTCTTGACGCATACAGTGCTATGATTTCAGAAAACGTGGTCGGAATCTCAAAATCCAGTCATGAAAATTAAACTTACATTTTAAAATGGACACTGCTACTGTGATACTGCTACTACTGTTGAAAAAATTAATAAAACTTTTTAAAGAAATAAATCGCACAATATTTCTTCCATGTTTTAATTTTAATAGCAAATCCCCTTTATTTACCAAAAAATAAAATGTGTTTAAATATCATTAATTAAAAGGCAAATTAAATTTGGGGGAAACTTGTTTATTGTTTTTCGTAATTATATTACTTGTATAAACACAATTGTAAATAAGTATAAAGAATGGCATTGGTTTAAGTTTTAGTGATAAAAAGTGTGGGGTTTTTTTTATTAGCATATTTTTGTGTTTTGCTTTGGGACTGAAATTTGTACCGAGAACCGTGGATTTTCACTGGTATCGGTACCGAATACTGAAATTTTGGTACCGTGACAACACTATATCCAACCATGTTAACATAAAGTTGAGTGGAAGGAAAAAGTGTGGAAGAAAAAGATGCACAACCAACTGAGAGAACCACAGCCTTATGAGGACTGTCAAGCAAAATCAATTAAAGAATTTGAGTGAAATTCACAAGGAATGGACCGAGGCTGGGGTCAAGGCATCAAGAGCCACCACACACAGATGTGTCGAGAAATTTGCTGAACGACAGACAGACAACGTCAGAGGCATCTTACCTGGGCTAAGGAGAAGAAGAACTGGACTGTTGCCCAGTGGTCCAAAGTCCTCTTTTCAGATGAGAGCAAGTTTTGTATTTCATTTGGTAACCAAGGTCCTAGAGTTTGGAGGAAGGGTGGAGAAGCTGATAGCCCAAGTTGCTTGAAGTCCAGTGTTAAGTTTCCACAGTCTGTGATGATCTGGGGTGCAATGTCATCTGCTGGTGTTGGTCCATTGTGTTTTTTGAAAACCAAAGTCACTGCTCCTGTTAACCAAGAAATTTTGGAGCACTTCATGCTTCCTCCTGCTGACCAGGTTTTTGAAGATGCTGATTTCATTTTGCAGCAGGATTTGGCACCTGCCCACACTGCCAAAAAGCACCAAAAGTTGGTTAAATGACCATGGTGTTGATGTGCTTGACTGGCCAGCAAACTCACCAGACCTGAACCCCATAGAGAATCTATGGGCTATTGTCAAGAGGAAAATGAGTAACAAGAGACCAAAAAATGTCATAGAAACCTGGGCTTCCATACCACCTCAGCAGTGCCACAAACTGATCACCTTCATGCCATGCCAAATTGAGGCAGTAATTAAAGGAGCCCCTAGTACCAAGTATTGAGTACAGTAAATGAACATACTTTCCAGAAGGCCAACAATTCACTAAAAATGTTTTTTTAATTGGTCTTATGAAGTATTCTAATTTGTTGAGATAGTGAATTGGTGGGTTTTTGTTAAATGTGAGCCAAAATCATAACAATTAAAAGAACCAAATACTTCAGTGTACATTGATTTTGTTTTAATACCCAAGTTTCACAATTTGAATTACTGAAATTAATTAACTTTTCCACAACATTCTAATTTATTGTGATGCACCTGTATGACTTACTGAGCACAATTGCCCTTTACATTCTTGGCTTGGAGAGTCAAAGAAGCCTAGCCAGGGGAAACAGAAGATATGTAGTCGATTGGTAAAAGAACATATTGGAAGGGTGAGTGTATGTATTCTTTTTGAAAATGTTTGCAAAAAGTGTCCTCATCATAACACTATTGGGGTGTAGGCCTATGTATTCTATCAATTAAAATTAAATGATTATTGACATTAGTCCCTTTTCACAGCAGTTTAACAATTCTTATGCACCGTCATAACCCTTGTGGTGCAGCTACTATAGCTGCTGTAGATAAAGTAACAGAGATGCTATTTTGTCCCTTAGCTCCTTGTTCTGGATTTATAGACATTCTAGGTTAAAGTAGACTAGGGCAAGGGTGGAAATCTATTTTGACCTACGGACGTGTTCATGTCCTGATTGCTTCTCAGAGGACATGGTGCTTTGAAATGTTAGATGTGGACCCACATCGTAGTAGCGGGTGAACTGTGTTCATGTGCTTGTCAACACGGGCGGAGAGTTGCGTCTTTGACCCTCAAAGTCAGCTGTTACACTAACATTCAGAAGAATCTTTACTGTCACTTCTGATCAGTTAATTGCATGTTTGCTGAAAAATATAAATTTCTTTAAAATAAATAAAATCTTACTGCCTTACTGAATCCTGAAAAAGGCACAAGTCAGTGTTTTCCAAATATTTTTCAATACAGAGAGCATTTCAAGATATAAACACACCTTAAAAACACCTTAAAATGTGGCATATTGGAGATTACACTTGTGGATATGGTATTTACCTACGAGAATTAATACATTTATAATACAAAATTCTTTATCAATATTTTTATCTGTATCAACAAACCTAAACCACACATCTTTTCAAAACAAAGAAAACTGAAAGAGAACTCTCCAAAGTTTCGAAAAGTTTTTTTTAGAATATGGCCCTGTATGTTGTCATAAAGGGAGGGATTCATTGTATGAACACTTCTCCAGGAAGATTCCGCACACATCAGCAAGCGTGAGAGCAATAGCTCGGCCATCAATGTGCTTCATTCGGGTTACGGAAGTCTTCTGGATCGAATTTATATTGCTGGATCTAATTTTTAGCCATATCTAATTTAAGTCAATAAAGTTTTTTTCTTGGTTTATTTATGTCAGTGTCACAGCTTGCAGGCGAGCGCAACACAAGAGCTTTGCATGTTCGTGACTCTTGCTCAGCCCATGGCTCAGCTACAACCGTATCGGTCTTTTATAAATCTGATCAAACTAAAGACACATCAGAAATGTGAAGGATGCAGTACTACTATATAGGTACTCAAGATTAACATGAGATGAAACTGTGTGTGTTATGTCCGCTTTAATGTGTAAGTTTATCAGAAGGATAAGTTACTTTAAAATATATTTCAGTGGCTGATCGTTTTTTTAGCAAAAGAAATGCACGAAGATAGAAAATCTAATACAGTTGTTTTGGTGATGAGGCTCCTAATATCTCTTTAGGCAGCTCCAATTGTGTCAATCTTCTGTGTGATCGTAATGCTCATCTCATTCAGAGACATCCATGTGGGGCATTGCTTTTATAGGATGACATATTAAAGAGGCTTTTTTAGATTCACCCTGAAGGCATTCTGTCATGAAGGCAGTCCTCTCCACTGTCTTTCAGTGAAACTGTAATGGCATCAGCATTGATGTATTGTAGGCTTTAGTAGAAAGTCTTCATCAATGCATCACTGTATTGAAATCTCTCAAAGCTTCTTTTTAATCTTTTTCTGCACAATTAATTTGGCTCAAAATTCCATTGACACTGACATGACCCACGCTGATATCTCAGTCAGTAAATAAAAAGTTGTAGTTATTTATCTTCATTATTTATTTGTTTTTCACTGCTGTTCAAAAGTTTGAGGTTTGTTGATTTTTTTTTTATCTCACCAAGGCTGCATTTATTTGATCAAAAATAGAGTAAAAACTGTAATATGTTGAAATATTAATTAAACTTTTAAATAACTGTTGATGGCAAAGCTGAATTTTCAACAGCCATTATGCCAGTGTTCAATGTCATATGATTCTTCAGAAATCATTCTAAAATGCTGATTTGCTGCTCAAGAAACATTTCTCATTATTACCAATGTTGAAAACTGCTTAATATTTTGGTGGAAACTGTGTGATACATTTTTTCAGATTTTTTTATGAATAAAAAGTTAAAAAGAACAGCATTTATTTGTCTCTTTTGATCAATTAAATGCATTCCTTTCAGAATAAATTGTATTAATTAAAAAACTCTAAATTTCTGAACATTATCTAAATATATATATTTTTTTCAGCATTTTTCTTTTTAGGTAAATTGTCTTTAAACTGTTCTTTGCTAATGTAGTACATTATGCAGCATGGCACAAACACAGGCAGTGTCTAAAGTTACAAGTGCATTAGATAATGAACACACAAGCAGGTGTGTGAGAGTGAGAGGAGGCTGCCAGGCTTGGCTGTGAACTGTGCGTGCATGTGTGAGAGAGCACGGCCATTGCCACTTCACTGCTGTAATAGTCTTATTGTGATATTATGGTAAATTATAGAATGTTATTGAAAATCAGATATACTGTAAATTTACAATTATATTAAAATCTAAAACACACACACTCAAGCTCACTTCATCTCTGGCCGTGCAACAGGTGGCCGGTTGGGCTGATAGATATGACTTTCTGAGCCTCTTTCCAGGCAGACTGCAGTCTGTGCAGAAGGAGTTTTGTCAAAGCTTGGAGAGAGGCTGATCTTTGTGGCAGTAAATGGTTCCTGCTGGATTCAATCGTTGATAATCCAAGTAATCCCTTTAACTAGCAGACTCCTCCCTGTGGATCCTCCTACTACAGCCGTCCTGTTTCACTCATATCCCATCTGTTCCATCAGCAGAGTGAGTCTTTGTTCGGACAGGTGCTCTACTGTGCCTGGTGAGATTTGGTCAAGTGGTGCTCGCAGTCATGTGGCATCCGGCAGCGTTGCCTCTTCACGGTCAGAGTCACAGCAGAGAGGGCGATCACTACAACAATCGTGAGTATCTGATAATAAGATACTCCTGTAATACTTAAGTTCCCAGGAATAACGTGGCTGATGCGTCCTAGGGGAAGATGAGAGAATCATGCTGTTGGAAACAACTGGAAGCAAGGTGTTGTTATTTTTAAGCAAGGGAATACACAGCTTACATTCATAACTGAAATTGGTTTGTTTTAACATTGCCAAATGAAAAAAAAAAATATTATTATTTTCAAACAGGTTTCCGGTTCTCTTTGTCTGCCATTTGTTGGAAAAATGGATAGTCCCACCCCAAAGTTGGAGACATGAGTATATTTTAACGTTGAAAAAATTATAATAGTCAGGTTGATTATGTCATATTTAATAATATATTTTGCTTAAATCTAGTTATGAATTTTATATATTTTTATATATGTGCTTTTTTTTTTACATTGCACATGGTGAAAGTTTGCTTAGGTTTAGATTTTTATTTTGTTTTATTGTATTAAACACTACAGTGTTTTTTGAAGTCTTATAATCACCAAGACTGCATTTAAAATTTATTTGATCAAAAGTACAGCAAACAATAATATTGTAAAATATTATTGTAATTTAAACTTGCCGCTTTTTTAAATATTTAAAAACCTAATTTATTCTTGTGATGTTAAAGCTGAATTGTAAACAGCAATTACTCCAATCTTCATTGTCACATGATCCTTCAGAATTTAATATCCTGTATGGTGCTTAATAAACATTTTTATTATTATTTATTATTACTGACAGCTTAATATTTCTTTGATGAATAGAAAGCTTAAAACTACTATATATTATGTGTGTATGTATATATATATATATATATATATATATATATATATATATATATATATATATATGTATATATATATGTGTGTGTGTGTGTGTGTGTGTGTGTGTGTGTGTGTGTGTGTGTGTTGAATTTACACTATTGATTAGACAGTTGCTTGGCATGTCATCATGGCTTGTGTGTAATTAATCTGTTACCTCTGCTCTCAGCCATTGGCAGTGAGAGTACTTGGCAAAGCTATGTTCTCTAATGCTGTTCAGCTGTTATAGATCAGGGTAAGGTAGCACTGGAGTATTGTGGATATTTTAGGAAGGTCTGGTTGGATCAGTCTATTTCAGTATATCCCTATATATCTCACACACTCACTGTACTTCACCCCCTAGCTGCTTTGCTTTTCTTCTGTTTCTCTCTAACAATAGTTCTGTTGAGCAGGGAACTACACTGCGACCAAAATGGTCGCATATGCGAACTTTTAAAATGCCATTGCGACCCTAATTTTTATGGGGTCGCTAATGTATCACTGATTATTTTTGTACCTTGTGTGTTATGCTCTGATTTAATATGAGCATTTATTTAAACAGAAATGTGTATTTTTAAGAATACGTTTTATAACGTGCTCAGAGCATTCAACACATCGAGTTGGCTTGCCAATTTAAACATTCAAAAGAGTTTAAAGCATTCAAACACAAGATGCGGGAAAGCTGAACTGAGTATCTGGTTACTCGCGCACTGTGCTCAGTGCGCACGAGAGAGCCACATCTCACGGACAGCAACACTGAACCGAGCTCTCGTTCAGGACGTTCACGTCCTCCTGCACCTGAATGAACAAATACAAATCGCAGTTTAAACAAACAGAAAAAAAAATTGCGAAAGAGCTCAATTCAGCACCGCGGTTTTCTGGTGTTCAGGGCGCATGCAGAGACACAGCTCAAAGTCTTCTTGCTTTTGTACCGACAACATATACATACAAAGTATGTCAAAATACCCGTCTTTGAAAGTGTGTTCGAAAAAGTCTGTGGTATGTCTTAAGTTAAAGTAAAGAGTTGAGAAAGAAATCGGATGTGTATCATTGGATGCGTTCTTTGTCTCCTAAAGTGACCGCGCCTAATTTACTAGCTCTGCTGTCAGTGTCTTTAATGTATGAAAATGAAAGTAAATCACTCACTGCTCTTGACTGAATTACTGTGAAGACTGATCTGTGAAATATTGTACACAAAAATTCTTCATACTGTAGACTACCAGTGAAATTGATTTTCATTTTGGTTTGACTGTGTATTTTATTTTACAGTGAAGACTATGCAGTGCTATTTTAAATTAGTTTTTGGACACCTACAAACTTAAAAAACGTAAACATTGTTTAAATAACACAAATAAATAAATAGAATGAACATACAGTACAAATTAAACAATTTCAAACAGGGCCCACTGTACAACCTGCACCAGGGCCCCTCTAACCCCAGCTGCGGCCCTGGGTTAAGGTACCAAGACGGAGCAATGCACTGTGTGTACTGTAAGAAATAAAACAAGAAGACATGTGGTTTAAAAGATGTCAAGTAAAATAAAAAGCACATCTGTATGCAATAGTTTCATTATTGTTCATTATTATCCAGAGTGGCTTCCTATAAATAATTTGTGCGACCAAATCATGTTTTGCGCCAGTAACTGAAAAAGTTAGTAGCGCAAGTGCCACCAGTGGAAAAGGTTAATGTAGTTCCCTGACTGTTGAGGGTCATTTTTTTGTGGTTGGGTATGTGTAAATACTTGGACTGACAAGGACAAACTCCTATTTGATCACACAATAGTAATCGCTGACAGAAGTTGTTGTCACCGATTTACGGTCGCTCCTGTTGTTCTTTCTGTTTCCATCTTTCTTTTGAGAGGCGTCAGTGTTGACAAAACAAATAAAACGTGCACAATACAGACATTTGGAAGTGAGCCTGCATGAAATTTTGCATGTATGTCTCTTTCTTCAAATTAATATTACGTAAAAGATTACATTTACACTGGAGTACATCTAGGGGTCTTTAATATAACATATATATGATGTTTTGGAAAGTACAGCTGAAACATACATTACAAGTATGTGGACATGCCTTAACAGATATGCCTAGGCATCTTAATTCTAGTGATGACAAATCTTAAAGGGATAGTTCACCTAAAAATGTAATTTCTGTCATCATTTTCTCAACCTAATGTCTGTCTAAAGTTGTATAGCTTTCTTTTTTCTTTGGAACACAGAAGAAACTGTATTTGACCATACTCTATTTATTGCACCAAAATTCGTTAATACTTTACCATATTTAAGGATGGATTAATTTGATCAGTTTATTATTCATGCAACAATACATAACTAAAATAACTTTGTCTAGTGCTCTTATGAAAGTTTATAGCATGATTTGTGAAAATGTAACTATACTGAAAGACATAGCAAAGACTTCTTCATGGCTAGTTTTTTCGTATTTCCTTCCATTCTGTAAACTGCTTTTTTTGATTGCTGTCTTTTGTGCTGGCAAAGCAGTGTTGCCAGATATTGCTACTGAATCAAACAGCGATAGTTTTTATACCAGGGACACTTGCAAACTTAATTATACGTGTCATGCAGGCATTCTTATGAGAAGTTTAACAGCAAATTAGTCATTCAGAGAACAAAATTTATTCCAGACCTTGGTGGTCTGCTTGCAGGCACGAGCATGTTGTTAGGCAATATGGCGGATGTAAACAGTGGCGATGGTATTGGAGCAAACTGCATTATTGTGTGTGCTTGTGTAATATTTTGTTCCAGAAAATTGCATTTAGAAAGTTGTTATTGTTGTACTGCCTATATAGTTTTAATTGCACCTGGAAACTATGTGTTTTGAAGTTATGCAAAAATGTAACTGAAAACATCTTTTGAAGGTCTTTGTTCATTGATGAGATTATTTTTAGACAGTTTTTCAAAATTGTACAATATGTTTGATATAAACAC
Source organism: Carassius carassius (assembly GCF_963082965.1). NCBI lineage: Eukaryota > Metazoa > Chordata > Actinopteri > Cypriniformes > Cyprinidae > Carassius > Carassius carassius. The sequence goes on along the minus strand of NC_081772.1, from coordinate 9,778,869 downwards.
TACAGACAGAGCCTCCCCCCTCTTTATTCATTTATTTATAAAAAAAAAAAATCTCCCTCTTTTGTTGAGGTTACTCATGGTTATGTGGTTATGTGGGTTCTCACATGCAGCTGCTGTTAGATCCCATTTGTAACCTAAAATCTAATCTCATTTGGTAACACTTTTTTGTGTGCAGTTGTTGCCTTAAGGAACTTAAGTAAAAGTGCTTTCTTGTATCACATTCAACTAGTTTAAAACGCTGAGTTAAGATGAAAGGATCAATTTTCTTTTTATGTTTTGATTAAGACAGCTGATTTCAAATATTCCAAAATTATGTGAAAGTGGTGTATTCTGAAAGTGGCGTTTACATGTATTGGGGTGGATTTTTGTGACTTTTTCTGTTTCTAATTCTCTCTTGCCTCTCTTGGAAGAAACTTTACATTGATCCTCCGTTAAACCTTCAAGCTCAGTTTCAGGAGTTTTGGAACATAACTTGTTGTCTCTTTTAATTTGCAGGATTGTTAAGCTAGCTAGTAGTGTGACCCTTAATCAGAATTTTTTTTACAGAATCTTGTTTTCTTTTCTTTCTTTTTTTGCAACAGGAGAGAATATTATTCTATGCACCACTGTTCAAAAGTTTGGGTTTAGTAAGATAGTTTTTTATGAAATTGTTCATTTTATTTAGCAAAGATATATTAGGTTGATCAAAAGTTACACTTTTACATTTCCAGACCTGCTAACCTGTTCACATTTTTCGTAGCGGGTACATATTTTGACTTAAAAAGTACGCTGGTACGATTTGTCACTCTAAACTATGCAAAAACCTGGTTACGCCTTGTACACGCACAGTACTTAAATCATCTGCTGTGGTTTATTTGTTTTCATATAGTCCTAATATTAGGGCTTTTAGTCAAAAAGTGTGTGCACTTGGATATTGTTTAGTAAATATATTTAAATTATATATAAAAATTGATATATTTGCACTAGAGCTGCATGATAAATCGTTAGAAGATCGCAACCTCGATTCAAGAATCATTAAAAAAAAACGATGATTCATTTAGTAATGAAACAAGTGAAGTATTCATGAATGGCATTAAATCATTAATTCAAACCACTTTTTTGTAATTTTAATATTAACAATTGGTGTACTATATATATTTTAAATGCATATAAATTATGTATTTGATATTATGCAGCACCTGAAAATAGTCTTATTGGAAGTTACCTAGCTGGGACTATTTTCAGGCGCTGCGTAATATCACTGCATCTGCTGCACCCATGGTACGGCAGCAAAGTTCCTTGATTATTACGCTGGAATGAGAGTATAGTTCCTAGCCATATCAGCCTAGAAAATCACAATTTAGTACATGATGTAACTACAGAAGAGTCAAGTTATAAACAGGACAAAATATACAAAGACTTTGGTCATTTTTGAGTGAGATGCTAACGGTCTAATCAGATTCAATGATCTATGCTAAGCTAAGCTAAAAGTGCTCCCACCAGATCTGGAGATCGTCTGAATGGATTCAAAAACAGTAAAACAGTAGGGGAGTTGAAAAATGAGCCTATTTTTAAAACAAAGTAGTGTTCCTTTAAAGTGTTTTAGAATCTGTAACCGTTCAGTTCATTTTAATAAACGAGGTCTGGTGGAACACAGTTACTTCAAAACTCTTGTGCAATGTTCATTGGAACAGTCCCTGCTGATCGTTACATTGTGACATTAACAGGGGTCATCAAATGTAAGATGTCACAAACATTACTCAGGTTTTTTTTAAACCAGTTCACTTCAGTGCCACAGAATATCAGCTGTCATATGATCACGATATGATAGGATGTTTTGCAGCTTAACATTTCCTGTCAAGTTTGTTTCCAAATTTCAACATATCGACCCAGTCAGCATTTTTCTGATGTCCAGTTTCAGACAGTAATATTTAGTGTACAGTATTAGATGTCTATATGTTTATCTGTCTGTCTGTCCTTATTTTACTTCACTTTTTTGTGTGAATATAAAGCAGTTGTCAGCATAAGTTATTTTATGTGTGTGTGATGCACGTGACAAAATGTGCTTGTTTTGAACAGAGTGAAACAGAGGTTACTACAGGACACACTCAGAGTGCATGCCTGGTTCACTGAATGATGTCTCTTCACTTGATAGTCCTCTATTATTCTTTAGTATTCATTCTCTCTTACCTTTTCAAACACTGACTTTGTCATCCACTTAAAGCAGTTATAGGCCTTAGATTTTTTTTTTTGCACCAGAACACACACTCAAACACATGAGTCCTTCAAAAACAGAAAAACCCCTTTCAATAGTTACAGTGTAAGACAGATGTCAATACTGCCATACAAAAGTAAACATATCCCAGACCTCCTGCGGCCTGCATGAGTCCAGCTCATTTTTACCTTTGTCAGCGATTCTGGGGACATGCATTATTTCAGCAGTTCTGATAAGAAAAACATGAGCTTGTGTGTCTTTTTACATTTGTGTGTGTGTGTAGCATGTAATTAATGTTTATTCATTTAACGAATGGTGAATGAGATGTTTAGGTGGTAAAGATAAGATTATTACCAGCTATAAAGTTTACTTTGCTTGTGTAGGTTAATTATTCACATAGAAACACAGCATGTGCTGATAAAGTAGTTTATGATATGGCTGATTAAGTGGTGTTTGTAAGGATTATGGGCATATGGCATTAATAAGGGTTGATTTAATGTCAGGGTGCTCTCTGTGGCAGACTGGGATAGAGTGGGACAGTGTTCATCACTTCTACCCCCTTCCAATCTTTTTGTGTCTGTTGCCCTTCCCACAACCCCTGTCTTTTTGACAGGTTGGTTGAAAATATTTGTCAGTGATGAGAAGAGGGTTTAGTGATAAATTATCAGATTTCAACTTCGTTTAGGATGGAAATAAGTGATTCAAGAGATTATGATTTTCACGCATTGTGTGTTTGTCTGCGTGTGTATGTGTGTTTGTCTGTGTTGTTCCAGCCAATAATATGCTCCTAAATCTGAAAAGCTAAATCTCAAAACTTACTTTTGGGGGTGTTGTGTTATTTAGTATTATACAATAAACAATAAAATCTAGTTTATTGCAAGTTTATGTATTTTGACTTTTGGAGTCACATTCAATATTGTTAAATGCAAATTTTTTCTTAGCAATTAGAGTTAAAATGAATGAATTCTAAAAAAATATATATTATAATAAAATAATAATTGTGTCCTTTTCTTTTGTAAATTTTAAATGGCACACACTCTTTATGTTCTTCATGTCACTTTCCAATCTGTTATTATTCAAGCTTTGTATTACTAATTGCAGAATAATTTCCATCTTCTGTTCATTGAAACTGAACACATCTATAACAGTTTATGTCTGTGATTGTGTCCGCACTGACCTGTGGGATTTCATGTGGTCTCTGCTGAATTTGATAGCAGTCTACCAAAGGCTGCACTTTGCTCCCAGACAGCTGTACAAAGGTCATGTTCACTGCCGAGAGTCATTGTGAAATCCTGATGAATGTCTGGCACAAGGACCATCTCTGAAGAATAAGATCTGAATTATCCACTAAATGTTGATGCATCTAAACAACTTTTATTTTAGACCTAATGAAATGCAAATCTTTTTGTTTTGTTTAAAATTTTAAAGTCAAAATAAAACTGAAACTTTGGAGTAAAAGGTTAGAGGCATATATTCTGGGGGAGCCTTAATGTCCTTCTGTATGTTGGTATTGATTTGATCGTGAACATTATTTTTTCGATATTAGGAATAATTTTTTTCACTGTCAAATTAAGCTCTGTATAAAGATGCAGTACCAAATCCATAAAGATTCTGTGTAACGGCCTTGTTTCAGCCTTAGGCAGTCTGTCTTAAGCATTGAACTTGTGTGGTCTGTTTTAAATGCAATGGATCAGGTGGGCCATTTGAGGATAGGCAGACACGTGGACCACTGTATGACCATATTTCTGCCCCACCAAAGGCATCTTGGCCATCTGCCACAAAAATCCCCTTTCTGCCCAGAGTCTGGGACACACACACATGTACCAGCTTGGAAGAATACAGCCATTGCCAACTGTTTGTTTATAACATACTACAGTGTTTAAGTGCTGAAATTCATGTATAGGCCCGTTAATAAACAGTAAATCCTGGATTTGTTTAATTTTAAGTAAAAGAAACGGCAGGATAGGGAATTATATTACAAAAGAAGCTAGTTTCAGACACTTATAGGGTGTGTCTCCCTACACACAGAAAAAAAACTGGGGCAGTACCCATTAAAAAGGTACTAATATGTACACTTTAGGTTCTTATATGTACTTTTAAAGTACTAAAATTTAACTTTAAGGTAATATGTACTATTTTGGAGTAAATAGGTGCTAAGATGTACCTTTAGGGTACTGGCCCATTGACAGCCCTGTACCTTTTTTCCTCAGTGTATACAAACTTCTCATTTGGCAGGTTTATGTGGTTCATGCTACATTTCCCATCATTCTCAGCACGAGAATGATAAAAAATGTAGATGACTTAAGAGATAAATTTAAAAATCCTTATTTTTGCATATTATGTATTTTAGTGTTTAGCTTTATAGTCATTTAGTAATATATGAGAGTTTAAAAAATATATATGAATGCACTATTTTGACTGCTAAACTGAAATTGATGATTGTCCATTGTCTTGTAGCACTCTGCGGTCTCTTTCTTTTCATTTGCTAAAATAATTTCAGCTCAATGTAACATTATGTCCTTTTATTTATTTGGTAAGCAGCCATATATTTACGTTGGACTCAAATCCCCTCCTCTTTATGTTGAGTTCTTGATCACCCTGTCTGGGTTTATTTTGCAATAATACATTAGCAGTATATTGAAATAACCTGCAAGAGATTAACAGTTACAGTCACCAGAATATCTGATCAAATCACTGCTTTTTGTGTTGCACATTTTAATAAAGCAACCTCTTGAAGCTTTATTCATGTTAATTTAATCATTTAATTTGATCTTCATTTTGATGAATGATGAAATGAGATAAAGGATTGCAACACTATCAATATTGGCAAAAAAGTGCAACCTTTGCTCTGTGTGTGTCCTTGTACTACGTTAGATAGATTATATGTGTTTGTGCTGGTACAAACTACCATTACCAGGTACTTGTATGTAGCACTCCATCAGCTGCTGACTGAATGGTAAAAGCAGCAGGGCTTAATGCATTCTCTAAGTGAAGTGCCCTCTTACATTTACTCAAAAAACATATTTTTCATTACACATTTTAGGCCTTAATAAAGGAGGTAATTGATGTTCTGCAAAGGCACACGTTTCCACAGTTACAAGATGTTCCTGTGCGCACATACCTACCCTGTTCTCTGACGTCTGTACATGCTAAATAAAAACACAGGTTGTCATGACAAATTCATATAGACCTGTCACACTGACCTTTCTGATTGATTTTATACATTACAGGTCATAGGTTTGGAATAATTTCGAATAATTCAGTAAATTTTGTGAAGCATCCATGTGTCAATGATCCCTGATGTCACCAGCAGTCATTTTAGTATTACATTTTAATTGGTATTATCTTGTCTCATATTTATCTTTCTTTTTGTCTATTCACAGACACTAGTGTTCTTAATTCGCCTCCCTCTCAGCCGCCACCCCTAAGCTCCATGGTGGGTCATCCGTCCGTCATCAGTTCGTCCCGCCCACTACAGCCTCCCATGAGCACCCTGGGCTCATCCATGAATGGCCTGGCCTCACCCTACTCAGTCATTGCCCCGTCTCTGGGCTCACCATCCATGTCCTTGCCCTCTACACCAAGTATGGGCTTTAACACTCTCAGTAGCCCGCAGGTAAGAAGTTTCCCATAATTCAGTGCTCTCTTGGACTGACACCAACTGAAAGCAAAGTCTGTCCTGCAAACTGAAATGTTGAGCTTTCTCATAAATAAAAATTTTCCTATTGACAATACCCTTTAAAAGGTTACTAATATGTGACCCTAGAGCACAAAACCAGTCTTAAGTCGCTGGGGTATGTTTGTAGCAATACCCAAATATACATTGAATGGGTCAAAATTATAGATTTTAGATGGCCAAAAACCATTAGGATATTAAGTAAAGATCATGTTCCTTGGAGATATTTTGTAAATTTCTTACTGTAAATATATTAAAACTTAATTTTTGATTAGTAAAATGCATTGCTAAGAACTTCATCTGAACAACTTTAAAGGTCATTTTCTCACAATTTAGATTTTTTTGCACCCTCAGATTCCAGATATTCAAATAGTTGTATCTCAGCCAAAACTTGTCCTATCCTAACCATACATCAACGGAAAGCCTATTTATTAAGCATTCAGATAATTTACAAATCTCAATTTCAAAAATGTTTACACTTTTGACTGGTTTAGTGGTCCTGGGTCACATATGTACCTTTTAAGTACTAATATGTACCATTTTTACAGGGAAGTGAGGTACAAAGATGTACTTTTTAGCTTTTGTACTTTAGGGAACCGACCCAGTGACAGCTTTGTTTTCCTTTATTTTTTAAGGGTGTAAGGGTTGCCCTGGTGTTAAAAGAGGTCATCTTATGTGTGTCTGTATGTGTGTCTCATTTCTCCCTGGAGGCCAGAGAAAGCCATTGACTCAGACAAATGTTTCAGGCTTTTATTCCAATGAAAGGACATCAATAACTATGAGCTTACAGTATATGGGCATATGGGGCAAGTAAGTGTGTGTGTGTGTGTGTGTGTGTGTGTGTTCTGACATACAGGGTCTACTTGAAATTATATTGAAATGAAAGGAAAATGTGTTAAATCTTGTAATGCTGGTAGCATGCACCTTTAGCCGTGCCTGGTGTTTCTTTTTCTGAAATCCTTTACATGGGTGTTTCTTTTTTTGATCCCGAGTTGATGTAATGTTCCCAAAATAAAGGAAAAAAGACTCAAATTAAAATAAAATAACATGTATTAAAATATATTAGACTTTTTAAAACACACTATTGTGTGAAAATGGGTTTTTACTTGTTACAGTAACAGAATTTAAAGAAAATTCAAGGTAAATATCAGAAAGTTTTGTTTTGTTATGTTTTTATGTTTTTATTTCTATAAAACTTTGGTTTTTCATCATTTTAATATTAAACGTGTGTGAGTTAGTTGCCAAAGCAAATTTTCTTATTTTCATTTAGGTTTCTAATTTTAATTTTTGGTTTTTCCTCTTAAATTTGTACTAGCAGGATTATTATTCAGCTTTATTTCATTGTAGAAGTATAGTTTTAATTAACAATAAAACTCTATCAAACATTTGAGATATGATGGAATTTATGTTGTGAAAGGTGAGTGGAGTTTATTTTTTTAAACTCCACAAAAGAAGCAGCCAAATACAAACCCAAATCAACAGACAAACATATATGCCAGTAATTCACTCAAAATAAGGCTCACTGAAACACATTCCGGATTTGACATGCTTGCTTTATGCCTGAGGTATGACCATGTACTGCCCCCTTCAGGCTTAATGGAGTAGTGCAGAAAACAGTATGTGATGGAAAATTGTGAATTGTTCTGAGAGGGAAAGAGACACAAATATCCCCTCCCATTTGTCTACAAAAGTCTACTCCTGGTTGCACTGTTTGATAAGCTGTTTCCGTCTCTCCTCACATCATCTTCACATCTCCTCACATCTCTCAATTGCTCTGCATCTGACCGCAAAGAACTCCAGAGGGTGGTGAAAACTGCTCAATGGATCACCGGCACCCAGTTAACTTCCATTGAGAACATTTATCATGAGCGCTGTCTGGGCAGGGCAAGAAACATCATCAAGGATTCCTCTCACCCTAACCATGGATGGACTTTTCCCCCTCCTTCCTTCCGGCAGACATTAAAGGAGCCTACGCTCTCGCACTAGTGGGCTCAGAAAGAGCTTCTTTCCCGAGGCTGTGACACTTCTGAACGCCACACCACCAATCTAACCTGCACCTGCTCTTTTACTGCACTGGTCACAGTACTTTACATACATGTATTTGCACTACTCATATTTTGCACAGACTGCACACTATCCTAGCTATTACTGGAAACTGTCTAAAGTTGTTACTGTACAAAGCACAGTAAACCATTTCTATAAAAATATCATTGAACTACTGTTATTTTGCATATAATACATTGTTAAACAATACTTTTGCACACTCCTCCAACTGTATTTATTACCAGTGTTCTCACGTTGCTGCTGTTCATAATGTGTATATAATCCTACTTTGCTCTGTTCATAATGTACATACAATCCCTACATTGCATTCCTATTAATATTCTGTTTATACTCTGCTCAATACTGTATATAGCAACTCCACTGTACATTCTGTATATCATAGCTTCACTTACTCTGCACTTTTATGTATACAAAACACTATATCCTTGCACTTCTGGTTAGATGCTAAGTGCATTTCATTAGCTCTGTACTTGTACTCTGCATAATGACAATAAAGTTGAATCTAATCTCTTCCTTTCGTACAGATGAACTCTTTAAATGTGAATAACTCAGAAGACATCAAGCCTCCACCAGGATTGGCTCCGCTGAGCAACATGAGCAGCTATCAGTGCACCAGCCCTGGATCCCTCTCCAAACACCTCTGTGCCATCTGTGGCGACCGATCTTCAGGTACAACAACACAGGGATGGTGTTATGTTAGGTGTTGCATTCGGTTTTAGTTTGGAAGTTAATGCAAGATACATCTCCATCTCGTCTGAGGTTCAGTATGGTTGTGTTTGCAGGGAAGCACTATGGTGTCTACAGTTGTGAAGGTTGCAAAGGCTTCTTTAAGAGGACCATCCGAAAAGACTTGACCTACACATGTCGAGACTGTAAAGAGTGTTTGATCGACAAACGCCAGCGCAACCGTTGCCAGTATTGTCGCTACCAGAAGTGCCTAGCAATGGGCATGAAACGGGAAGGTTTGTATTTGCATGTTCTGTATCCATAATTCAATGATTTTTTAATTGCCTTTGATCTGCTGATGGGTTTTGTTTTTTGCTGCCTTTGTGGTCAGAAGATATTTTAAGCGTTCTAACATTATGCTTTAATATTACTCTAAATAAAATTATATATAATATACATTATATGATATAGTATTTCTATATAACCTTATATAACTGCTTTATAATAGAATACATTATATTGTACAAGTGTTTTCTTACAGTATCTAAAATATACTTTTAAATAAAGTAAAATAGATTTTAATATAACAGATAAAGGTAATATAAAAAATATGAGATTTCTTAAATATTGTTTAAATGTGCCATAAGTCATTACAATGATTTATAATGTACTCATTTACTCTGCTCTGCTGGACCCCATAGCGGTGCAGGAAGAGAGGCAGCGTGGGAGGGAAAAAGGTGATAATGATGTGGAATCGACGAGCAGTTTTAATGAAGACATGCCTGTGGATAAGATTCTGGATGCAGAACTTGCAGTCGAACCTAAGACTGAGACATACACAGAGAACAGTCCTGGCAACTCAGTAAGACAAAGATATTAAGATTATTCAAATACAATTTACACAGTACATACATGCTGAATCTTTGAGAAAGTAACAACTTAAATAATCTCTCTCGTTCTTTCACTTTCCTCTTTTTCATTGGGTCTCCTTCTCCAGACAAATGACCCAGTCACTAATATCTGCCACGCAGCTGACAAGCAGCTGTTTACTCTTGTGGAGTGGGCCAAGAGAATACCTAATTTCTCAGATCTGCCTCTGGATGATCAGGTCATTTTGCTTCGAGCAGGTATAAGACACTCATAAGTCTATACACATGTGTAAACATATATAGATATAGACCGGGGTGGCCGACGTCCTGGAGAGCCACAGTCCTGCAGACTTCAGCTCCAACCCTCATCAAACACACCTGAACAAGCTAATAAAGGTCTAAGGATTACTAGAAAGCAGCAGACAGGTGAGATTTTATTAAGGTTGGAGCACAACTCTTCAGGACTGTGGCTCTCCAGAACCACTGATATAGACAAATAATAATAATAATAATAATTTTTGAAGACTGATTTTATCTGTTGAAATGGCTGACTTTGTCTTACAAAGCACAGCTATACTAAAATTATAAAACCTATGATTAAACAGGAACCAGTTTCATCAGCATAATCGTCCATGCTAGGCCTCTGTGAAGTGATATGATATAATAATGCGATACTGATAAAATACATATTTTGCCTTTATTTTGAAATCATAACTAAAGTAGTAACATAAAAATAAATAAATATATATATATATATATATATATATATATATATATATAGAGAGAGAGAGAGAGAGAGAGAGAGAGAGAGAGAGAGAGAGAGAGAGAGAGAGATTTATATATAACTTTTAGTTTTAGTGATTAAAATACATAAACATCTTCATTTCAGTTAGCTGCCAAGGCAACAATTATTTTTAAAGTATTAAAGTATTTTAACGTTAGAGTTTTCATCTATCATTGGCATTTTTTTTTATTTGATTTCAGGTTTATTTGATTTCAATTTCTAAAATCTTTTTAATAGTTTTAGTTTTGGCCAGTCACTCCATGTTAAAGGGTCAGGCAGAACTGTGTTGATAATGTAAGTGGGAATGCTGACCTCTGCTGGTCAAACTTTTCACATGCACTCTGCAGAACATCATAAAGACTTGCTAATAAAGATTACTGTGTTGAATTAAGACACGGGGAGAGATAGTCATGTAATTTATGTAATTAATGTCATTTTTCTTCTAACAGGATGGAACGAGCTCCTCATTGCTTCCTTCTCTCATCGCTCAATCACAGTTAAAGATGGCATCTTGCTGGGCACAGGCCTCCATGTCCACAGGAGCAGTGCTCACAGTGCAGGTGTGGGCTCCATCTTTAACAGGTGAGTCTTTCTACCTGCAACACCTGTGAATTAATAAACAGCTCGTGTGTTTAGAGAAAGATCAGAAAATATGTGTCATCTTTATTTTTATTACAACTATTGTGTTCAAGGGAAAGCTTTGTTGTGTGTGTTTGTGTGGCAGGGTTTTGACTGAGCTGGTGTCTAAAATGAAGGATATGCAGATGGATAAGACCGAACTAGGCTGCCTTAGAGCCATCGTCCTCTTCAATCCTGGTGTGTTGAGCACTTACATTTTTATATGCTTGTCTGCAGCATAGATAAACTAAGTTATTTTGTTTCATTTAAAGTTTTGTAATATAATATAATTAAAGGAATCGTTCCACCATTATTTACAAACCAATTTTTATTTTTATTTTTTCCTGGCATGCTCCTGGCGTGATGATAAATTGTGAAGACCTTTATTGGTTTTATCTTATAAAGCACATCTAATATTATATAATTAAAAACCCAAGTTAAAGAGAAAACCTGTATTTTGTAATATAATATAATATATGTAGTAGTTAAAGAATGCCTTTAAATGCCTTTATGAACCGCAAAATGGAAGGTTAATAGATTAGAAGTAAAGATATGTTAGATGTTTTGATATGCTGAGTACGGTATATTTATAATCATGCAGATTGTCTCTTCTCGTAGATTCTAAAGGCTTGTCCAACCCAGCGGATGTAGAGGCACTGAGGGAGAAAGTTTACGCCTCACTGGAGACCTATACTAAACACAAGTACCCTGACCAGCCTGGCAGGTACAGTCATGTACATGTTTATTCGTTAAATACTGATCAAATCTGTGGCACATACTCAAGTTCACCTGCTATCCTGCTCCCTGCCTGCTTTACAGGTTTGCTAAACTTCTGTTGCGTCTTCCTGCCCTACGATCCATTGGACTTAAGTGTTTGGAGCACCTGTTTTTCTTCAAGCTGATTGGAGACACACCCATAGACACTTTCTTGATGGAGATGCTCGAAGCACCCCATCAGATCACGTGACATGACTTCCAACGGACCATTTTTTGTACATATTCTCATGTAACTAATATAATAACGAACTTGATGGAAGGTATTGCAGTTTTCTGCATATTTTAAACCATGCACAAATTATAATTCTTTAAGAAAGAAAAAAGTCTGGAAGGGAAAAAAGAGGAGCAAGTCTGAACATATGCAGATTAAATTTGTATTGGTATGGTTTTGAAAAATGTTGTGAATGTAAATAGCTAATATTAGGTATCTACTGTTTTAAAGAAAAAAAATATTTTATCCAAGGAATGTTTATCAAATCCAAACAATAATTTCTAAAATGAAGTTTAGAATTCTGTTCAAATAAATATTTAAATATTTAAATACTATGTTTTGTTTGTTTGTTTTTTTGAATAAAAAAATGGAGCAAGTTGTCATTTTCTGTCTTTATTTCAATGAGCCCCCAACCAAAATCTGTCATGCTCACCCTTAAAAGGAAAACCAGCACAACAGTGTTTAAGAGACTGTTGTTTAATGCCAGAAATACAATAGTTCATGATTTTTAATATCACACATTCTCCAGCTCACACTGTTGTTGTGGTTTTGTTTGTTTGTTTGTTTGTTTGTACAGCAACAATGAACAACACAGTCCATAGAACAAAACATGACAGATTATTGACTTTCATTTATTGACTATTTCATATTTGCACAAACAAAGCTAGTTTCTAAAAAGAAAAAGTTTGAGTCAGACTCAGTTTAGAGAGGGCCCTCTAGTGGTGTGAGTTCTGCTTCAAATGCTGGATTCACTGTTTCTGGTCGAGTTCTGCAAGAAAACATGGAGGAATAAGATTTCTGTGACCTGTCCATCTACAATACAATAAATGAAACTGGCTAGAAAACTTAATTTAACAATTAAATTTTTTTACCTCACTGCCTTTTTACCTACAAAAAATAAACAAGATATATATATATATATAGAGAGAGAGAGACCTATATCTTTGCAATTAATTGTTTGATATTTGATACACTCTTCAAAGATCCACAGTATACTCACTCCTTCTGCAGTTGGAGCAACAAAATAAACAGCCACAAAACACAGAGATGACAACAGATGCTAAAAGAGCAATTAGAAAATGGACATAACCTGAGGAAAGATATAACAACATATAAAAAAATAAATTTTCTTGACAAAATATTTACATTTAAAATGATAATATTGCTATGTCTATGTTGTTTTGTATAAACTGCTTTTTCTTATCCTGTACAATTCTCCCATTTAAAAATAGCCTAATAAATAAATTGATTTATTTTTAAATTTAACCATGGGGTTCAAATATGGATAATGCTCCTCAATATGTTCAATCACAGACATTATATTCTATTCTAAATATATGCATTTGTTAAATATGACAGCATACTCCGATGGAGTTCAAATAACATAGCAGCTTAGTGGTATATAGTAACATTATAAATATTATAGTTCCCAGAATATGTATTGTATATGGTTTCTAAAAAATGAACCAAATTCAAATTAAAATATTTTTTTATTATTTAAACAAATCTAAATAATACAAATGAAACACCCTCATTATTACCCACTATTATTATACAGTATGCTGCTCTCATTATATTCAATATCTGTCGCACACAACTAAAAAAGCAAACTCCTCACTTGCACACATTAGTGGAAAGGAAGACTCCCATGTGCCATCAGCTCTGCAGGTGAACTCAGCAAAACCCAGCAGCAGGTGACCAGGTGGACACTGTACTCTACAGGCAGATCTGATGCTGTCATGTCCTTCAGTGCAGTTCAGCAATCCACCACCAAACAAAAGAATGGGAAAACACTCTGCTACAACAGAAAAACGTTAAAACTTAATCTTCCATGCATATATTTACATAATAAAAGACATTTTGATGTAAACACAGAATCATAACTTTGACATACATATTGCACCTGCACATGAAGGTGGTGGTGCGTTCCATGCACCGGAGGAATTGCATTTGAGCTCAGCTTTACCATTCAGTTTATAACCACCAGCACAAGAAAATGTACAATTTGAGTTGAGGGAATGATTCCCATACAGACCGGAGCATTGCATCCAGCCGTGTGGTGGTGCAGAGAGTGGTTCACATGAAACGACTGGAGAGAGAGAAAAAGACTGCATGATCAAGAAACGTCTTAAAGGAGTAGTTCACCCAATATTGAAAAATTTGCTGAAGATTTACTCATCCGATGAAGATCCAAATTTACTCATCTGATGAAGAAACGGTTCATCCACATCTTGGATCGTCTGAGGGTGAGTACATTTACAGCAAATGTTCATTTTTTGGGTGAAATATTATTTTAAGTAAAGATTATCATTAAATAATACAGTACATCCAGGATTATATATAACTTTGTCCATTAAACATCGTTTTTTCCCTGACCCTATCAGAACAGACCCGGGTCGTGAGCCACCGGCTGAGAACTGCTATTAAATTATAATATATTTAACTTCTGTTGAAGTGTTTATTCTGACCTGTTTCACACACTGGCCCAGAGAAACCTGTTTTACACACACAGGTGAAGTCGTTGACTTGTTCTACGCAGTACTGTCTATCAGTGCAATTGTTTGGACACTGTGCTGCAGGAAAGAATTTACACAGATTTATAAAACAGCCTTTATAACATCCTTTCTGGACTATTTAAAACACACAAATGTTCTCTCTCAGAAACATCTCTATTAGATTAAAATATGTGTTCTATCTGAAAATTATTAAACTAATTGAACACGTAGAACGTCTTTCATCTCCATCTTCTTACCTTTTTGGCATATAGGATGCTTTTTATGTTCACAGCTGTCATCATTCCACTTTCCTTTATTGTTTGTGTTGGTGTATAATTCCACACAGTTCTCATCTGCCTTGTTGTTGTTGGGTTCATTGGGTGCCCAGTTTCCATAGTCCACACTCTGTCCATTGGCAGCCCACGTCCAAATGTCATTGATTTTTTTCATTCCAATCCAGTAGTAAGGAGACGAAGATTTTTCAGGCAAATTTTTTTCAAGGAAACGTGTTACATTTTCATTGTGGACCATCACAACGTCTGTGTATTCTGTTTGACACCACTTCCTTGTCTCATTCCAGGTCATTGTCTCGCTCTCGTTCCAGTGATACGTCCATCCTTCAACACTCACTAAAATGTTGGACATCAAAAGTTAAATGTATTTCTCAAATTTATTCTATTCTGGAAGGATGATGAATGTAGTATTCACTTACCCAATATCAACCAAAGATGTATCAAAACATCTGTATACACAACACATCTAGTCTAAACAATAAAAACAGCCACTTAATTGCCCATATAAACAGATACTATTATTATTTATATAATGGCAGTATATTTTTAAAAGGTTTGTATTGAACCTAAAATGTTCAATGCAATGCAAAGTTACTTAATAGATGCATACCATGCTTCTTTTTTGTCTCCTTTCGACTAAATCACTTGCCGTTAGTAGAATATTCATCGCAGTTGTAGTAGCATTTCAACAGTCTGTTCTCACGCCTCTTTTGCTCTGAAAACTGTGGTCAAAGTTGGGTTTTCCACCATATATATCAGTCAGTAGCATTTAATTGCAGGATGTTTCTTCACAGGTTCCAAAAAAAATAAACATTATGTAACAAAATTGGGAAAGAATGCCACTTTTTGGAAATTGCTTATCTTTCATATGTTCTTTTAACTTTTGGTGAGATTCTGTCTTGCACAAATAGAATGGTGCTGAGATGCATATAATGATTAGATGATTTATGGTATCATACACCAACCACACCACACTTATCAAATACTAAAAAAAAGAATACAAATAATAAAATGTGTCTAATAAATGGAAAGGATCATTCAAAAGACACTCTAACCTCTGAATGGTATTTCTGAAAATTATAACCCACTAAAAATCTATAAAAAAAATGTAAACTACCTTATACGCAGCTTCAGGGAATGACACAGTCACAGGATACGTCCAGATGAACATGACCTGGGTTATTTAAACAAAACCTTTCACTGCATTCACAATGCTAATGGCTTTATGCACTTAAAGGTGATGAAAGATAAAGGAAGAGAACAGTGACTTCATTCCCAGCTTTTAGATGTTAAGACTCAAACATACTGCTCATCATTCTACAAATGGAAAGATAAGTTACACTGACTATTTATTTATACATTGTTGTTGAAAATGATACGTTTATGCTTTTTAAGTTTTAGGCACTCATGAAAATGGAAAATGCGTTGAAACACCCATGACATAGTTAAAGTCAGACTTTACTGGTTCAATTCTACTTAATTAAAGTAGTTTTATGGAGTAAAATGAAAAATTCCTGATTATTTACTCATCCCCAGGCCATCCAAGATCTTTCTTTCTTTAGCCAAAGAGAAATTAAGGTTTTGAAGGAAAACATTCACTCTGTGCTCACCCTGGGCCATTTTTGATGGTCTAAAATTAATATTTAGGCAACTTCAATGCAATCAACCCCAGCCAACAAATAAAGGTGTTCTCTAGGGAAACGTTCAGCCACTTTCACATTTTAAAAAGTAAAATGGTCTTATCTGGAATAAACTATCCACCTTTTTCCTCAACATGGAAGTAAGTCTATGGGTGAGACTTCCATTTCATTAGCCGGTAAATAGTGAGAAGAATAACAACGTGCAGATGAGATACTCTTCTCTCTATGAAACTGTCAAACTTCTTATAAACCTGTGTTGGATCATAACTTTCTCAAAGGAATATTTACACAGATGGCCATATGAGAAATCTTTATGAGAATGAGTGCACATGATCTAGTGATTTTGTCCGCCTGTTCACATTTTACAACTGAAAAACAAAAAACGGCACCATGATTAAATCCATTTACTTAGCTTCAGATACCAAAGAGCCGATCTAAACTACATTCATAACAGCTTTTCTAAGTCAATCCTGACTATGGTTATTATTGTTAACTGAAAATATTTAAAAACATTTGCTAATTCAAATAAATCTGATATATAATAAAATAGAAATAGTAGGCGAAAATCAAAAACTAAACAAAAATGAGAAACAATGTCTTAGCAGCTGCATTCAGTACTGTAAAAGTTGAAGCACTAAAATTACTAACTGGAAACAACTGAAAATAAAACAGATAAATAAAAACAATTTTGCTTTGAAAAGTGAAAACTTAGCAGAGTGGGGGTTCCCACCATTGATATCAGTCATAAGCATTCAATAGAACATCTCAGTTACGTATGTAACCTTGGTTCCCTGAATAGGGAACGAGATGCTGCGGTGACGTCACCACGTATGGGAACACCTTCGGTGTGACGAATGTCTGAAGCCCTATACCATCCCGCCAATCTTATTGGCCAAATAGCTCGTGGCACCACCCAGCATGCGTAAGCATATATATACCTGGTGCCGCGCGCCATTTACCTCAGATTTCAAGAAGAAGAAGAAAGCTATCAAGGTATGGCACGGCCAGAACCGCAGCATCTCGTTCCCTATTCAGGGAACCAAGGTTACATACGTAACCGAGATGTTCCCTTTCATAGGTCACTTCGATGCTGCGGTGACGTCACCACGTATGGGAACGCTATACCATCACGCCTGACGTACCTGATAGCTTGGATCCAAGGAAGCATCTGCTCAAGCGGAGAGAACCCGGGAGCCAGGAGCAATCCTCACATCCAGACTGTAAGACCTGATAAAAGTGCTCGGTGAGGACCAGCCTGCCGCAGCACAGATATCATCCATAGAAGATCCACTGAGAAAGGCTTGAGAATAAGCCACTGCTCTTGTGGAATGACCTTTTACTCCTAAGGGCGAAGCGAGCCCGCGCACCTCATAGGCCAAGGAAATAGCCTCCACCAGCCAATGGGGCATGCACTGTTTCGTAACTGCATGGCCTTATTCTTATGTCCAAAACAGACAAACAGCTGGTCAGACTCACGCCATGGGGCAGTACGATCCACAAGTGTCTTTAACGCTCTCACAGGGCAAAGACTTAGATCCCCAGACTCCGCCGCAGCAGGAGAAAAAGCCTCCAGGACCACCTGCTGAAAGCGAAAGGGATAGATGCGACCTAGGGACATAATTAGGCCTTGGTCGCAACAACACTTCCACAGAATCTGTGCTATAAAAGTCAGGATTTATCCGGAACAAATTCCAAGGGCTCAACAGATGCCCTGATAAACCATGCAACACAATGGAAAAACCATGAAGGAACCCGCACGGGGCGGAAAGGCCTAAGCCGTCGCACACCCTGTATGAACGAGAAACAGTGGATGACGGCCCACTGAGGCACCATTTATATATTCGTGGTAAGCTGAATAGCTGCCACGTAAACCTTAGGGTAGCTGGTGTCACTCCATCCGAAAAACGTTTCTGAAGGAACTCCAGTACTGACGCCACTGGGCAGTAAACTGGATCCATATTATGAGTTTCACACCAGGCCGTAAACAGTCTCCACTTGAAAGCATATAAGCTTCTCGTAGAAGCTGCTCTAGAATTCAGTATAGTCTCGGTAGTTTCAGCAGAAAGACCGGGACATATGAACTCACTCCGCTCAGAGGCCACGCCCACAGATTCCATAGATCTGGCCTCGGGTGCCAAATCAGTCCCTGTGCTTGTGATAATAAATCCTGTCTGAGGGGGAATCTCCCATGGAGAGCCCGCTAACAGATTGATCAGATCCACAAACCACGGCTGTGTGTGTGCCACCGCGGAGCCACCAGCAGCAGCTGTTCCACCCTGTCCACCCGTATTCTGCATAATACCCCCGAAATCAGACAGATTGGGGAAAAACGCATACAAACTGGTCCTGGGCCAGTTGTGGGCTAATGCATCCAAGCCCAGGGGTGCTGGAGGGCATAGGGAGAACCAAAGCGGGTAATGCGTAGTCGTGTTTGACGCAAACAATTCCACTTCGCTTCCCCGAAAATCTGCCATAGGAGACTCACCGTTTGGGGGTGCAATCCCCACTCCGCTTGCTCCAGAGTCTGCCTGGATAGCAAATTCGCTCCAAAGTCCAACGTCCGGGGACATGAACAGCTCGGATCGATAGAATTTAGTTCTGAAATCAAAGAACATGTTTCGCCAGCCTGCACAGGGGGCGAGAGCATAATCCTCTCTGATGATTCAGGTATGACACAACCGCTGTGTTGTCTGATCTGAGCAGCCCATGACGGCCGATCAGCAGATTCGAGAAATACTGGAGAGCCAGAAAAACAGCCAGTAATTCCAACCTGTTTATGTGCCAACTCCCTTGACAAACAGCTCCCCAGTCGGTCAAAGACGCATCCGTCATGACAGTCTCTCGGGAAGCGCAAATCCCCAGCCGGACTCCGGTCAGGAGAATTCGGTTGACATACATAGTTTTAGCGACATCACACATCGCCGTGTCACCGGAATCGTCCGATGCGGAGACAACGGGGTGAAACATTCCATGCGTAAGCCCAGGCTGTTAAATGATTCAGCACAAGATCCCCATGAGAGTGTGCTTGAGTCTGCGATTGCGCTAAACACCAGCCAATCGCCTAAAATAGTTCAAACACGAACGCCCTAGGGCCGCAACGGGGCCAGAGATCCATCCATGCACTTTGAGAAGTACTGATACGCTTTGCTCTCTAAAGCGAATCTGAGGAACTTCCTGAGTCTCCTGATGATCATTAAAATCTTGAATTTCCTCAGCCTGAGTGCAAGATTCAGATGGTGTAAATCCAGAATGGGTCGTAATCTGCCGTGTTTTTTTTTTTTTTTTTTTACCACAAAATGACGGCTGTAAAAAACCCCCCCGCCTCCATCTGAGAGGGGTGTACTTCCACTATAGCCCCTTTGCTCAGCAGAGTTGACATCTCCTGTCGCAGCACCGCTATTTCCATCGGCTTCGCCACCGTGGAAAGAATTCTGCGGGAAGGAGGCGGGCCTTATTGAAACTGAATGGTGTATCCGTGACAAATCGTGCATAACACCCATAGAGAAATGTCGGGCAAGCGTTCACACACGGCCCGAGACCATACTAGCAGTCTCAAAATTTCCGCTTCCTTGCAACGCTGTCATACATGTTAAAATGTACGGGCACGAAAAGCCCGTGGCGTTCGTGCACAGGGGAAGTGTATGTATAAGAGCCGTTGCGTCTCATTGTGTATAATCCTGAAACGTGTCCACGACAGGAATTAGGCCAACAGATTGAACATCGGGCTTTGCCGCTAGCGAAAAACGGCGGCTGTGCCAGCCGTCATAAATGGGTCGTCTGTGCAGGACCCTTGAATCGCCCCTCGAATTCTGAAAGCTGGATTGCGCAGAGTGTCTGAGGGAACGTTTGGCATTACAGCTCAATCCAATGCTGCTCGAAGCACCGTCTGCTGCGAGGCAGACAATGTAGAGTGTGGGGACTGCAGTGAGAGGGTTAGATGTGCATAGCAATCCAACAGCACTCTCTGGTGGAGGGCACAGTCCCTGGCAAACATTAAGGAAAACGCAAGCGTCAAACTCGCTGCGTTTCATTGTGTATAATCCTGAAGCGTATCCACGGCAGGATTTAATCCAACAAGATAAACATTGGGCCACGCTGCTAGCGAGAACGCGGCAGCTGTGTGAACCGTCATACGCTGGCCATCTTTGCCAGCCTCCGCGCCGTCCCTCAAACTCTGAAGGCTGGATTATGCAGAGTGTCTGAGGGGGCGCGCGAATGAGAGCTTAGTTCAATGGCGCTCGAGGTGCCTTTGCTGCGAGACAGTCAATGTTAGAGAACATGAAGGAAAACGCATGCATCAAACTCGCTGCGTTTCGTTGTGTATAATCCTGAAGCGTATCCACGGCAGGATATAATCCAACAAGATAAACATCGGGCCACGCCGCTAGCGAGAACCCGGCGGCTGTGTGAACCGTCATACGCTGGCCATCTTTGCCAGCCTCCGCACCGTCCCTCAAACTCTGAAGGCTGGATTATGCAGAGTGTCTGAGGGGGCGCGCGAATGAGAGCTTAGTTCAATGACGCTCGAGGTGCCTTTGCTGCGAGACAGTCTATGTTAGAGAACATGAAGGAAACGCATGCATCAAACTCAAAGGCGTTTCGTTGTGTATAATCCTGAAGCGTATCCACGGCAGGATTTAATACAACAAGATAAACATCGGGCCACGCCGCTAGCGAGAACGCAGCGGCTGTGTGAACCGTCATACGCTGGCCATCTTTGCCAGCCTCCGCGCCATCCCTGAAACTCTGAAGACTGGATTGGGCAGAGTGTCTGAGGGGGCGCGCGAATGATAGCTCAGTTCAATGACGCTCGAGGTGCCCTTGCTGCGAGACAGTCAAAGTTAGAGTATGGGGACTGCAGTGAGAGGGTAGATGTGCATTAGCAGTCTAACAGCACTCTCAGTGAAGGGCATAGTCCCTGGCATATTAACATGAAGAAAAGCGTGTGCGTCAAACTCGCTGCGTTTCGTTGTATATAATCCTGAAGCGTATCCACGGCAGGATTCAATCCAACAAGATAACATCGGGCCAAGCCGCTAGCGAAAACGCGGCGGCTGTGTGAGCCGTAATCCACCATTTGAAGAGCAAAACTGTTGATTAACGCGCTCGAGTGGGGGAGAGCGAGCACATGGAACTCCAGTGCATCACTGTATTCATAGTCAAGCCGCACATATCGCCCCTAACCAACACCTCGTGCGGGGCCTCGGCGACCGCAGAAGCGAAAAGGTGGGGGTTAGACACGAGGCGACTTAAGAAATACACTCCAGAGCGCGGATACTTCCTATTGGCGTTAGTGCACAGGGAAAGTGTATGCATATTTTACTCTAGCCATAGGCTATCAAGGAGAGAACCTGTAGAGAGGCTGCAACGAACCTCTCATAAGTGCCTCCTCGTGATAACCCATCATACGGCTCCTACCTTTCGTTGACTCATCGCGTCCGCGAAGAGGAGTATACTGTTCGTAGATGATCGCTGAGAACGCGAGATAATAGGACACAGAAGATTCGCTTCGTACTGAAGGAAGGAAATCTGAGGTAAATGGCGCGCGGCACCAGGTATATATATGCTTACGCATGCTGGGCGGTGCCACGCGCTATTTGGCCAATAAGATTGGCGGGTTGGTATAGGGCTTCAGACATTCGTCACACCGAAGGTGTTCCCATATGTGGTGACGTCACCGCAGCATCGAAGTGACCTATGAAAGGGAAGCATGTTTCTACACAGCATTGACATAATAAACATTGTAACAACCTCCTCGGCAAGAATGACACTATTTGGAAATTGCTGGTTAACGATTATGTTCTTTTATAATTTCATGAAATCACCTCTTGCATAAAGAGAATGGTGCTGAGAGGCATATAATGAATAGATGATTTTGATATTCAAACAACATCAGACCACACTCAATATAATTTTAAGAAAGAATATGAGTGTAATTTATGGCATTAATTATTCAAAAGACGTTATAATCTCTGAAAGGTGTTTCTGAAAAAGCTAACTCCCTGATTACGTGCAGCTTCAAGGATGGACAATCACCGGATACTGTGTTATTAATGGACATTCACCGGATACTAGGTTATTGATGGGTTATTTAAACAAAACCTTTCACTGCAATAAAAATGCTAATAGATTTTACAAGTGAGGAAAGACTTCACTTCCAGCTTTTATTTAGGGGTTAAGGTTCAAATTTAGAGCTAATGATTCTACAAATGGAATGACCAGTTACAGTAAATGTTCATTTATGCTTTGATGTTGAAAAATATATGCTTTTTTTTTAAGTTTCAGATGCTCATCTGAAAGTGGAAAATGCATTCAAACACCAAGTCATGATGTCATAAATGTCACACTTTATTGGTTTACATGTTAAAATAGTTTAATAGGACCAATAGGGTTTAGGAACAATAAATAGTACAAGAAATGTGTATATTAATAACATAAAAATAGGACATTTAAATAGTAGGCTACAGAACAATATGTTCAGTCAAGTAAATAATTAACGCTTCCGTTGGGAAGTAGAAATTACATTCAGTTACTGTTGCCTAGTAACTGATAATGCCCCTCAAAGTTTAAAAATATCCAAGTGTCTCAAATCATTTGTGATGACATACATTTTTATTTCAACGAGGCAGTTGTGAGTCCTGTGAAAAATAAAGTTTAATTCAGTTTTTCAATGAATTGTTCCATTATTCCAGATAAATTACATTGCCATCATTACACACACACTGGCCTGTCTGTGTGCATGAGGAATATATGCTCACCGTATATACTGTCTGCTATTTGATGGTATTTTGTTCTATATGAGACTGTCAACACTGTTCTTATAAAACTGTGGTGGATCCTCAGTATCCGAGGTACTAAAAATTAAATAGATAAAAGGAGAGTTAAACAAGATATAGTCTTGTCTTGTATATATAAACCTAAAAGTGATAAATAATGACAGTAATTATTTGAGAAACACATAACTGCAAAATAAGACATATCTTACCTGTTTAGGTCAAAATTGCTAGCTGAAAAAACAACAACATAATTTAGCATTTTAATTCATTTCAATACATTATTCAAGAATTTTATGGAAGAACGTATTCACAAAATCAGTAGACTGTTTGGTTCACCTTTTCTCCTCAGTCTCTTCAGTATCCAGAGAACTAAGCCCAGACTGGAGCCACCGATAGCACCTGCAACCCCAAGAGTCACTTCTGTCACTTCGAAGAGCGATGGAGAGGGATCAGGAGAAGCTGAAAATGCAAATAAAAGGAAATGAGCTGTAGACGGCTTTTCTCATTTCATCAACAAAATTACATCTGTATCCCACAAACACTGTATCAGCTGTTTACCTTGACACACTGCCACTTCCCCTGACCAGCTCCCATTGTAGTTGCACATCACGATCTTGTTACTGTGGTCTTTGAGTTGGTGGCCTTCATGACAGCTGAAGATGCAGACGGTGCCAAAGGTGGGCTCTTCAGATGAGCAGTTCATATGCCCATTAATAGGCTCATGAAGTTGTGGGCAGACCATTGCTATGGATTTGAAAAAAAAACAAAAACAAAGGTAAAATTAGCTGTACTTATTTTTCGAAATACAAAAACTCACATTAAATTAACCTGTAAATCCATAAATGTGGTAAAAGTTTGTTGATTACCCTCACAGCGAGATGGTTCCTGACTCCACTTTGCTGTTTTTGAACAGCTGATCTCTGAAGCTCCCAGGAGCTGGAATCCTTCAACACAGCTAAAGCTGCATTTGCTCCCGTAATTAAAGCTGGAGGTGCAGTTCAGCTCTCCATTGACAGGACTGTCAAGGGCTGGGCAGTGAATAACTGGGAGGAAACGGGAAAATTTGTGAACAGATCAGAGAGTTTTCATAAGAGTTTTTCCAAGGAGCAATTGTAATCAGATGTCTTTTTGTTTGCACAAAATAAATGCTACTCACATTCACAGGTTGGTGGTTTGTTTGACCACTCTGTGCTAGAAGTGCATCTTGTTGTACTGGAACCCTTTAGTTCATAACCCTCCTCACAGGAGTATACACATTCAGAGTCATATGAGAAGTCTTTATGAGGATGAGAGCACTGGACCCTAGCATGATCTGGTGCGGGGATGTCCTCTTGTTTGCATTTTACAACTGAAAAACAGAATAGGGGGATAATCATGACACTCCAAGAACAGATATGTTAAAGAGTCATGAACAGAACTACTGTTGAATTACTGTAATAGAAGTTTTTATAAGTAAATTCAGACACGTCTTACTTTCACAAGAGGGTTGTGTATCATTCCAGTGTCCCGTTGCCCCACAGAACAGGGTTGAAGAGCTGGAGTCTCGTAGCATGTGTCCTTCTTTACACATAAACTCACAGGTAGATTGGTAGCTGAACTGGCCCATGGGATGGTAACACTGTATTTGGCCTTCCTGTGGTTTGGTCAGATCTGGACATTTAACAACTGCAAAAAATGTCAAAGTGTTTTTAAAGTGCATCTGGTCAAATGTGTCATGTTCATTTTACAATGTAAATTCATCTCACGTTCACATCTTGGTGGTTTGTTTGACCACTCTGTGCTAGAAGTGCATCTTGTTGTATTGGAACCCTTTAGTTCATAACCCTCCTCACAGGAGTATACACATTGAGAGTCATATGAGAAGTCTTTATGAGGATGGGAGCACTGGACGCTAGCATGATCTGGTGGGGTGATGTCCTCTTGTTTGCATTTTACAACTGAAAAACAGAAAAGGGGATATTCATAAAACTCCAAGAGCAGAGATTTTAAAGAGTAAAGAGCAGAACTTTTGCTGAAATACTTTCAAAAGTATTTTCCTTAGTAAATCCTGATTCTTCTTACTTTCACAAGTGGGTTGTGAATCATTCCAGTGTCCCGTTGCCCCACAGAACAGTGTTGAAGAGCTGGAGTTTCGCAGCGTGTGTCCCTCATTACACATAAACTCACAGGTAGATTGGTAGCTGAACTGGCATATGGGATCTTGGCACTGCATTATGCCTTCCTGTGGTTTGGTCAGCTCTGGACATTGAACAACTACAAAACAATTTACAGACATGTCAAAGGAACGCATGAATAATTTAAGCAGATTTGAACAGCATCTATAAACATTTCTCAGAATAAATTTAACTCACGTTCACATGTTGGTGGTTTGTTTGACCACTCTGTGCTAGAAGTGCATCTTGTCGTATTGGAACCCTTTAGTTCATAACCCTCTTCACAGAAATATTCACATTCAGAGTCATATGGGAAGCCTTCATGAGGATGGGAGCACTGGACGCTAGCATGATCTGGTGCGGTGATGTCCTCTTGTTTGCATTTTACAACTGAAAAACAGAATAGGGGGATAATCATGACACTCCAAGAACAGATATGTTAAAGAGTCATGAACAGAACTACTGTTGAATTACTGTAATAGAAGTTTTTATAAGTAAATTCAGACACGTCTTACTTTCACAAGAGGGTTGTGTATCATTCCAGTGTCCCGTTGCCCCACAGAACAGGGTTGAAGAGCTGGAGTCTCGTAGCATGTGTCCTTCTTTACACATAAACTCACAGGTAGATTGGTAGCTGAACTGGCCCATGGGATGGTAACACTGTATTTGGCCTTCCTGTGGTTTGGTCAGCTCTGGACACTGGACAGCTGCAAAAAAATATCAAAGTGTTTTAAAAAACATCTGGTCAAATGTATCATGTTCAGTTTACAATGGACTGTAAATTCAACTCACGTTCACATGTTGGTGATTTGTTTGACCACTCTGTGCTAGAAGTGCATCTTGTCGTTCTGGAACCCTTTAATTCATAACCCTCCTCACAGAAATATTCACATTGAGAGTCATATGGGAAGCCTTCATGAGGATGGGAGCACTGGACGCTAGCATGATCTGGTGGGGTGATGTCCTCTTGTTTGCATTTTACAACTGAAAAACAGAAAAGGGGATAATCATAAAACTCCAAGAGCAGAGATTTTAAAGAGTAAAGAGCAGAACTTTTGCTGAAATACTTTCAAAAGTGTTTTCCTCAGTAAATCCTGATTCTACTTACTTTCACAAGTGGGTTGTGAATCATTCCAGTGTCCCGTTGCCCCACAGAACAGTGTTGAAGAGCTGGAGTTTCGCAGCGTGTGTCCCTCATTACACATAAACTCACAGGTAGATTGGTAGCTGAACTGGCCCATGGGATCTTGGCACTGCATTATGCCTTCCTGTGGTTTGGTCAGCTCTGGACATTGAACAACTGCAAAACAATTTACAGACATGTCAAAGGAACGCATGAATAATTTAAGCAGATTTGAACAGCATCTATAAACATTTCTCAGAATAAATTTAACTCACGTTCACATGTTGGTGGTTTGTTTGACCACTCTGTGCTAAAAGTGCATCTTGTCGTTCTGGAACCCTTTAATTCATAACCCTCATCACAGAAATATTCACATTGAGAGTCATATGAGAAGTCTTTATAAGGATGGGAGCACTGGACGCTAGCATGATCTGGTGGGGTGATGTCCTCTTGTTTGCATTTTATAACTGAAAAACAGAAAAGGGGATAATCATAAAACTCCAAGAGCAGAGATTTTAAAGAGTAAAGAGCAGAACTTTTGCTGAAATACTTTCAAAAGTGTTTTCCTCAGTAAATCCTGATTCTACTTACTTTCACAAGTGGGTTGTGTATCATTCCAGTGTCCCGTTGCCCCACAGAACAGTGTTGAAGAGCTGGAGTTTCGCAGCGTGTGTCCCTCATTACACATAAACTCACAGGTAGATTGGTAGCTGAACTGGCCCATGGGATCTTGGCACTGCATTATGCCTTCCTGTGGTTTGGTCAGCTCTGGACATTTAACAACTGCAAAAAAAATGTCAAAGTGTTTTTAAAAAGCATCTGGTCAAATGTGTCATGTTCATTTTACAATGTAAATTCAACTCACGTTCACATGCTGGTGGTTTCTTTGACCACTCTGTGCTAGAAGTGCATCTTGTCGTATTGGAACCCTGTAGTTCATAACCATCCTCACAGGAGTATACACATTCAGAGTCATATGGGAAGCCTTCATGAGGATGGGAGCACTGGACGCTAGCATGATCTGGTGCGGTGATGTCCTCTTGTTTGCATTTTACAACTGAAAAACAGAATAGGGGGATAATCATGACACTCCAAGAACAGATATGTTAAAGAGTCATGAACAGAACTACTGTTGAATTACTGTAATAGAAGTTTTTATAAGTAAATTCAGACACGTCTTACTTTCACAAGAGGGTTGTGTATCATTCCAGTGTCCCGTTGCCCCACAGAACAGGGTTGAAGAGCTGGAGTCTCGTAGCATGTGTCCTTCTTTACACATAAACTCACAGGTAGATTGGTAGCTGAACTGGCCCATGGGATGGTAACACTGTATTTGGCCTTCCTGTGGTTTGGTCAGCTCTGGACACTGGACAGCTGCAAAAAAATATCAAAGTGTTTTAAAAAACATCTGGTCAAATGTATCATGTTCAGTTTACAATGGACTGTAAATTCAACTCACGTTCACATGTTGGTGATTTGTTTGACCACTCTGTGCTAGAAGTGCATCTTGTCGTTCTGGAACCCTTTAATTCATAACCCTCCTCACAGAAATATTCACATTGAGAGTCATATGGGAAGCCTTCATGAGGATGGGAGCACTGGACGCTAGCATGATCTGGTGGGGTGATGTCCTCTTGTTTGCATTTTACAACTGAAAAACAGAAAAGGGGATAATCATAAAACTCCAAGAGCAGAGATTTTAAAGAGTAAAGAGCAGAACTTTTGCTGAAATACTTTTAAAAGTGTTTTCCTTAGTAAATCCTGATTCTACTTACTTTCACAAGTGGGTTGTGAATCATTCCAGTGTCCCGTTGCCCCACAGAACAGTGTTGAAGAGATGGAGTTTCGCAGCGTGTGTCCTTCTTTACACATAAACTCACAGGTAGATTGGTAGCTGAACTGGCCCATGGGATGGTGGCATTGCATTTGGCCTCCCTGTGGTTTGGTCAGCTCTGGACATTGAACAACTGCAAAAAAAATGTCATAGTGTTTTTAAAAAGCATCTGGTCAAATGTGTCATGTTCATTTTACAATGTAAATTCAACTCACGTTCACAGGTTGGTGGTTTATTTGACCACTCTGTGCTAGAAGTGCATCTTGTTGTATTGGAACCCTTTAGTTCATAACCCTCCTCACAGGAGTATACACATTCAGAGTCATATGAGAAGTCTTTATGAGGATGAGAGCAGTTAATGCTAGCATTATCTGGTGCGGGGATGTCCTCTGATTTGCATTTTACAACTGAAAATCAGAAAACAGCTAAAATGGTTATATTTCACACCTTTCATTGTCAACATATATATATTAACAATATCTAGAGAAACACTGCCCACCATGTTCACATCGGTCTCCATAGAAACCCCCAAGGCATGCACATTTATGGCTGTTTATGGTTTCAACACACTCTCCTTGGCCACTGACACAGGAGTTGTCTTTGCAGGATGCTGAATAAGAAAAAATTTATAATTGCTGATTGATGAATTCATTTTTCATTCACCTTACAACAGGGGCTGTCAAAGTGGGGTCCGCTAAACATAGCCAGGGGGTCTGCAAAATAATGTGTACTTTCCCCAATGGGGAAAATGTGGTCATAAAAATGGAATTGACTGTGATGCAGAATGTCACGGAATTTGGCAAACCTTGAATAAATAAATGAAAAGTAGAAGGATATTAAAAGTAAAGCTCTGTACCACTCTGTTTGGTATAAATGTAAACGATGAGTTATTAAATAAAAGTTAATGAATTGTTGTTAAATTGTATGTTTTTGTGATTTCAGTTAATGAAATCATATAATGTAAGACATGCGTTTTGATTTTTTAATTTAACCATTAAAACTGAAAAATCAAAAGAGATCTGGAATTTACTTGGCATCTGAGAATACAAATTGTAGTAAGCATTATTCTTAATCACTGTTATAATTATGAGATGGTCCTTGGAAAGTTTTTCTCCCCTGTATAGGGGTCCCTTGCCACATAAAGAAAACCTACCTGTGTAGCACAGTGCAGTCTTCTTCTTTAAGCAGGATTCATCATTCCATTTGCCTTCATCTTTCCCTCTTTTAATGTATATTTCCACACAATCTTCATTATTCCTTCCATTATTGGGCTCCTTCTCCGCCCAGTTCTCAGCTTCCTTGGTAAGCATCTTATTAGTTCCCACCCAGGTCCAAATGCCATTAATTTTGCGAATGCCAATCCAGTAATATCCATTGACTTTTGGAAGGATACTGTTGAGGTGATAAATTTCATCTTTGTTCTGGATGGCTACCATGTCGGTGTAATTCTGCTTGCACCAGCGTCTGGCAGATTCCCAGTTCATAGTTAATGTTGAGGAATGGTATGACCAGCCTTCAGCGCCTCTCCATATGTTTAACACTGCAGAATTAAACCATTACAACTTTGAGTGAACTATGTTTACAGGTTGCATTTACTCAGTATAGTTTATACACTATTATGGATCTTACCTGAAGAAATAAGGACAAGGGAAACAGAAAATTGCAATGGTACTTTGTAGAAGATGCCCTGCAAAATTAAAGAATTATATCAATTGAATGAACATAATATTTATTGATACTAAAATTATAGAAATGCATATTTTAAATACTTTACGTACCATTGTTAATGATGTACAGATATGAAATGGTCCTGTTAATGGTCGTCTCTATACTCTATACTCTAATATGATGGTTCTGATTTAAGAAACTGGTCAGATAATCACAGTTTTGGGCATTTATATAGGAGCTCAGCTATGGTCTAGGACTTCCTTTCCTGGATTCACTTGTGACATCAGCCAGTAAAAGCAATGGAATTCTCTGGAAATACCCCTCTCTAACACTAATCAAGGAGGAAACATCTTTTTTTTTACACTCTGAAGTCATTAGTTTGTAAGGAAGGAACCTCTCAGGAAATATTATAGAGCTTTTGGTGCTGATATGGCCATATCATGACGTCAGGATATTTTTAAAGTATATTCAGAAATAGAAATAAGAAGTTCATGAAATTAGTTACAATTTATTTCAAGAGGGGAATCATTAGGAATTGTTGCCAGCAATTATTCCATTGGCGTCTTTACTGTATCTTTCCAATTACATTGAAATACAATTAATGATGACTTTTGCTACTCTTTATAGTAAATGCCATTAAAAAATACACTGTACAAATTTAAGACAATGAATTAATTCCACAAACTGATATTATACAAAAGTAATAATAATAATAACTTATTATAAAGTGTTACAAGGAACACCCACCCCCGAAAGGAAGCATTGTATGAACCAGTTTGTTCAATAATAAAACTATCTGGCCTTTTTCATTAGTTTTAAAGCTGTTTTTGTACTTAAGATCCCCAGAGGTTTCTCGTTTTGAATTTTGAGTTTTTGCAGCTTGATTTCTGTATGACCTTGACCCTTTTTTGATGCCACTCCGTTTAATATGTTTACACAGAGTTGTACCAGCTTCCGTGTTATGAAAATAGCTGCCATGAGGGCTCCGGAAAATTAGGGAGCAAAGAAGAGAATAGAATAATAATAAATGTGTGTATAAATAAAATCATATCCATTTAGAAACAAATCTGTTATACGTAAACATCTCCAGTGAAGGATGATTAGTTTCTATTCTTTTGTTTGTTATTATTATTATTATTATTCACCTAAATGATCAGAGTGAATCAATTTATCACATGCATATTAAACTGAGCTTGAAGCAGAATAAATGAATTAAAATCGGACATATGGAAATGATGATGATGGAAATAACATTTGAAGAATGTTTGAAAAAAGGTTCACTTTCTATGTTTCAGAAAAGGTACAAAATAAGAATTTTTCTATATGTGATATTTACCTTGATGGTTTTTTTTTTTTACTTGGGGAAAATGGATCTGATAGAAATTATGTCAGATGTCAGAAGTGATGAAGGACAATCGCAAGTAAAAACAAAACGTTTTCACACCATAAAAATTTAAATGGTTACTGATTGTGCTTTGGATTTTCTTTGTGTTATGAAGCGTTATTTCCATATATATATAAACTTTTTTACAATTATATTAGGCACGTGATAGATTTCAGTTTATGATTGAAAGTCTGGGATAAGGGTTAAACGATAAAATCTATACATTTTATCTATACATGGAAAAGTAGCAATAGTTGATAAATTTATCAAATCAAAGATTAAAAACCTTCATATATAATAAAGAAGGCACACAAAACAAACACAAACAACTATTTTATAGTCCACAGCATTACTCCTAATCGATCCTCTTTCTTTCATCTTTCATGGCATTAATTAGATTTTTTGACTTTAGATGAAATTTGCTATAACAAGTAGTACAGCAATTATTATTTTAATAATTCATTACAGTAGCTAGCTATTCTGTGGTGGACTGAAAGGGAAAGTCCGCAGGTCTGTAGAAAGGAAGGCGTGCTGAGAGGGAGATAACGGGCACAATGACACAATAATGTTAGTTTTTTTCAAGTTTGACATAAACTGTATAAAGAACCATATAATAATAATAATAATAATAATAATAATAATAATAACAACAACAAATAATATCTGAATTTTTATTTTGTTCTAATTAATTTTCTCAAATTTTACTCAAAGTTTCTCCACCTTTATCCAAAGCATTTTTCTTTACTTTAAGTTTTTTACCAATATTTATTCATTTATTCATTATAATTTCCGTTTATATATTTTCTTCGTGTTCTTTTTTTATTACGTGTTTCCGGTTTGTAGCGTCTGTTGATCCTGATATCGCATACTGGCGGCGTGCGTGATGATGATGACTGTATAAGGTCTGGTTCCTGTAGCTGCCACAGAAAATGGCAGACGCTCTTAGCAAAGTCCCCGACGTCGACATTGATCCAGAGGGAAAGTTTAAATACATATTAGTGAACATAAAGGTTAAAGGTGGAACGGAGCAAAAAGTGATCGTGAGAGGAACTAAAACAGCGGAGTACCACAGTAAGTGTGCACGCTTGCAAGTGCAATAACGTGACTGTCTGTCTCTGCAAGCCAGCGAGTTATATTTATCATTAACTTCAGTTTAGTAGTATTTATAAATCAACTGGTAACGTCCATGCTGTTCCTCACTGTTTATAGGCATTGAGGGAAAAAAATCTTGTAGGAAAGTAACGTGTCAACAAAAACGTTGGTAAAAATGATTGACAGTTATCATTGCATTGATTTTGTGGCTTGATTGAGATACTAAAATGTGAAGATTTAGTACTAGCTGTATGTATATATAGTAATGTTTAGTTGGAATACAAAATCTTGACAAGACTGAAACTCAAAATAAATATTATCATGGGTATTTATGGAGTGGTTCATTTTTCCACATTTATCCTTCTCACTAAATCACTTTTTTATTCAGATCACATATTTGAAAAATTGAATCCTGCTATGGAGGCCTTGGGACTGGAGTGTAGTTGTCTTGGTGGCGGCAAGATTGAGCACAACAACACAGAAAAGAAACTTAGGGTGTTTGGAGAGTCTACGGTAACACCCTTAACCTTTATTAAAACCACTTAATATTGTAACAAAATAAGGTTTTAGCAGGAGTTACATTAACAGCTGCAACAAATACGGTTTCATAGAGGCACAAAAGATAGAAGTGGGCCAGCTATACAGATACAAACTCGATTCCAAAAAAGTTGGGACACTGTACAAATTGTGAATAAAAACAATGCAGTGATGTGGAAGTTTCAAATTTCATTATTTTATTCAGAATACAACAGATGACGTCAACCATTTAAACGCAGAAAAATGTATCGTTGTGAGGGAAAAATAAGTTGAATTTAAAACTTCATGGCATAAACACATCTTAAAAAAGTCTGAATCCTTCTAAGCATATGTTGTTCTAGAACTTGGATACACCTTTCAGCATTGATGGTGCCTTTCCAGATGTGTAAGCTGCCCATGCCACACACACCATCAAAGATACAGGGTTCTGAACGAGCGCTGATAACAACTTGGGTTATCCTTGTCCTCTTTAGTCCAGATGACATGGTGTCCCAGTTTTCCAAAAATAACTTCAAATTGGCTCAGAGATAAACGCCTGCGTTTCGGGATTGTTTAGATATGGCTTTTTTGACCTATAGAGTTTTAGCCGGCAACTGGCACAGTGGATTGTGTTCACCGACTGTGTTTTTTGGAAGTATTCCTGAGACCATGTTGTGATTTCCATTACAGTAACATTCCTGTATGGGATGCAGTGCCTTTTAAGGGCACCAGATTCTCTGAATCTTTGGATAATATTATGCACTGTAGATGATAACTTCAAACTCTTTGCATTTTTACTCTGAGGTACTCCTTTCTGATATTGCTCCACTATTTTTCACCACAGCATTGGAGGAATTGATGATCTTCTGCCCATCTTGACTTCTTGGAGACAATGCCACTCTGAGAGGTTCTTTTTATACACAATCATGTTGCCAATGACCTAATGAGTTGCAAATTGGTCCTCCAGCTGTTCCTTATATGTACATTTAACTTTTCCGCCCCTTATTGCTACCTGTCCCAACTTTTTTAGAATGTGTAACTCTCATGAAATCCAAAATGAGCCAATATTTGGCATGCCATTTCAAAATGTCTCACTTTTAACATTTGATATGTTATCTATATTCTATTGTAAATAAAATATAAGTTTATGAGATTTGTAAATTTATTCCATTCCTTTTTTTGTTACTCACATTTTGTACAGTGTCCCAACTTATTTGGAATCGGGTTTGTAGTTATCTTTCTTTAAATCAATAATAATTACATAAGAGATCAGATCACATCTCTTAATTATAAGGAAGGCCTTCAATATGTTTAAAATAGACTTGGTATGTAAAGAGAACAGCATTAAAATAAGTGCACAATTTTGAGCATGAATATTTGTGTGTTAAGAAATAAATGTTAGGGATGTTCTTGGTGGTTTCAGTCAAAGTTTGCTTTTAAAGAGACTTATCTTTTCTTTTTCTAGGGATACGGGAAGGCTGACCATGCTGTCACAGTGGAAAAGCTCAAATCTGTCTTCAAAGACTATGAAATCATTATGGAATAAAATACTAATGTGATCACTTTAAATAAAATTATAGGACATTAATATTTTGTGAAAGTAAACAATTTGATAACACTTCAGCTATCCCTTATTTTCATTTGGATAAAAAATTAGGCTGATGAGATGGTAAATAAATGTTCTCTGATCTGTCAGCAGTGTCAAAGTTGAGGTTAGATGGCTGACCTTGATAGCGACACACTTGCACAGGAACTCTGCGTGTGTTTTACAGAGTGATAAACAATTCCAGTTTCCTGTCTCCATCATGGAATGTGTCTGTGTTAGAGATCAGGAACAGATAACAGAGTGTCTGTATGATTAATGGTATGTATAATAAACATGATAATGGACTTCATTAAGAAATTTGCCATTGAGATTCAAACATACACATTTTTATGGATCCATATTTGGTAAGAAAACATTTAACTGAACCAGTCACTATGTTTTCACTATTACAATTAAATTGAAAAGGCTTATTATTGTGTAAAGGTTTACATTTATATAATTATAGTGAATATGCAAAATTTAATGTTATTTAAATAGCTAACTTAATATGGATCTTATTTTACAGATGGCTTGTGTTTTGAACTTAAGTGATTTTTCCATCCTGTTTCTTAAGTTAAAGCCTTTACCAGTTTCCTCTAGCCTACCGTAAGACCCTGAATATGACCCTCATTGTCTATTTCCATTAAGAGGTTAAATGAGAGAGCTTACACAGCAAAAGATACTATTTTTACAATAAGTACTGTATTCATTGTTCAAATAAAATTATCCTGAAAGGTGCCAGTGCCAAGTGTCTTGATTTTTAGCATAGGCCTTCTCAAAAAGGAAAAAAGGTTTGATAGCATTATACAGTGGCAATGCCACAGCTTTAGTAGTAATTAATTTGAATTCAAGGTAAGCATTATTTTTATTTATAAAAAAAAAACAATGTAGTAAGGCTGAACAATGAAAAGTGCTGTTATTTTTTGCGTTTTAATTTCCCTGTGAAATTCCTGTCTCTCGTGATACATTTATAGTGTCTATTTGAACATAATGGGGATGTATTTGGAAGTTCCTGTTGATGTTATCCCCATCATAGCCTTCTGTTAATAGGCTTTCGTTTTCCTTAAAATGTGTTTGGCACATGCATTTGCACTTACCGTCAAGGATGTTAAAAGAAAAAACAACTGATAATTTCACTTTGAATTCGAGAGGTGTGGCGTATAGTTGAACACAATATTGGCAGCCAGCGTATGTTTCCAGATAGTATTCTGGTAATGACTTTGATGAGTGTAGGAAAGTGTAGTCCCTGTTCCTGCACTCACTTACAGTAACCACTGGAGTATTTTCATTCATCTAAATGTATACTGTAGTCAATCAGTCTTCATCACAATTTAAGATGACGTTGAAGATGTGTAGCCATTCAAAATCTTTTTTTTTTTTTTTTTGTGGTGAAGCGAGCATATCAGATACTAACAATGTAAGAAATATTCTTAATATCACTGTCCCCAACATAAAACTTAGGCCAAATACTTTATATCTTAAAACAGAAAAAAACTTAAACGTTTCCCTTGTTTTTTTTTTTTTTGTTTTTTTTTTATAATTTACTTTTGTTTTTTTTGCGGAGCTCAATGAGAGTGAACTTTGCATTTGAGCCATTGATTCTGTGATTAGGATGGTCCACATAGAAATTAAGCTTGTTTGGGGGTGGGCGGGGACAGTATTCATGACACTATAAAATAGTGCTACAACACCTTACTGCAGTGTGGCAGTGGTAATTTGGTGGCTGTAATAATGGGGCTTATGAACTGTGTGCTTGGGCTTTTAGTGCTGGTTGCATTTGATCATGTGTACAGTGCCAGGCCAATGGCTCGAGTGTTTCAGCCTCGGGTGCTGAGTCAAGATCCTCAAAGTGATGATTTTCCACTTGGGGAGCAATTGAATCCAATCCAAAGTTCTAATGGCGTTCAATCTCTGAAGCCCCAGCTAGCCCCAGTTACTTCAAATCTGGCCCCTTTGAGTATTCAGTCCAAACAAGAATTGCTTGGCCCAGTCAGGGAGCTGGCTTGGAAGTTCCCAAAGGTCCAAGAAGAGCCAGTACAGCCAGATTTTAACTTTGAGTTGCAGCAGCCTAGGCCTTCTGACAGTGTAGCAGTCCAGTGTTGGGAAAATAGGGTGCATGTGGAAGTGAAGCAGGACTTCTTTTGTAATGGGCAGCTGCTTGAGCCCTCTCTTTTATCTCTAGGGGGCTGTGGTGTGGAGAGTGTGGATGCAACTGCCAGAGTCCTGATCTTTCACTCTGCACTTCAGGAGTGTGGTAGTCAGCTTTTGGTCTGTCTTCTGGCTTCTTAAATTTGCTCCTTGCCGAAGTCCTGCATATTAAGCAGCTTCTAAATGTATTCTCTTGCAGGTGACTGAGAATGAGCTTGTCTATACCTTTACCCTTGATTATAGACCAGCTGCACTACAAGGCACCCCAATTTTAAGGTCCAGTGGTGCTACAGTTGGTATTAAATGCCACTACCCAAGGTCAATTCTTTATTTGTGTTACTAGTGTAACTTCACAATTCAAGCCTTCTGGACATGAGTATTTCATTACAGGAGACACAATGTGAGTAATGAAGTGCAGCCAGCTTGGATCCCATATGCATCTACCCAGATTGCAGAGGACATTCTGGTTTTCTCCCTGAAGATCATGACCGGTTTGTTTCCTTTTATGTATCGAAGTATTTTCATCAGTACTTTTGGTTAAATTTTTTGTGTGTTTGGGCTGTGTCTTAAGATGACTGGATGTTTGAAAGGCCTTCCGCCGTTTTCTTCCTGGGAGATGTCTTAAATATTCAGGCATCTGTGAAGCAGTACAACCACATTCCCCTTCGTATATTTGTGTACAGTTGTGTTGCCACTAAAGGCCCTGATGTGAAATCTGTTTGAAAGTATTCTTTTATTGAAAACCATGGGTAAGAACGTTTACATTGAGAGTTCATATAAGTGTGGGAATCAAGATCCTCATGAGACTTATTGGCGTTTCAGTTGCCTCACTGATGCAAAGTATACAGGCTCCATCTCCAAATTTCTGCCCAGAGTGCATGATGACAAACTCCAGTTTCAACTGGAGGCCTTTAGGTTCCAACAAGAAAGCAGTGGTGCTGTATGTTTTGTTTGCTTTTTCTGTTTGTGGTTCAATTACTATAAATCTTGTTGCATGTAGTAAGTGTAGTAAGTCTTTGCAGATTTACATCACCTGTCTTCTAAAAGCAAGTGCCGCTTCGGTGCAGGTTAACGAAAATCACAAGGCTTGTTCTTTTAGTGCAGATGGGTGAGTATGGGTGAGTCTGGGTGGATGATGTGACTATTTTGTATAAAATTCATCCACTAGACAAGTTTATTTGGTTTTAAGATGGGTGTCTTCTGATGGAAGTGATGAGGTATGTCGCTGCTGTGACACAAGCTGTGGATTGACGACTGATAGCGTTTTAACCGAAGTTCCAGGTATGTTTTGCATGTGACTGAGTCCCAAATCTGTAGGTTTTATCCTGGCTTTAACGGTGTTGGGTTTATTTTATTTATTTATTTTTTACCACAGGCTTCCAGTGGGAAGCAAGAGCCCAGGTTGGCCCTCTCCAGGTCCGGGAAAACCATATTCAAGCCAAAAATGTGATTTAATTATTTTTTTTAAATAAAGCTTTAAGTACGAATGAACTGTTTTGTATGGTTTTTGTGGGTCAGAAATATGAAATCGTTTTCGGTTTTAAAGTTTACACGATTTAGCAAATCAGATGAATAAATCAGTAAATCCTGCGCAGGTTTTTTTTTTTCTTTAATTTGTGGGGCTCCGAAAGGACCAAACATTTACTGAACGAAACGTTTCTGAAATAAAAGTATTTGTGTGTGTGTGTGTGTGTGTGTGTGTGTGTGTGTGTGGTCATTATACAGGTTTTATCTTTTCACCGCCTCGTACATCGATTCAGCAACATTTCGTTTGTGATTGGGTCACACAAGAAGTATAGAATATACTGACCAATCACCGTAGACTGCGGTGTGACTAAGATGAATTAAACTACATTTCGCCATAGAGAAAACGGCGCGAAGTTGGGAGCGATACCAATTCACTTTTAGAGGGGAGTTCTTAAGCACTTTACTGTTACTGACGTAACAGGGAAGTAAGCTAGATGTACACTCGGAAAAACGAATACAAACGCAATGAGGAAATATACTGTAAGTAGCGTTAAATAAGCACACATAGCGCTTTAAGACAATTAACAGGTTTCGTTTTCTTAATGAAACCCTATGCCGTGCTGACGAATGATATCGCCCAGAAGGAAATGTGGAGAACTCAAACAGAAGACCTAAATTTGTATAAAGGATCTCATTATTGTCCATAATTATCACTTAAACGCGTTTATTAATCGCAGTTATTATCATCTGAATAAGTCGGTAAGTTTTAAGTAGATAATATACAAAAAACTTGAGTTGAGTTAGTTTTACCTTCAAATTGAACGAACAAAGTAACAGTTAAGTTACATTTTACTACGAAAACATGTTGGGACGTAGATTAATCGGTGATGTACTTGTTTCGTAAACATA
Source organism: Carassius carassius (assembly GCF_963082965.1). Classification (NCBI taxonomy): domain Eukaryota; kingdom Metazoa; phylum Chordata; class Actinopteri; order Cypriniformes; family Cyprinidae; genus Carassius; species Carassius carassius. Next base: position 9,739,927 of record NC_081772.1, on the reverse strand, counting down.
TAAAACCGAATTAAGTTACAACTTTGCTGTCAGAGCAGGTGTGTTTTGAAAAAGGTGTCCACAATGTCTCAAGTGACCCTTTTGGATGAAGTCTCTCGATGGGACCAGGAGACCTGTCAACAAGAACTCAAAACCGTCCTGCCCAAACTAATTATATCCTTTCCTGACTTACTTCACAGATTCATTTCACTTGTAGTCTAAGGCAGTGTATGAATGTACACATGTTTCATTGTTTAGGACTACCATAGTATAATATGTAACAATATGATTAAGATTTGCCTTGACACATGAACGCCATGCATCATGACACTGACAGCTGGGAAGAGCACACAAGTAAGTCTGAGCTGTCATCAATACTGTATTTAATTGTTTTAGACTTGGCATATCTCGGGTGGACCTCTAAACATAAACATTACTTTGTATGATGCATGTTCTTGTTTTATTTTGAGACATATCTAAGCAAGCAAGTAAGTTGAAGCTGAAGTGTCAAATAAGTGTCCTCATTTAATTCAACTATCTTCAACAGGCTTATGTTTTTAAATCATGGAAGCTTTCGTTGCTTTTCTCAAATATTTTATTTGTATAACCTACTTGGATTTAGATTTTCTACACTTTATACCATCTCTACAGATATTCTTCAGACGATCACAAGCAGGTTCCTCCCTCATCTTTCTTTATCTGATTTGGAGAAGGAATGTTTTTCCACAGTTTTACCCAAGGTTAGAGAATGAAATTCCCACAAAATGTTGGCTTTGGTGTTGGGAAGAGCATTTTTTTTGTTTAAAGCAACAGATGAAAGCAATATGATTGTTTCAAACAACACAGTTGTAATGAATTATGTCACACCTTGCATGAGATGAAAAGTGAATTAACAATGGCAAAAATGAAATGCTTTGGTAGGGGATTAATTAACTCATCAATATATGATTTATTCATATACAGTATATCAGAGTGATACTAGACATCATTGTGCACTTCAGATCCTTAGTTTCACTTTAGTTCTCTGGTCTGGACAGCATGTTGTCGGAATGATTCGCAGTCAGACAAGTTACCTCCCAAAATGCTGTCATAGCCAATCAGGAAAAAAAATTTAAGTCATTTTTTCATGATTATTGCTGTCACTTTTGAGTACTCGGTAACTTGTGCCAATCCAATTCTATAGCCTGAAATATTCAACACGAAGCATGTTTTTATGTGTTGTCATGTGCGATCCACAGGTGGTAAAAGTGTTTGCCAGTCTTTTGGAAGAAATCAGCAAGCAAATTGGAGGCCTTTCTAGTCAGAACACAGAGCTGCATGTGTTTTTGAGAAATATCTTGAAGGTTTGAATATGCCATATTAAAATTGAAATAAAAATGTCTTCATTTGCTGGTCATAGTGATTTCTGCTGTCGTGTTTTTGCCAGATGATGGTCCAGACCCTAGAGTCTCTCTCTGCCTGTGTACGTCATGTCTGTTCCTTCGAAGAGTCTGTTTCCTTTGATACCATTCGCTCTCTGCCCTCTTGCATCCTCAGAGTCCTAAAGGACACCTTCCAGCACTGCAAGGTACAAGATTTATTTTTATATAATTCACTGGACATATTTTTAAAACCAGGATTTTATTTTCTGCTAATTTCAGTATGATGTTGATGTGTTTATAGAACAGTGAGGTCATGTACAGTGGAAGGCTGTCATTGGTGGGTGATCTGCTTCAGGGCCTGTTTAAAGAGGCCTATTCTTTGCAGAAGGGCCTGATGGAACTGTTGGACAAAATTAACTTGGAGGACACTGCTTCTGAGGAGGAAGTGTCAGATATTGTCACAGGTTTGTGGTATCTGTGTGAGAAATCTCCAGTGAAGAGATGGATGTGCTTTTCTATAGTTTTGAATTTTGTGTTTGGCTTGCAGTGATTCACAGTCTGCTGGACATATGCTTGATCATATCTGGACTGGACATTGCGCTACATGCCAACACATGGAAATTTATCATAAAGTGAGTAGTGTTGTCACTGTACCAAAATTTTCAGTATTCGTTACTGATACCAGTGAAAATCCTCGGTTCTCTTTACCAAAGCAAAACACAAAAATATGCTAATAAAAAAAAAGTTTTATCACTAAAAATAAAACGGTAAAATGCTTGTGAAGTGACTCAGAACAGTTCTGGTGATGTTGTTTATGTATATATGTCCTTATTGAGATGGCAGATGCTGAAATTACTGCAAGTGTCACGCGCTTCAGTCTATGTAGTAAACAAACCCGCACGTCTCTGCCATTCATTCATTCACACAGAGACGCGCAGAAGATGCAGGATTCATATTTCAACCAACTTTTGCCGCTTAACATTTACAGATACTGGTCCGTATGGAGGTTTGATCTTATTAATTTATGCTAACTTTGATAAATTCCGTGACTGTCCATATTAAAATGTAAGTTTCATTTTCTTGACTGGATTTTGAGATTCCGGCCGCGTTTTCTGCTTCGCGGAAATCATAGCACTGTATGCGTTGAAGAACCGGGTTGACCGGGTACTCGGTACCACCGGTACTTAAAGGGTTAGTTCACCCAATAATCAAAATTATGTCATTAGTAACTCACCCTCATGTCGTTCCAAACCCGTAAGACCTCCGTTTATCTTCGGAACACAGTTTAAGATATTTTAGATTTAGTCCGAGTGCTCTCAGTCCCTCCATTGAAACTGTGTGTATGGTATACTGTCCATGTCCAGAAAGGTAAGAAAAACATAATCAAAGTAGTCCATGTGACATCAGAGGGTCAGAATTTTTTGAAGCATCTAAAATACATTTTGGTCCAAAAATACAGAAAACTACGACTTTATTCAGCATTGTCTTCTCTTCCGTGTCTGTTGTGAGAGAGTTCAAAACAAAGCAGTTTGTGATATCCGGTTCGCCAACGAATCATTCGATGTAACCGGATCTTTTTGAACCAGTTCACCAAATCGAACTGAATCGTTTTAAACGGTTCGCGTCTTCAATACGCATTAATCCACAAATGACTTAAGCTGTTAACTTTTTTAATGTGGCTGACACTCCCACTGAGTTCAAACAAACCAATATCCCGGAGTAATTAATCTACTCAAACAGTACACTGACTGAACTGATGTGAAGAGAGAACTGAAGATGAACGCCGAGCCAGCTAACGAACAAAAGATTGACTTGTTCTCGAGTCAAGAACCGTTACTATCAGATGCGTCCGATTCGAGAACCGAGGAGCTGATGATACTGCGCATGCGTGATTCAGCGTGAAGCAGACTGACACACAGAGCGTCTGAACCGAACTGATTCTTTTGGTGATTGATTCTGAACTGATTCTGTGCTAATGTTATGATCGCGGGTAAACCGAAGGCTTGAATGAAGGGCAATCATCGCAAATGAAGTCATTAGGTCGAGCGCAAAAGAACCGGTGAACCGTTTTCTTCAACCGGTTTATTGAATCGAACTGTCCGAAAGAACTCCTGGTGATCCGAAAACCGATGCAACTGGTTCTTGACTCATGAACGAGTCATTATCTGGCTCGGCTCGGTGTTCATCTTCAGTTCTCTCTTCACAGCAGTTCAGTCAGTGTACTGTTTGAGTAAATGAATTACTCCGAGATATTGGTTTGTTTGAACTCAGAGGGAGTGTCAACCACATTAAACAAGTTAACAGCTTAAGTCATTTGTGGATTAATGCGTATTGGAGACGCGAACAGTTTAAAACGATTCAGTTCGATTTGGTGAACTGGTTCAAAATATCCGGTTACATCGAATGATTCGTTCGCGAACCGGATATGACAAACTGCTTTGTTTTGAACTGTCTTACAACAGACACGGCAGAGAAGACAATGCTGAATAAAGTCGTAGTTTTTGCTAATTTTGGACCAAAATGTATTTTCGATGCTTCAAAATATTCTAACTGACTCTCTGATGTCACATGTACTACTTTGATGATGTTTTTCTTACCTTTCTGGACATGGACAGTATACCGTACACACAGTTTCAATGGAGGGACTGAGAGCTCTCGGACTAAATCTAAAATATCTTAAACTGTGTTCCAAAGATAAAAGGTTTTACTGGTTTGGATCGACATGAGGGTGAGTTATTAATGACATAATTTAGATTTTTGGGTGAACTATCCCTTTAAATCTGCCTTTATTAGAAATAGATTTCTTATGGCCATGTTGCATACAAAGAGTGTCATGTCCTGAAGTAAAAAGGAAAGCTTCACTCTTGCTGCATGATTTAAATGCCGGTAACATGAGTCCAGTTTTTTTATATTGTTTTATACTTGATAAATGTTGCACAGCCAAAAAAACGTCTTGTCCCAAACTTTAGAATTGATCAGACATTGTAAATTGCACACAATACTTTATTTTTCAATCTAAAATCTCTATGCAAAAATAAATAATGCTAATTATACTGCTCCGGGTGTGTGTTCACGGTGTATGTGTTCTCTACTCACTGCTGTGTGTGTGTACTTGGATGGGTTAAATGCAGAGCACCAATTCCGAGCATGGGTTACCATACTTGGCAAAATGTCACAACTTTATATACTGAGAGTCTGTGTTCGATTTCAGACAGAGCGTGAAGTACCAGTCTCTTGTAGAAGATCGGCTTCGCCACACTGACATAGCCTTCTCTTTGTGTGAAGACCTGTATACATCTGTCCAGAACTGTATTGAGCTGGCCCAGCAGATCCAGCAGGCAGGCCTACAGGTAGACTTATCATCAATAAAATTTTGAACAGATTGCATTTTTTAACAGACATGGTGAATGCTATTTATTGGTTGCTGTGGTATTTTTAATTGCAATAATGGTGACCTTGAAACACTCACCAGGGACTTTTTTTATTGGACAAGTCTAAAGTGTCACATAAAAGGTCAGCTCATATCTCACTTCCACCTTTTGTTTTTCACAGGAAATTGTGCACTGTCCAGAATACAAGCTTTTCCAAAAAGCAACAAAAATGTGTAGGTTTTTTGCCAACACATTAGTCCACTACACAAAGGTAACTGAGGGCAAAGTTAAAGTTATTCAATAAAACCTGTTAAAATGATTTTAACAGTCAGAAATAGTTATAGTTTTCTGGGGATTTTTTTTCATGTGATAGGAATTTAAAGAATTTCTTGCCAAGTCATGCCGTCGATTTCACCAGTTGTATCTACAAATCCACAGGTAAATCAATTATATATTGCTTAAGGTCAACACACTTAACATTTTAAGCAACATGATTTTAATTTTAATTTTCAAAGTTTCATTTTTCCTCTCTCTGTTTTGTCTATATCTTATTAAGCTTGTTGTTTTTTTCCCTCCTCAGCAAGTTCCCTCCCTCTTTGTGTGCCCCGTTTGTGCCCTCTGCCCTCAGTGAGGAGTTGAGAGTGGCGGTTCTGGTTCCCATGGATGTCATGCTGACACAGCTGCTCTCCTTCCATCCCTTTGCAGAATCTGTCCTGGACCCAGATCACCGTGAGCTTCTTCTTGTAATCTACTATAAAAACTTCCAGGGTCCTCTTGAACTCTGGAACACTCCTTTAACATTTCCTCCAAAAAATCTTTGGCTTGTTTATTGAAAGCACATACATTACTAAACCTGGTCATTCAAGTTTTTGTTCTGTTTGTAATATGAGTGATAGGTCACTGTCTGCAAAGTCTTAAGAGAGTGAAATGAACTGGTGAGGAATTTCTTTCATTTCAAGGACATAGTTACATAAAAAAAAAGGAATAGAGACTGACTGTCCATGACACATTGCTGAGTGCATATCCTGTACATTTCCAGGTCACTTGAATTAGTGCCCATGCCCTTTCATTATTACAGGGCAGTTCTTCCATCTTTCCAACATGTGGAGTTGCACTCTCTGTCTGACAGTTTATGGATTATTGCCAAGATAAAAACAACTATTTGTTCCCACAACACATTCATTTTTTTCCCTTTTCATTGGTAAATCATGGCCATGTTGTTCTAATTCTTTCGGTTGTTTTAGTAAAATCGTTAACTAAATTAAAACGAGGGAACAATGTAATACATGACCTCACTTTACCTAAAACTAATAACTTATGGGAAGAAATTTTGTTAATTGTAGGTTTCTTAAACATTTTTAAAAAATTACCAATTAGTTTTTTCTGTTGTTTGTGTATCTTAGAGTCCAGTACAGAATTGACCCTACCACAGTGTCTGCTACTGGTGAATGTACTGGGTAAACTCTCCTCCCAGCCAGAAGAGGCGATGCGACTGTGGAGTGATGGCAGTCAGTTTTCGGAGGAAACTCCCAGGTACTTTACACTTGTGTATTTTTGCAGGACTAAATTGGCAAACTAGTCAGTTGAGTATCATTGTGGGTTTAAGCATCAATAATTATGCTGAATTAGCTTGGCGTTTATTGATAATGTTTTAATGCTGCAATAAAATGACCTTTCATTGTACAATACTGTTAAAAAGTTTGGGGCCAGCAAGATTTTGTAACATTTTTTAAAGAAGTATTGTATGCTCACCAAAGCTGCATTTATTTCATAATTTAAAAAAAAAAAAAAAAAAAAACAGTAATATTTTGAAATTGTTACAATTTGTTTTTGAGTGTCATTTGATCCTTCGGAAATCTCAAGAATTTGTTTTTCAGGAATCTTTGATGAATAAAAGAATAACGTTTATTTGAAATTAGTTTTTTTGTAACAATGTAAAAGTTTGCTTTAACTTTTGATCAACTTAATAAATCCTTGGTGAAAAAAAAGGTTACTTTACATCATCTTTGTCATTTATCCCTCTGTTGTTTACAACTGCATTTCAATCCTGGAAATGTAAAAATTGTGCCTACTTAAATCGAGATTTGTTTTCTCTAGGTCCAGGCAATTTTTTTGGCTCAATTGCATAATACCATCAAAAAGTCTTTCTTTCCACAGATGGTCTGTGTTTGAGGCAGTGTTGCATAGTTTTCGGCAGTGTATGTTGGAGCATGCTGTGCCGGTGTGGTTGCCGGGAGTAATGCTGCGAGGGCAGGCTCAGGGTAGAGTCAGTCTGCACCAGCATGTGTGTGTGCATATGTGTGCTTGTGTGGCTGTTCTGCCCACTCAACACTTCGCACCATTGGTCAGTCATCTTTTTCTATTGAATTCTGTTCAAGTGTTATATAACTAAGCTTGGTCTTCCTCTCTGGATGATGTGACAAATAAAATGAACTTAAAACCTTTTGTTTTTAAAAGACAAGTCACATTTTAGCTATAAGTCTTGAAATAATTACATTCTTATGGTGTTCTTGTAATTACTTTGATAATAATGCTGAAATTATTTTCAACTGGCTAAGTGACAAATAGCTGGTCCTTAATACATTTCATCAGAAAAGAAAGGAAAACCATCATAAAATCTTATTTTCCTCTGTTTTCTTCTTTCAGGAGCGGTCACTTTTAGCTGCCGTATTGCAGGCAGACATGCAGACGGCTGTCTTGGCAACAGATGTCTGGTGCTTCCTGGCACGGTATGTATAGATACACACCCATCGGACTTCTATGACTACTACTTTCCAGAGCTGCTACAGAGAATGCCAAGCATGAACAATCAGAGATATTCCTGTATTTAGTCTTTTTAGAAGTGTCAATTTCTGAAGTTTTGTCATTGTTTTTTATGAGTCATTCAATACTTTCTAAAAACCCCTAATAATATTAAATTCAATTAAATTCAAGTTTATTTGTATAGCAATTTTTACGATACAAATTGCAAAGCAACTTTACAGAAAATTAAGTTTCTACAATATTTAGTAGTAGCTTATAAGTGGTGATCAGTTTATGTGCAAATGACAGGAATTTTCAGAAAAATGTATACAAGACATAGTCAACCAGACGATGAACACTATTAACAGCAATTATAATGTGATAGTAACTAATAGTATAGTATTATAATAGTAAGTAGCAATATTTTTTATTTATCATGGTTATCAATAAATAATATTGATAACCATGCTCTACTAGCACCTGTGTCTATACAAGTTGGAAAACATCTACTGCTCTAAAGAATGCAAGAAAAAAAATGTTTATATACAATATCAGAGTTCAAGTTCTTTCTGTCTCTCTTCAGGTATGGCACGGCTGAGTTATGTTTTCATCATGTTCTCCTTATTGCTCACCTGGTGAGTGAGGAGTGTACTGGGAATGGGAATTTTTGAGCAATTTAATGAATCCTTGTTGAAAAAAGTAGCAATTTCTTTAAAAAAAACATTCTAAAGATTTTTTTAATGTATGTGTGTTCTTTACATTTGACAACTAGAGAAATTTGTCTGTTTTAAACCATACTTCTATTAAACCTTGTACTTGTCCTATCTTCATAATTAATTTGTTTTCTAAATCAATTGACCATTTTAAAGATGACTACATACTCTTTTGGATGACTGTAATTTAATTTTTGGAGAGTGTTTAGACATTTTTTTTTCTTTAAGTTCTCTTGGTTTGAACATTGTCTGAGCTAATTCTCCGGTTTTGGTAGTCCACTAAGAACTTCCATGGCATGTATTGTTGTTGTACTGTCTAGCTAAGGTCATGTCCTGGAGCGGGTTATCAGATGTTTCACTTGGCCCTGCTGCTTAGACGTCTGCTATTTCTCATGACACCCAAGCACCAGGTTAATTTCTTTTTCTATTGTCCAGATTAAGAATATGAACACAACTTTGCAGAAAAACTTCCTCAGAACATTGATGAGTTTGTAATATACTGTAGTTTTTTTTCTGTTTTCTGTCTTTGTTTTGTAGGTAGCTAAATGGTACATTCATAAATATGATGAAGTGCTTTTTTTGTGACAGGTGGAGTTTGTAAAGCGCTTCCCTCCCGCTCAGGAGGAGAACCTGTGTGTGTGGCGCCACACTCTGCTAAGGTGTCTGTGTACAGAGGCACGAATGCGGGTGGAGGAAGAGGTGCTTGCCGGGGCTTCTGTTGTGCTGCAGGGATTGGAGAATAGCGGCTACAGGATGGGAGATATACCAAGACTTGTGAGAGAAATAAAGCAACAAGGGTGCTATTGAATACATAAACTTTATACTTCACAAGATATTTGCCATCATTTTGAATTACATAAGGCCTTGATTTTAAACCCACGAAAAATGCTTGCATTTAAAAATATACAGGACAAAATTGTTTTTTAGTCATCTGTCAGTAGAGGAAACCGACAATCTTAGATCCAGATTCAAGTTCTAAGCCAATAAATGTGTTTTATGCCAGAGTCTAACCCTGAACAAATTCTGGTAAGGTCTGTTGTAGATTCAAGTTTTGGTTATGGACACAAAACAAAATCCTGCACGAATGCAGTTTAGTCGTGGGGAAACTTGGGGATTTCTATTGTTATTTCAACACTTTTATCTCTCTCAACATTTAAGTCGAAGTGAAAGTGATGTGACATACAGCCAAGTATGGTGACCCATACTTGGAATTCGTGCTCTTCATTTAACCCTTCTAAAGTGCACACACACACACCATGAACACACACCCGGAGCAGTTGGGGCACCTCAGTCGTGGTATTGAGGGTGGAGAGAGCACTGTACATTCACTTTCTACACCTACAATTCCTACAAATCTGACATCCTGCCCTTAAAAACCAGACTGACCTTTAAGGTAAAATATATTTCCCAGGGCTTGGTTTTAAATTAGTTTCTCTCTGTGATTCAGAACCAGATTCTAGGCTGTGTGCTGATGTTGATGGGAGGGAGCGACCTACAGGCTGATTGTGTGGGGTCTTCTGTGAAGATCATCTCTCAGCTGTGGAGTCGCATGAGTAGCAATCAGGTGATCAGATTACACATATACTGTATATGACTGTTCTAAATTTTGGGGTCAGTAAGATTTTGTCTTTCTTGTAATGAAATTAATACTTTCTATTCAGCAAGGGTGCAATACATTTCAAATAAAATGCTGTTTCTATTCATCAAATGATGAAGTGCTTTTTTTGTGACAGGTGGAGTTTGTAAAGCGAAAGAAATGTCACAGTTTCCACAAAAACATTCCGCATAGCCTTTTTTGACAACGATAATAATAAGTATTTTTGAGCAACATATGTCGGCATATTAGAAGGATTTCTGAAGGATCATGTGATACTGAAGACTAGAGTTATGGCTGATCAGCTTTGCCAGCTCAGGAATACATTTTAAAATGCACAAAACTTAAAAACGTTATTTTGAGTTAAATATTATTTCACAATATTACGGTTTTTACTTTTATTTTGATCAAATAAATGCAACCTTGGCAAGCATAAGATTCTTTTTTAAAACATTTAAAATAAATCTTAGGGTGTGTTTGATTTTGATCAAAACTGGTGTGATTTGTTCTGTTAGTGCTGTTCATTTGAGTATGTGCGATTCCTGCCTTCCGAACCCTGGTGCAAACCTAACAAGTGGACAGAGACTTCTAAACAGATGTGTCTCCATCTCATTCCAAACAAACTCTGGTGTGGTTTGAATGAAATATGTATGCAACAATGAATAAATACTTCTAACCGAACCTAAAACAGGATGCAATGACAAGATGCAATGCTCTGCGGTGTGATTTCACGATGCAAAACAAGTTTTTTGTTACATTTTTTGTTTTCGTTAAGTTCTGCCATGAAATCTATGTCATCCAACCTGATCAGTCAGGATGTGAATGTATCACTATGCCTTTAGGTTCACTGTTTTTTCTTCACTGTTCATCTACTATCAGGTGCAGGTTCATCCACCTCTCCAGTGCACTGTGAAGTTACTCCTGTCAATATCAGCTGTCGTGATCAAAAGTGTAGAGGAACATGTCATTGTTCAGGTGATCTTTTAACATTTCCTGTTTTCTTGGGGCCTTCATAGTTATGTTTATTTTATAGCTTTTTAGATCTTTAATTTTGATGCAAGGTTTTTTGTCTTTGCCCATAACACCCCCCCCCCCCCCCCCCCAAAGGCTGTTTCCTGTTTGAGTGGGTTGACTATCCAGAAATGCCCAGATGACCTGCTTTTAGCTGCTTTGGAGTTCCTTGCTTCACTGGGAAAAGTGTTTATTTCTCCCAATATTCAGGTATACATGGAATATGAGATCAAAAAACTAACAAATTCTGACCAGGAATGATTTCTTCCACTTGGTCATTTCATTGTTTGTGCAGTACTTATATGTATGTGTGTGACTGCAGTGCCAAGTTTTGCCTAGAATCAGTGGTCTGTTCAATGGTCTCCTGACTCACCCATCCTGGCTGATACTCCATCATGTGCTCGAGGCCTTTGGCCTCTTTGCAGAGGTCAGAATTTCCCCATTATATAACCATTTATATAACAGACAATGTCCTCAATTGTTAAATTTGTATATTTGAGAAAGTGAATGTATAATGAAACATTTTTGAAAGATGACACAAACATGAATTGGGTATAACTACATAAAGGGTGCATTTACTTGAACTAGTATAGGTACATTATGTAACTTAAAACTAAGTGATCATTTACGCTCAAGAACTTGAGTTTTTATTTAATTATTTATTTATTAAAAAAAAAAAAATCTCAAATCACATCCTTGTTTAACTATTTTGTAATCTAGCTCGCGTCTCTCTTTTTTAACTTTTAAGATAACCAACCATGAGAAAGTGATTTCTCAAACATTGACATCAGAGGAGATCAAAACCAAAGTGTTAAACTACCTCAGTAAGGTATGAAATGAGAGATACACAGACTAACAAAAAGTGTAATTTTGTCTTCTTGGAGTGCTCCTTATATACAGTAGATTAATGCATCATTCTCTACAGACCGTCTCACACCAGGAGTCTGAGGAAGCAAGACTTGGACGTCTGAAGGAGTGGAGGAGTGTAATAGAAAAACACTGTGAGCGAATGGAGTGTGAGGACAAATCACCTGTACACACGCCACTTACTGAAGAGGTGAGTGAGTGAGGATGACTAGCTTTCTAGTCTGACATACTTCTGGAACAAATCTTTACTAATTCTGTGATTCTTTGCCTGTTCCAGCCATGTCCGAAGAGGGCAAGACAAGAGACCAAAGTAGAAGAGGAGTTTGAGAGATACCTCCAGACAGCAGAAAGTGCCTTGAAAGCCCTGCAGGCAATAGTGGGGCCAGGCCACAACCCATCCCCTCCACAGTGGGTCAGGACCAGACTTGAGGTCTTACAGACACTGATAACTCAAATCAACACCACTACAGTAGAGGAGCACTGATTCAACCACAACAACACCTCTACCTCTGGCTGCTTTTAACCTAACGCTGCCTTTTTGTTCCATGCCACTACATTTGCTGAAGTCACCCAAGATATTTGTATAGAAGTTGTATTTTTTTTTTATAAATGGAAAAGTGTCACTCCAGAGACCAAAAAACTGTTTATTAAATAAACTTCATTAAAATTTGTTTTGTTGACTTTTCTAGTCAGTGGTTTGATAGTGAGTTATTTACATTAAATACTGAAGTCTAAAACTCTTAGTTTTAATGATGCATTCACACTGTCAGAATTGTTGTAATTTAAAGATTGACTTTGTAAAAAAGTCTTCACATCCTCATAATTACAGCTCTGAATTTTCTAAAGCCTCCAAGTTTAATTGTAATTGTAGTTATTTCAAAACAACTTGAACATAATATATTAATTAATCACTCTTTGGGGTCAAAATGACCCCAATGGACTTTTCCTTCATTTTTTAAAAGCGTTACCTTCATCGCAGGGGCATGAAACTCTGTGACATTTCCTAAATAATCTATCTAAACATGCACAAAAACTGGGCTTGATTTGGTTGTTCTAAAGGTGTGTAAAAAAATTTTTACCTTTTAAGGTCTTTGGGGTCAAAATGACCCCACATTGAAAATGAATGGGAAAATGCAAAAAATGACTTTTTAAAATTTTGTTTGTCAAAAAAATAAAACTAAATCCATTATAAATCTGAAAATTTCTACAAATAAACCAAGATCTGGTCCTAGAGCATAAATAAAAAGTAGAACGAACTTTGTATCTCATACACACACACACACACACACAAACACACACATGTATGTGACTGCAACAGAGAGCATTTTTACAGAAATTGGCAAATAAAATTAACTAAACTGGCATAAATCTAAATATTTTTACATTTAATTCAAGGTCTGGTCCTAGAGCATAAACCCAAAGTGGAACAAACTTTCTATCTCATACACACACACACACACACACACACACAAACATACGTATGCCACTGCAACAGAGAGCATTTTTATAGAAATTGGCAAATAAAATTAACTAAACTGGCATAAATCTAAAATTTTTTACATTTAATTCGAGGTCTGGTCCTAGAGCATAAACCCAAAGTGGAACAAACTTTCTATCTCATACACACACACACACACACACACACACACACACACAAACATACGTATGCCACTGCAACAGAGAGCATTTTTATAGAAATTGTCAAATAAAATCAACTAAACTGGCACAAATCTGAAAAATGTCACATATGCAACATGGAACAAGCTTGTCCCCCCCCCCCCCCACACACACACAGATAGAGAGAGAGAAAGAGAGGGAAAGGGCAGATACAAGAAAGATGAACTTTTGCACTCTGAGAAAGTTTACAGTTAGATGAAAGAGCAGCAGCAGCATTTTGAAAACATCCCAGTTAGAGTATAAAAGTGGCAGTCTGGTTCCCGCACACAGGTCATTCTGTGACAGCATTATGGCCAAAAGGTCTTTAGTTCATCCATCCACAAAAAGAAAGCGCTTTGAGGTGTGTCCACGCAGCAGAGACGTGGAGTTCAGATGGGACTGCACAAACTGGAAGAACATCTGCACTGCTCATACTGTCAACATCTGCCAGATGTGCATCGACTTTAGTTCATGATATAAAGTACCATTATCAGTGTTTTGCACTCTGCTTGTTCTTTCACATGTTTATTAGCCATGTGATTTATAAAAAAAGTTGTTCTGTGTACCCTTCACTCCTGTTCATTACAGTTTATTGGTGCTGTTGTTTTGTATTATATTGGTTTATTTACTTTTAAAATTCATCTTGTTCTAAAATCTCTTGTTCTAAAAAAATAAATAGTTGTTGATAAATAATTTTCTGAAATAAATAGTGTGTGATTACAATCATGTCATAGTGGTGACTTGTAATGTTTTTTTCAAATGTATAATAATTTGCAAAAGCAGATAATTCAAAATATATTAGAAAACAACAACAAATTCTAACTCTGACAAAACTACAGATTTTTTATGTATTTCAAAATGTTTAAATAAATATTCACAAAATATATATCATAAAGTTGTGAGGAGAAGTTGAAGCATCAAGAAAAATGAAGTGAAAATGAATGAGTCTCTATAGCACTCTAGTGGATACATGTGGCCATTGCACTTTAATTCCTAACCCATAAGAAATAAAGTTTTTTGACTAACCTTTAGATGGCAGTATTCTATCCCTAACACATAGAGCAATGTCCAGAAACTATTTAGATTTAATTAAGATCATCATTTAAGTGATTTTTTCTTTAAAAAATCATTTTTCATGAGCCAATTTATGGCCTAGTTATGTAATTGTGCAGTAAATAGGTAAAAAACTTCAAAATTTCCACAAAAACACAGCATAAATGTATAGTTGAGAAGTAAAAAAAAAAATGATATATAGTTTTCCATATAAAAAAATGTATATTTCCTTATGCAATCGCTTTTTAAAAGTTTGGGGTCAAAATGACCCCAAAGACCTTAAGTGTTGTCCTTTTTTTGGAATGATTAAAGGTTAATGCCGCCATCCTATTATGACAATTAATAGCATTTGTAAAAAAAAATTTTTTTGGGGGGGGTGGGGGTATTTGCTTTAAAATGAAAAAGTAGGCTGGGGATTTGGATCTGTCCTTCAGTTGCTTTTGAGATGTGGGTGTAAATGTAAAAAACAACACACATTAACATTATCACAATAAGATCTATAAATTGCATTTAAAAAAACATTTACGCCGACTTAGATGTAATACAAAAAAAAGACACATTTTCATTTGGTAAGCAAATAAATGCAATAAAAAAGACTAATTGTATTAGAGCATTTAATATTACAATGACATCAAAGCTTTCAGTTGTGAATATTCTAAAGGATAATTCACACTGCACCAATAAACACCAGCAGTTACCAGATTACATGAGTTTGTTAGAAAATACCTTACGGTCCAGACATTCC
This sequence comes from Carassius carassius, assembly GCF_963082965.1. Classification (NCBI taxonomy): domain Eukaryota; kingdom Metazoa; phylum Chordata; class Actinopteri; order Cypriniformes; family Cyprinidae; genus Carassius; species Carassius carassius. The sequence goes on along the minus strand of NC_081772.1, from coordinate 9,724,835 downwards.
TGACCTGACAAATACTGACTGAATGTTCACTCGGTAAAAACACCGACCACTGGCAACAGACGACAAGGCCTACACGCTGATCTGAAGTCCATCCATCAAACATGTTTGTTGGCTTCAAGTTGGTGTCTGTCGATGCAGTGTGACCTAACCCTAAATCAGTGGGAGATTTTTTACTTTATTTTTATTTTTTTTTAAAGCCAAATTCAGTATTCAAGTAAATCAGTATTGCATCAAAATTTCACCAGATTTATTTAAACTTAAAACCGAACATGTCAAAATTTAATCAAAGCAGATCAAATACCATAAAACCCTTTTATTTAATAAGCAGCTGATAATACAAATAAATTAGGTTGGGCTCAACAAATCTAATGAACACAAATTAGAGTCTATATATTTCTTCTCAAGTTGAGGCTGTGTGTCCTCTAAGGCTCACTGAACCAAAAAGAAAAAAGCTGTATGGCACAAATAAACCTGACTTTAGAAGTGTATGCATTTCCAGGTTAGATACCCCTCCACAGTGCAACATGACTGAAGGACTCCTAAAAGGATCTGGCATGTTTAGGTCCATCAGGCTATCTTGAAAAAGCCTTTTTCTGTAGCTGAACAATTTCTATGGCAACAAAAGATTGAATATCATATCGTATAGGGTGGGGGAATCTTACAATACACACTTCTCTCTTAAATCGTAGTTACTACATCTTTTTTATGTTGGTCTTTAGTGATAATGTCATGATGGCATATGTTGCAGTTTTCTTGAATGTAAATCTCTCATATGGCTTTCTGTAGAAGACCACACTGATCACCAGGCATTCTCATCTTCCCAGTTGAGGTCATCGCCCCATCCTTCTGCCTCAGTCTGTGAAAGCAACACAAAAGTTAATTGCATCAGTTCGTCATCATACTGTAGTTTAAATAATTGAAATAGATGTCGATAGCTAAACTTACCTCAGTCAAGTCAGCTGCAGCAAACTTGGTGGTGAGGCTCAGTGTATCTATTGATGGGTCTGATGTTGTGTGTCCCGTGTTGGGTTCTCTGACTGAGCTCTCCACAGGGAGCAGAAGAGATGAGGAAGACAGCTTTATATCTGGGACCATGTCTGCAAAGAAGTCTAGCTCTGGATCTGGCTCTGGCTTCTTCTTCACTGCAATTGTGAACTCCTCACCAAGACATCCAGCTTCAGAGCTTTTGATTGTGCTTTTTGGCTTGGGCTCTAATGCTAAACTTGTGTTGCTGGGTTTGAGGGTGTCAGTTGTCTGGTTCCAACCGGTGTCCCATAATGAGGTATGGTTATGATCTGGATTGCTTCTGACGCTAGAGTTCAGTTTGAGTGCTTTTGACTGCCTTGGAGGTCCGGCACTAGATTCAAACAGAGATATTGCAGTGCTTTTTGTTGATGTCTTAGGTACAGAGACTGGTAAAGGAGTCAAGTGTGACCTGTCTGAGGTCACTTCTGAGTCCTCAAAATCATCCCAGGGTTCCTCACTTTCATCTTCATTGTCAGCTGATAAAGCGGAGTTGCTCTGACTAGGGATGCCTGCTGACCGAATGTTAATTTGGACTGACTGGGTCTTGTCCTTTTCTGCCTCCTCTGTGTCACTCCAGTTAGGCCAATCTTCATCGGATCTCACCGTGCTGTTAGTTTTCGTGTTGTCAGCAGATTTTGTGCCCATTCTGCACCCATTCATTTTGCTGCTAAATGCTAGAGAGATCACTTAATTCACAAGGGTTGTCATTTCAAACACCAAGTAGGTTCAAGATAACTTCAGCCTTTCTTTTCAAATAATTGCTTGACAATAAGCAGTTCAGAAATGTTACCTCTTTAAGTATCAGTTGTGGCATACCTGCTCTCTCTGATGTGGTGTGCTGGGCAGTGGTCTTTTCAGTTGCTTTGAAGGAATACATATTGTCTAAAACCATTTTTTTGTCCTCTGAGCTCTTAGGGGACAGATTCAGGACCTTTGGTGGTTGTGAGATGTGGGGATGTGAGGGGCCAACAATATGCACGGGTGATGCTGCGGAGGAAAAGAGGTTTGGGATCAGTAAGATAATGGTTGGTGTTAATGGTAATTAGAAAAAAAATTGTGAAATATTTTTTTATAAGTAATTTTGTGAAATATTATTACAATTAAAAATTACGGTTTTCTATTTTAATGTATTTTAAAATGTAATTTATTCCTGTGATACCAAGGCTGAATTTTTAGCAGCTATTACTCCAGTCTTCAGTGTCACATGATTCTTCAGAAATCACTCTAATAAGCTGATTTGATGCTCAAGAAAATGTCTTATTATCAAATGCTGAAAACAGTTTTGCTGCTTAATATTTTTGTGAAACTTATATATATATATTTTTTTTATGAATAGAAAGTTCAAAGAACAGCATTTAATTTAAACAGAATCTAAATATTATAAATGTCTTCACATAAGTAGATGATTTATAAACTGAAATACTTATTTGAGTTTAATCAAGTTCAAGTTCAGTTTATTTATAAAGCACAAATAAAAACGGCCACAGGCCGACCAAAGTGCTGTACAAGTTAGGAAAAATAAAAGGTTAAGTACTCTAAAGTCAGCAAGAGAGTTTAAAACAGAACACTTATAAAGTACACAAATAGTAGCAAACAATTTATGATAGAACACTCTTATAAGTTAAAAGCAACTGAGAATAGATTTGTTAGAGATTTGTTAGAATAGATAAGAGTTTTGAGACATGATTTGAACTCAGACAAAGTGTAGGCAGATCTAATATGGAGTGGGAACTTATTCCACAGTGTTGGGCCGGCCACTTCAAAGGCTCGGTTACCCCTCGATTTTAGCTGGGTTGTGGGAATCTGAAGGAGGAGCTTATCTTTGGATCTAAGGCCTCTAGTGGGAAGGTAGGGATGGAGTAGATCGGACAAATAAGAAGGTGCTAAATGATTTAATGATTTAAAAACCAGTAGTAAAATTTTGAAATCAATTCTAAAATTAATCGGAGGCCAGTGAAGGGATCTTAGGAGGGGGGTGGCATGATCAAATTTCCTCTTTCCCTTCAGAAATCTCGTCGCTGCGTTTTGAACGACCTGTAGGCTTGACGCTTGGGACTTAGATATACCAAAGTATAGGGAATTGCAATAGTCCAGGCGAGAGGTAATAAGAGCATGGATAGCAGTCTCCATGGAGCGCTTAGGGAGAAAAGATTAGATTTTTGTTAAAGAGCGAAGAGAGAAGAAGCTGGACCCAATGACTGTGCTTATCTGCTTGTCAAATTTGAGGCACCTATCTATCATCACACCTAGATTCCTTGGGGAGAGATGAACTGATTTAGAGATTCAAGGTCAGGGTGATTACTTAGCCTGGAGTCTGAGAAGTTAAAAACAATGACTTCTGTTTTGTCTGAGTTCAGAAAAAGAAAATTATTGGCAAGCCAAGCTTTCACATCCTCAAGACATGCTGTAAAGTTGCCTAGAGAACTGTTATTTTTCCTAGACACGGGCATATCGATTTGCATATCGTCTGCATAGCAGTGGAATGAGACATTATGTGTCCTGAGAATGGAACCCAAAGGGAGAAGATAAAGAGAAAAAAGGATGGGAGCTAAAACAGAGCCTTGTGGCACACCACAGGAAAGATTACTAGGAGAAGAAGATAAATTTCCTATTTTTACTTGAAAAAATCTATTGGTAAGAAAAGATTTAAACCATCTTAAAACAGCCCCCCCTAACCCAACGCAGTGTTCCAGCCGAGGGATAAGAATTGAGTGATCGACGGTGTCAAAAGCAGAGGATAGGTCTAACATTATTAAAATGACAGAGTCCCCCGAATCTGTAGCCATATAAATATCATTGAGAACTTTTACAAGAGCGGTTTCTGTGCTGTGCAGTGATTTAAACCCAGACTGGAACTTCTCAAGAACCTGATTATCAGTCAGGATGGTCTGGAGCTGTAAAAACAATTTTTTTTCCAGTATCTTAGAAATAAATGGCAAAATGGAAATCGGACGAACATTTAATCAGTCCAAATGTTTTAAAATGTTTATATTATATACATTAGTATATATTTATTTTCTTTCCCTAAAAGAGGAACTGAATGCACTAATAGAAAGGAAATATCTATGACATATAAAGTGTTGCAGCAGCGTCCTCCAGTGGCCTCAAAGCAATATTAGTACCATCCATATGTTTCATACTTCATATCTTAGTTTCATTTTTAAATACATTAGCCATTAAGAAGACCTTTACTGCTAAATCTGGCTGAAGGATATTTGATATTTACTTTATCTTATTCCAACCAGTCTTGAGAGATTGAAAAAAAAAAAAAAAAAAAAAAAAAAACAGTAAAACAACATTTACATTCAATATAGGTAAATATAATAACTATAATAACTTCAGCATTATAAATGTTTATAATGGGACAAATACATATCAGATAAATCAAAACAGAAATGAATTGGGGTGATTAACCTGTTTAGTAAAATAAGCAGGGAATTAGACTAAACTCCCTCTCATTATAAAAGTGCATCAACAGACGTGTCTTACTCTCTGGGGTGACCTCTGTGGACTTGGTGAAGTTTGGCGTAGTCCGTTTAAAGACTTTAGTCCTCTCCCCACCAACAACCACTTGGGCACCCAGCAACGGGACAAGCACAGCCAAACTCTGTAGTGTCATAGCGACAAGTGAGTCATTCGTATCTCTCATTCCCAGCAAAACCTGAGAGATAAAGTGAGGGAAATAACTGAAACAATCCCAGTATCAACTTAAAAACATCCTGAATTACTCATTTTTCGAAAGAATTCAGTATCATTAAGCTATTGATACAAACACATACATTTTCACAGTACCTGAGGAAGAATCAGATTTTTCAGTTCTTCGTGAGGAAAGAACTCAGCATAGATGTGAATGTGGGAGAGAAGCACAATCCTGACGTGCTCCTCATTCACCTTATAGAGCTTAAGGAGCTGAGGAACCACGTATCTCCGATACAAAGACAAAGACAGAAGACACTCCTCACCGGTGCTCACACTCGAGTCTGTAGAAAACAGACGTCAACTTCATAACTAAGACTAATGCTACTAAACAAGTGTACAAAAAGCATCTCCTAAAGGTTTCCTGACTGATTCTACCTTGCTTAGGCCGTAAGAGGTGAGGAAGAAAGCTTTTGACAGCCATGGGCTCAGCAAACACCAAAGAATTGAGCAATTTAGGAGCCAGGCGTGTAGCTATTAACTCCTCTGGGAGGTTCTGAACCCGGTCCAAGAGAAACCTGCAGAAACACACTTCGTTATCCAAGCACAACACTTCACCCTTCTAGAGTAATAAAATCATGCCTTTGAAAGGGAAGCTTACTTGAAGAATTCATTCTTCTCCTCCTCATTTTTCAGGGTCAAACTCTTCATAAAATTCATGATATCTAAGAAGTCATTTCTATAAGAATTAAATATGGCAACGTTTAGTTATTTAAATCATTTAATTATCATATAATAATCCTACGTCAATACAGGCGAAATTAACATTTAAATGGATTCAAAAGACCTCAATTGATCAGAATTGAATCAGAGCGAACCTGAAGAACTTGTGAGTCAGCAAACTGCTGAGAGATGGGCGAGACATGGGGTCAGGGGTCAAGAGGCTGGCCTGCAGCATGTTCTTTAGACTCTCCAACAAATTATCTGAGACTGAGACCGAAAGTATGTTTGGGTGGACGAGCAAATTGAGGTTACAAAAATGGGGAACAGACATGGAAAGATAAATAAAAACATGCATGAAAGAGGGAATGGAAAAACACCACAATTTAGTGAATGAGACTAAAAGAGAAAAAAAAGAGCACAAAAACAACAGAGCATGTTTTCAGTGTGGCCCTGCTCCAAAAAACATAAAACATAAAAGCCAAAAGGTTGCATCACCATTACAGTGCTCCTGTCGATCATTTTGTTCATTGAACATTAAGTCATCATAACCTGCCCTGAATTAAAAACTTGTACCCCGCATGTAAAATAGTTTTGTCAGTCCATTAACAATTATGTCACAATGTCTATACAGTAAAGGCTTAGAAACTGCCACAGCAGGATGAACCTTAGACATGCTCAGCCTGCTTTACATGCGTCTGTTGAATTAAGAGTGTTACTAACCATGTCCGGTCAGAAGTGGAAGAAGTGCCTTCACCATTACCCCGAATGAAAAAGCGTCTCGGGAGTGGGCGTGATTGTCGGGAAGAGTTCTGAATCCTTCAAGCTACAAATAGATTATTAAAAAAACATTATTATATTGCTGAGTCACAACAATCAGGACTGTTGTCAGATTTTAATTTGTCCCAGGCCTTGTAAATTCTGGGAACAAATCAGAATAGGATTACATATTCTACCATTCAAATATTTGGGGTTGGAAGGATTTTTAAAATGATTTTGAAAGAAGTCTGCTCACCAGGGCTGCATTTATTTTAAACGCAGTAAAAAACGTGATATTGTGAAATATTATTACAATTTAAAAACAGCTGTTTTCTATTTTAATATTTTAGAAAATGGAATTTATTCCTACAACGGCAAAGCTGAATTTTTATTCTAATATGTTGATTTGGTGTATAAGTATTATTATTATTGTATTATTCTATATACAGTTTTTTTGGTTGTAAATTTGTTTTTCTCTGATACTTCGATAAGTAGAAAATTTAAAAGAATAGCATTTACTTGAAATAGAAATCTTTGTAACATAACTATATTACTGTCAATACATCCTTGCATAGTCAAAGTTTTTATTTCTTTATAATATAAATACAAATATGGTCCCAACCTTCTCCTCAGGAGGAATGGCACTATTTTCCCTAACATTCTGGATACTTCTGAGAAACTGGGGAGGAAGTCACACATAGAAAGAGTTACAGTACTGCCTATATTTGTTATTAAAGGTATTTAACCAATTGTAACAGAACCATGCCATTAAATTTCATTTAATTTCCCTTAATCTTTTGAAACAAGAACTTAAGTAGTTACGGATGTCACCTCTGGTGTTGCCTCTGAAAACTTGCAGACAGTTTCCATCCCCCCGAGTTTCCAATGGCCATCTTCACTGACAAACACTGAGGATATGCACACACTGTTGTGACTTGATTTACCCTAAGAGATGAGAGAAAGAGAAATTATTTAGTTAAAGTGTCTAAATAAAAAAAAAAACGTAATAAATATTTTAAAAATAATAAATAAAACAACAATAAAATGCATCTTACCCTGTCATGCAGAAAGACTAGTGCTTGCAACAGGTCATAGAGGCCTGCACAGATCTCCTCTGGAGTAAGATTGTCTAGTAGACGTTTTAATGGTTGAACTGGTTCTGTCACTAAATGTATGCCTCCATCCTGCACTGAGCATGACAGGAAGTGAAGAAGACATGGATGCCTTAATGTCTTCAGATGCTGTAAAGGAAGATGTATTAATCGGGTACATTTATTAGACTGAAATAGCTAAGAGATTTAGAGATTTATGTTACACTTGTTGTATATATATGTATGTATATAAATATATATATATATATATATATAATTTGTATTACGTGACTACTATTATTCTAAGATGTGGAAAAAATTAATTATAAAGAATGTGCGAGTAAGGTGTCCAAACTTTTGACAGATAATGTATGTCATTGGTGAGGTTACATAGCAGCTGTTTACATTTACCTTGGCAGCTTTACTGACTTTATCCTCATTGTCTTGCTTATGCACAAAAACCGAGGCAGACTTGCCATCCCGGAGGAGGGCAGAGTACATGGTAAGACCAGACGGCAGTGTCAGCAACGGCTCTTCCAGCACACAGCTTGGCAGCGCACTGCTCTCAGCACCCATCCTTACACTGAGGTGGTATCGTCTGCCTATCACGCTGTCCTTGAAAAAAATTAATGAATACCTGTACTACAAAGAACGTGCACATAAATACATCCTTGATATGTATGGCGATAATAACAGATTTGCTTATAACAAACAGATTTTGGCTTCAGAGGCTTTTAATTGATATACTGGAGTAGTGTGATGACAGACTGTCAAAATCAAGGCAATACAATAACCTTTTATTTTTGGGTAACTGAGTATTCATGGACATGCAATAATAAACAGCATGCGAGATGTCAAAAGGCAGCAGAATGTTGGTTACAATATGTATTCAACGCTCTAACCTGGTTTTTGAGGACAATCTGAAAATAATATCCAGACTAAGTTATCACAGTGTTGACTGGCATATGGTTACAATGACATTCATCTTTTTCAGTCAACGTGTCATTTTAGGGATTCTGGGCAGAGCATATTTATACAGTATCAAGAATCACACTGGACAAGCTTTTAACGTCATAGACTGATTTGATTCGCTTGTTAACTGTTACTCTGTATTTAGGAAAGGTGTTTTTTTAGTGTTCTGATCTATTCCTTGCAGGACATCTGTACCTGTATGCCTGTGTCACCTCGCAGGAAGCGAATTGCCTAAGAAAACCTAAGTTTTCCTATCCAGCAGACACCATTATTGCAACAACAACAAAAATAGCAGCGTCTGCTTTCCGTTAACTTCGACCAAGTCTCTGAGCTGGAAAAAACACTTCAAATCCATGGGCTCTCCAACAAATCAGTCGATTTGCCAGACTGCATCGACTACGGAACGACGCACAACTTCCTGTTCGCAAACGATAAACACCGGTTCTTCCTGTTATAGATTTGGACGAAACCATCTTGTTGTACAGGGGTAGCGCTTAAAAAGGGAATACATCTTTCAAGGCTGTCATTTAGCTCAGCATTTTACTCAATTGGATTCATTTCTAAACAAGTTTTTGTTCCAGGCGCTTGCATATGAAGGTGTTTAAAGTCCACTGTATAGGTTTAGTTGACTCGTATCCACCGAAATATTGTCAGTGGTTTTCCCGTCGGTGGTGTGGTGGTTGGTTGACCAAACTGTAAAAGAGCTATTTCTTGGTGTTTTTTATTGAACTACTTATAAACGTATTTATAAGTGGTAGTAGTAGAAGTAATAGTACTATATTATTATTATTATTATCATTATTATTATTATTTTTATTATGCTAAAACTGGTCTGGAAGATAAGTTAAGAAAAAAATGAGTAATAAAATAAAAGTATGCGTGCAATATAAACAACACGATATATATATATATAGACACACACACACACATAGGAAAATATTTAAATGTAAGGAGAAATAATGTTAATTAATAACTGCAAACAATAACGTTCCATTTGTTAATTTATGCATTTAGCAGATGCTTTTTATCCAAAGCGACTTACAGTGCCTTCAGTATAACAGTTTTTACCTAACACGTGTTCCCTGGCTGGGAATCGAACTCACAACCTTGTGCCACAAACGCAATGCGCTACCACTTGAGCCACAGGAACATAAATAAATTAATGTTTATTTATTCATTAATGTTTATTTAATTAATACATTAATGTTTTAACTAACATGAACAAACAATACACATTTATTACAGTATTTATTAATCTTTGTTAATGATGAAAATACAGTTTATTGTTAGTTCATGTTAATTCACAGTGCATTAATGTTAACAAGTACAACTTTTGATTTTAATAATGCATTAGTAAATGCAGAAGTTAACATTAACTAGAAATAATAAATGCTGTAGAAATATTGTTCATGCTTAGTTCATGTTAACTAGTTAATGTTAACTAATAAACCTTATTGTAAAGTATTACCCTTCAAACTTAATAACTAGTCTCTAAGAGTCGTCAAATGTTTTGTTATTCATTCTGCCATTTAAAAAATTTTCTGGTTAATTTCTGTTTTGATATTTATTGCCAGACAGATCCGGACCAGCAAAGGGTAAAAAGTACACTCCAATCTTTCTCACCTGTTTATAACGTCATATTTTTAAGTCTAACCTTTTTCCCCCATCTGGAACATTTTAATGGGAATAGTCTGTGATGTCACCCAGCGAACTTTGTAAATGTTTTCTTCTTCAGGAGGGGTCTTCAAGTCTGTTTGTCCATGTGGATCACCGCACCCTTGAAAAACGAGACGATTACTAATTCATCACTGACTGTACAATTGGACAGACAGGGGAAAACCAACGCACCCTGTCTCTATATAAACGTGAAGATCAATGCAGTTGAAGAAACAGGCTCTCTTAGGTGATTCCAACATTGAGCAGCCGAGATGGCTACATATCTGTCCTTAGTGCTGCTGTTTTTATATGCCTCCACAAGCTCTTCAGATCAAAGTAAGTCAGGGTATCTATCTACTCTGCCAGTCAAATGTTTGAAATAAAGTTTATTTTGTTTTTGTTTTGTATAACATCATTACAAAAAAAAAACGTAATTATTAAAAATTTTGACTCTATCTATCTATCTATATGATGCGGGGAGCCTTTTTGTAGAGACAATCTTTGTCATTGCGATATTAATAGTGCTGCACTGATTATGAGAGCATGTGCTTGACTGTAAACTATAAAGAGTATGTGTGTGTAGAAGCTAATCAAACTGCAGCATATCTGAATCAAATAATATTTAAATAGATTGGTTGTAAATAGATTTGCAACAAATGATACTAATTGTATATTATTTGCAAAATGACTGATTACAAAAATATATAAACTGCATACATATTACTATACAGAAATATAAAACATTAGGGGTTGGGAAGATTTAAAGTTTTCAAAGTCACTAATGCTCACCATGGCTGCATGCATTTGCATGTATTTGATGTATCTGATCAAAAATACAGTAAATGCTTTAACATTATGAAATACTATTACAATTTAAAATCACTGTTTTCTTTTTTAATAAATGTAACATTTAAATTTTTTTGATTTATTCCTGTGATGGCAAAGCTAAATTTTCAACAGCCATTACTTTAGTCTTCAATGTTGATTTGTTGATTCAACCCTGAATCAACATACAGAACTAACAAATATTGCTACAAGTGTGATTGCATCATATAATAATTGCTGTTAATAATGTTCATCGTCTGGTTGACTACGTCTTGTAAACATTTTTCTGAAAAATCCAGTCATATGCACACAAACTGACAGTCACCACTTATAAGCTACAACTAAATATTGTAGAAACTTAATTTTCTGTAAAGTTGCTTTGTAATGATTTGTATCGTAAAAAGCGCTTTACAAATAAACTTGAATTGAATTCAGTGTGACATTATACTTCAGAAATCATTCTAATATGCTAATATTTACTGTATATATATCGTAATATTTCATGCTCAAGAAACATTTCTTACTATTATCATGTTTTTGCTGCTTAGTAGTCCTTTCTTTCTTTCTTTTTTTTCAAAATTCTCCAATGACTAAAGTTCAAAAGAACGGTATTTATAATTGTAACCTCTTAAATCTTTACTCTCACTTTTAATCAATTTAATTAATCTTTGGAGAATAAAAGTATTAGTTTCTTTAAAAATATATCTTACTGACCCCATACATTTGAATGGTAATATATATTTATTAATTCAAATAATTAACAACAGAAATTTGGAATTACAGATGCATCCATCCATTTGTTTAACACTGTAAAGCTGTGCTATATAAATAAAGGTGACTTGACTTGCATGCTTCTAATTTTGCCATGATTTTACTCTTATATCTCTGTGACTGTCACAGATACTACCTTAAAACCAAGAAACACTGCCACCACAGCTCAAAGGACCGATAACTTATGCCTAAACATAAAGAAAAAGTCTACAGGTATAAGTACTTTAGCTTTGTCACAAATAATTAACAAATACAAGTGTATTGATCTTTTGCTTCATGCAACTGTTGATTTTGTAGTAACAGTATTCTTAAAGTTTAGTTGTGAGGTCTTTTTTTGGTAGAAACCTCCAAAGAGGAGATGAAAAATGATGAAGGGATTGGAGATGAGTGTTTCTGTCACGCCTTACGCTGCTGGAAGGAACACGGAGCCGAGGGATAAACGAAACAAGGATTTATTAAATCAAACATAGGCAAGGTGAGTAGCAAATAACAGGTGGCAAGTGGCAAGTGGCAAGTAACAGGTAACAAGTGGACAAGTAGACAAGTTGACAAGTAACAAGTAGACGAGTAGACCCGACAAAACAGAACTGAAAGGACAAGGCTTTTGTACAAGGGATAATTGGGAAAACACAGGTGGATGGCATGACTTAATTAACCGGGACATGGAACACATGGGGAAATAGAATAGACACACCTGGGAACTAATCAAACCGAACACGGAAGACAGAAACTGGGTCACAGGGGCAAAAACACACAAAATGAGTCCAGGTATGTGACAGTACTCCCCCCCTCCCGGTAGGTGCGTCCTCGCACCGTAGAAACAACAAAGGGAGGCGTGGGTGGGAACTTGGGAGGAGGTTCCGGTGGAGGACAGCCTCCCAGGAGGGGGCCAGCAGACAGGGACTACAGAGGAAGGAGCCAGGCAGGAGATGACGGAGGGAGGAGCCAGGGAGGAGACAGGAAGGATCTGAAGCAGGAGGTACCCAGCAGGGCCCAGGCCACAGCCATAACGGCCCAAGGTGGGGCCGACGGTGGAAGGAGCCATGGAGGAGGAATGGTCACCGACTCCAGGGACTCGACCCACGGCAACGGAGCAAGTGGAGGAGGAGCCCGAGGCGGAGACGGAGAGCCGAAGAGCCAGGGTGACGGGGAGGAGCCGGAGGTCCTAGGCGGAACTGATGGCTCTGGCGACTGACGCGGCGATGTGGATCCGGAAGGCCGCGGTGAGGCCAGAGTGACCGAGGACTGAGGTGTAGCCGAGGGGATGAATTTTGGAGGAGCAGGCATTGGAGTAAGCTCTGGGGCTGGAGCCCTTCCTGGGCTTAACGGAGGATCAGGAGCCCGTCCTGGGCTTAACGGGGGTTCAGGAGCCCGTCCTGGGCTTAACGGTGGTTCAGGAGCCCGTCCTCGGCTTAACGGGGGATCAGGAGCCCGTCCTGGGCTTAAAGGAGGATCAGGAGCCCGTCCTGGGCTTAACGGAAGATCAGGAGCCCTTCCTGGGCTTAACGGGGGTTCAGGAGCCCGTCCTGGGCTTAACGGGGATTCAGGAGCCCGTCCTGGGCTTAACGGGGGTTCAGGAGCCCGTCCTGGGCTTAAAGGAGGATCAGGAGCCCGTCCTGGGCTTAACGGAAGATCAGGAGCCCTTCCTGGGCTTAACGGAAGATCAGGAGCCCGTCCTGGGCTTAACGGAAGATCAGGAGCCCGTCCTGGGCTTAACAGAGGATCTGGCATAGGTGAATTGGAAACCCCCTCATTTTGACCCATTTGGCGCTCCACATTTTGCTCCCTCGTGGTGGGCAGTGTCGCCGGCTCTCGCACCAGGTCTGACGGGTTGCTCTCTGGCTCTCCGTCATCGGTGGGCTCGGGCTTATGCCTCGTACCGTGGGGAGATTGTAGGCTGGGCTCTGGGTCCAGAGTGGACCTGGCGAGATCCTCCATTGGGCCGACCGTGAGAGGTGACCCATTTCTCACCAGATTCCACTCTATGAATGCGGCGAAATCCTCCCGAGGACCATCTTCGGGCGACAACGCTCTGCACCTGGAGTTCAGGCTGGCGTGATAAAAGGTGCAGAGCGCGTGGTCCGGGTAGCTGGTGGCATTAGCTATCAAGAGAAACCGTCTAGTATGGTCCTCGAGAGAAAGTCCCTCCTGCTCCAGCAGGAGGAGGAGGTATTCGGGGCGATAGAGGGGATCCATGACACACTACCGAAAGAAAAAAACGGAAAACAAAACGGAGGGAAAACACGCAGTTTTTTTTTACTTTTTGGGTCGGGTCTTCTGTCACGCCTTACGCTGCTGGAAGGAACACGGAGCCGAGGGATAAACGAAACAAGGATTTATTAAATCAAACATAGGCAAGGTGAGTAGCAAATAACAGGTGGCAAGTGGCAAGTGGCAAGTAACAGGTAACAAGTGGACAAGTAGACAAGTTGACAAGTAACAAGTAGACGAGTAGACCCGACAAAACAGAACTGAAAGGACAAGGCTTTTGTACAAGGGATAATTGGGAAAACACAGGTGGATGGCATGACTTAATTAACCGGGACATGGAACACATGGGGAAATAGAATAGACACACCTGGGAACTAATCAAACCGAACACGGAAGACAGAAACTGGGTCACAGGGGCAAAAATACACAAAATGAGTCCAGGTATGTGACAGTTTCTCTTTGTCACTCATCATCTTTTATTTTTTTTCCTGTGATGGCACTTGTTGAAAAAGGAATAATAAAATAGTTTACATTGACATTTGGTTATGACATTTGAAAAAGCAGATGACTATACAGCAGACAAAAAATTGTATACTGTTTATACTCAAAATTCCACAAAAAGCAACATTTGTTCACAAAAATATATTGCTGATTGCAAAATTAAACATTTAACTTGTATTTTATCAAACTGATGTCCCAGCAAAGACGATTTTTAATGTGCATGTCGACCATAATTATAATAGTTTTGTCCTCTCCAGATGCAAGCACCATGCTCCCTGCTGATGAGAACCCAAAAGAAGGTCCATCAAGCGTAGCACCAACAGAAGGTCTGACTAGCACAGCACTAACAGAAGGTCCTGCAAGCACAGTGGCAAAAGAAGGTCCTACTAGCACAGCACCAACAGAAGGTCCTGCAAGCACAGTGCCAACACAAGGTCCTTCAGGGATAGTGCCAACAGAAGGTCGTACTAGCACAGCACCAACAGAAGTTCCTGCAAGCACAGCGCTAACAGAAGGTCCTGCAAGCACAAAAGGGCCTGCAAGCACAGTGCCAACAGAAGGTCCTACAAGCACAGCACCAACAGAAGGTCCTGCAAGCACAGTGCCAACAGAAGGTCCTACTAGCAAAGGGCCAACTAAAGGTACTTCAGGGACAATGCCAACAGAAGGTCCTACTAGCATAGCACCAACAGAAGGTCTTGCAAGCACAGCGCTAACAGAAGGTCCTGCAAGCACAGTGCCAACAGAAGGTTCTACTAGCATAGCACCAACAGAAGGTCCTGCAAGCACAGTGCTAACAGAAGGTCCTACTAGCACAGCACCAACAGAAGGTCCTTCAAGCACAGTGCCAACAGAAGGTCCTACTAGCACAGCACCAACCGAAGGTCCTTCAGGTAAAGTGCCAACAGAAGGTCGTACTAGCACAGCATCAACAGAAGGTCCTGCAAGCACAGAAGGTCCTGCAAGCACAGTGCCAACAGAAAGTCCTACTAGCATAGCACCAACAGAAGGTCCTGCAAGCACAGTGCTAACAGAAGGTCGTACTAGCACAGCATCAACAGAAGGTCCTGCAAGCACAGTGTCAACAGAAGATCCTGCAAGCACAGAAGGTCCTGCAACCACAGTGCCAACAGAAGGTCCTACTAGCATAGCACCAACAGAAGGTCCTGCAAGCACAGTGCTAACAGAAGGTCCTACTAGCATAGCACCAACAGAAGGTCCTACTATCACAGCACCAACAGAAGGTCCTGAAAGCACAGTGCTAACAGAAGGTCCTACTAGCACAGGGCCAACCAAAGGTCCTTCAGAGACAGTCCCAAATGAAGGTCCTACTAGCACAGCACCAACAAAAGGTCCTTCAGGGACAGTGTCAAATGAAGGTCCTACTAGCACAGCACCAATAGAAGGTCCTACTAGCACAGCACCAACAGAAGGTCCTTCAAGCACAGTGCCAAAAGAAGGTCCTACTAGCATAGCACCAACAGAAGGTCTTGCAAGCACAGCGCTAACAGGAGGTCCTACTAGCACAGAAGGTCCTGCAAGCACAGTGCCAACAGAAGGTTCTACTAGCATAGCACCAACAGAAGGTCCTGCAAGCACAGTGCTAACAGAAGGTCCTACTAGCACAGCACCAACAGAAGGTCCTTCAAGCACAGTGCCAACAGAAGGTCCTACTAGCACAGCACCAACCGAAGGTCCTTCAGGTAAAGTGCCAACAGAAGGTCGTACTAGCACAGCATCAACAGAAGGTCCTGCAAGCACAGAAGGTCCTGCAAGCACAGTGCCAACAGAAAGTCCTACTAGCATAGCACCAACAGAAGGTCCTGCAAGCACAGTGCTAACAGAAGGTCGTACTAGCACAGCATCAACAGAAGGTCCTGCAAGCACAGTGTCAACAGAAGATCCTGCAAGCACAGAAGGTCCTGCAACCACAGTGCCAACAGAAGGTCCTACTAGCATAGCACCAACAGAAGGTCCTGCAAGCACAGTGCTAACAGAAGGTCCTACTAGCATAGCACCAACAGAAGGTCCTACTATCACAGCACCAACAGAAGGTCCTGAAAGCACAGTGCTAACAGAAGGTCCTACTAGCACAGGGCCAACCAAAGGTCCTTCAGAGACAGTCCCAAATGAAGGTCCTACTAGCACAGCACCAACAAAAGGTCCTTCAGGGACAGTGTCAAATGAAGGTCCTACTAGCACAGCACCAATAGAAGGTCCTACTAGCACAGCACCAACAGAAGGTCCTTCAAGCACAGTGCCAAAAGAAGGTCCTACTAGCACAGCACCAACCGAAGGTCCTTCAGGTAAAGTGCCAACAGAAGGTCGTACTAGCACAGCATCAACAGAAGGTCCTGCAAGCACAGCGCCAACAGAAGATCTTGCAAGCACAGAAGGTCCTGCAAGCACAGTGCCAACAGAAGGTCCTACTAGCAAAGCACCAACAGAAGGTCCTGCAAGCACAGTGCTAACAGAAGGTCATACTAGCACAGCATCAACAGAAAGTCCTGCAAGGACAGTGTCAACAGAAGATCCTGCAAGCACAGAAAGTCCTGCAAGCACAGTGCCAACAGAAGGTCCTACTAGCATAGCACCAACAGAAGGTCCTGCAAGCACAGTGCCAACAGAAGGTCCTACTATCACAGCACCAACAGAAGGTCCTGAAAGCACAGTGCTAACAGAAGGTCCTACTAGCACAGGGCCAACCAAAGGTCCTTCAGAGACAGTGCCAAATGAAGGTCCTACTAGCACAGCACCAACAAAAGGTCCTTCAGGGACAGTGTCAAATGAAGGTCCTACTAGCACAGCACCAATAGAAGGTCCTACAAGCACAGTGCCAACAGAAGGTCCTGCAAGCACAGTGCCAACAGAAGGTCCTACTAGCACGGTGCCAAAAGAAGGTCCTACTAGCACAGCGCCAACAGAAGGTCCTACTAGTACAGTACCAACAGAAGGTTCTGCAAGCATAGTGCTAACAGAAGGTCCTGCAAGCACAGTGCCAACAGAAGGTCCTGCAAGCACAGTGCCAACAGAAGTTCCTACTAGCACATCACCAACAGAAGGTCCTGCAAGCACATTGGTAACAGAAGGTCCTACAAGCACAGTGCCAAACGAAGGTCCTACTAGCACAGCGCCAACCGAATGTCCTTCAGTGACAGTACAAAATGAAGGTCCTAGCACAGCATCAAAAGAAGATCGTACTAGCACAGTGCCAACGGAAGGCCCTACAAGCACAGCACCAACTGAAGTTCCTACTAGCACAGCACCAGCAGAGGATCCTATAAGTACAGCACCAATTGAAGGTCCTACAAGCACAGCACCAGCAGAATATTCTGTCACTGAAATGACTACCAAGGCACAGAATGAAAACCCAAAGGAACTCTCATCTGTCAAGGTCCTTAGATCTACCCCTGTTCTAAATAAGACACCATCCTCTCCTGTTCCAGTGAAACCAACAAAAAATCCTACTCGACCTAGTATGGAGAAGAATGACAAATCTGAACCAAAGGAAACTCCCAATGATCCTAGTGGCATTGCTACAATTAGACCAGCAGAAAAACCTCTTAATGCTACCTCAGACATGAATGGCAAAACAGATAGTATTAAAGATTATCAAGCTGGTAAGATTTTTTACGTTTGATATTTATTGTGGCAAATTTTGTTTGCACCAAGAGCCTTCTAGCTTCCCATTTGAAAACTGTGTTGACACATTCATGCTAGAATGATTTCAATTATGAATTTTTTTTTAAGAAAGGATAATTGTATTACTTTGTTTTTTTATTTTTTTTTTATTTCCTTTTACAGATGATTATGACACTAACCTCTGCAGTGGTCGTCCAATCAGTGGTTTGACAACTCTCAGAAATGGTACCATTGTGGTGTTCAGAGGTCAGTACCAGGTGGTACAACATACTCACTTTATAATTACACTATTTGTTTTGGTTCAAAAAGCATTTATCTTTTCCATTTTACAAAGATTAATCAATCAATTTTTCAATTCCCATCAATTTTGAAGAAAAAAAAAGTTCCAAAGTGTAGGGAACTGTGAAACCAAATGTTAAGTGTGAAAAAAATGCCACTTTTGGTTTCTTCTCTGTAGGACATTATTTTTGGACACTGGACAAACATAGAAATCCTGATCCTCCGCAGTTAATTACAAGTGTGTGGGGAATCCCATCTCCCATCGACACGGTTTACACCAGCTGCAACTGCCAGGGCAAAACCTACTTCTTCAAGGTTGATAGATAGTCATTAGGATAAAACACTTAAATTCACTACAGGCTGAGAATCACAGAAAATTAGAACAGAAGTGGTGTCAAATTAAATGCTCAGTGACAGCTGATAGGTTCCGTTTGCACCTATTTCATAGGGAAAGAACTACTGGAGGTTTGAGAATGCTGTGATGGATCCTGGCTTTCCCCAACACATCAGCACAGGCTTCGGACAGATTGGTTATATCACAGCTGCTTTACCTATACCCAAGTACAGAAGCAGAAAAGAGTCTGTAATCTTCTTCAAAAGAGGTAAGAATCAAAAGAAAAAGGTACATGTATATTCTGTAAGCACACTTTGGGTTCTTGTTTTTATTAGGTGTGTCAAGTGTTGATTTTCAAATTGATTTCTGCAGGTGGGATGGCGCAAAAGTACACATATCAGATTACTCCAAATTGTGGGACAATGACAAGAATTCCTATGCCGACAGTGAGGACCAGAGCCAGACGACAAGCTGGTAAAGAATCACAAATTTGATTAGAAATTAATGCCATTTCAAACAACGCAGAATTACATTTCTATCATGTTTAAAATGACAAAATTATAAAAATTAGACGTAAAGGGAGAAGGGAAAGTTGTGTGTAGACAAGTATATGTGCAAACGTGTAAAAGTGAAAATACCATGTAAAGTACTTCCTGGAACAGATGTTTCACCAAGACTTCAAACACGAAATTTTGTTCCATGTGAGGCCTAACAGACCAGATAAATGACCTTAAACCTTTTAACTGAAACACAGCTTCAACACAGAAACACGGATTAATTTTAGGATATTTTCTTTTCCCAGCTGCAGCTCTGGGTCAAGTGATCAAGATCTCAAAGACCTGGAGGGGATTTCCAACCATGGTGACCTCAGCCGTGTCTGTACCCTCAAGGGTGAAAGAGGGATACAAGTATTATGTATTCACTCAAAGTGAGTGTTATGTCATTCATTAAAGCTGGTACTGGATTCTGTCCCAGCACTGTTTCAGTTTACAGCTAATGAATTTCTCAACCAGGGTGGAGATTTATGTCAGAACGCAGCTAAATTTGTCATGAAGGACAACTGAAAGCCAGACTAATATATCTCTCAGCCAGTATTTTAGTATTACTTATATACTTTTATAGTACTGATTAATATTTTTCATTAGCTTTTATCTTATATATATATTGTGCTTTTTTAAGTTGCCAAGGCAATTTTTCTAATTTAAGTTATTCATCTAATATTTATATTTACTAATAATTATTTTTTTAGAGTTTGTTTATCAACTAAAACGCTCTCAA
The DNA here is from genome assembly GCF_963082965.1 of Carassius carassius. Taxonomy (NCBI): domain Eukaryota; kingdom Metazoa; phylum Chordata; class Actinopteri; order Cypriniformes; family Cyprinidae; genus Carassius; species Carassius carassius. The sequence continues at coordinate 9,705,134 of NC_081772.1, read as the reverse complement.
TTTCTGTTCCTGTTTTTCACAGACAATTATTACAGCATCAAAATGGAAAGAGAAAGACCAATGATCCTCAAACCTGCTACAGGTCCAAAGGAAAACTCTGCAACCAGCTTCTTTAAATGCCCAGAAACCCAGAAAAACTGAGTCCTTCGTCTCTTTCCCTCATGCCGTATGTGGTAAATGTATATTTCTAGTGATGCACTTGTCTTAGGTGCAGTGCAAAACAACCTTTGATACTAATGCTGCATCTTTGGAGATGGAATTAGGGACAAACAAAGACTTCCTTTGAAACATTTTATTGCACAGATATTAAATCATTAAAATATCATTGATGGATTGCTCAGAGCATTAAACGAACAAGCAAAAATTATAATACTGTACATTGACTGAAGTCTTAAAGTAGAACAAAGGTATGGCTGTGTTCTTCTGGTGCCATTCATTCAGAATGTGTTTCTTCAGAACTGCTTCACCTTGCAAAACTTCCCCTCACACCCGTAATGCCACCTGTAGCAAGAAAGAGGTCGAATCCACTTGATTATGTTAAATCTTACTGTGTTAATACAGGTGGGTTAAAAACTAAATGTCTGAAAAAATAAAAATAAAGATATTTGCCACAGTGGAGAAAATTGTTCATATTCTTACCTCTCTTTACAAAGCCCCTTGAACCACGACCACCACTTCATTGTCTCCCAGATCCCGGTCGAACTTTAGGAGGCTGAGAGCTGCTTGTGTCTGAAAGAGATATAATGCAGAGTTTGTGAATCGATATGAGATATTGGAGGTTTGCGTCATTTTAATATGCGTGAGTGTGTTTGAACCTGCAGAACTACATGCATGTTCATGGCTTGTGGAAGGCAGACTGGCCTAAACCTGAAGGATTGGCTGGTTCCTCCGCCTCAGTCTGTGACACAGCCTCAAGTGAAGCTTTAGCACTGCAGAAATATTTATCAGACAGTTATTTTAAGAAACACACATTCTACACCTCCATTACGGAGTACCTGATCTCTCAAATTTTACTTATGTCACAACAATGGAAGTAAACTGTGATGCCAGTGTCTCATGTGGGTAGATTTAAGGGCTCATGTTTACCCGTCTCCAGCATCCATGAACATGTTGTGTCTATCCTCCACTCCACTAGGGCCTGCAGAAGCACTAAGGCCGGGTGTGGAGGTGCTCACCATGGGCACAGACTAAGAAGCAAGCTCAACTGCTTCAAATGCCATAGTCTCTGATAAAACTGTCACTGAATGTATTAGAAAAAAGATAATGAGATAACTGACTGGAAAATGGTAGAGTGAAGAGAATTAGGTATATAATCGGATACTAAAAAACTATTTTGATATAGCTTTACATCCCTCTGTGTTTGCCATTTTGAAGGAGCGATTGAATTCTCAGTAAATTAAAAATGCACAAAAAGTGGCCACTGCATAATCCTGGACTTTTCCAAGATAATTAGAAAATTATTTTTACTATTAGGATGCATGGATTTGTAAATTCCAGGAGAGACCATCTGTAGTGGGGTGGTGGGCACACTGCATCCTCCTGATTCCTCCTCATGAGCTCCAAGGAAAACAGTACTCTCATACATGCCTAAGCCTGAAGAACACACAGAAGAGTGCATTAAAAGAATAACCAACCAACATCTAACAAAAAAAGAGCAGTTAAAGAACAGTCATTAGTCTGAAAGAATATAATGTAATGTGTGCCACCTTGTGAGGGCAGCTGGCCAAGGTCTGAATGAGAGGAGCTGGTCTGCGGGAGGTCATCTGACCGAATCGGAATTGTGGTACACCTGTGACCTGTGGAGAACTTCATACAACAGAAGAAATCAGTCATGTGGCTAAATAAAAAAATCCGCAAAAGGCAAAAATGCATACTCGATTGCTTCAGCAAATCCAACTGAGCGAGGAGGAAGAAGTGTAGGGATATTAGGAACCATCCTGTCATCATCCTCATAGAAATGCTGCTGTTGGAAAATCAAGAAAAAAGATAAATGACTGACAAACATTCAAGCTCAGATGCAAACACACCACACAACCAAACCAAGGAGCAACTCACTGCACTACTGGCTATTCCAGAAGTAAGCTGGAGGCCTCGTCCCATTGACGGCCATCGAACTGGGAGCCTCTGCAGACACAGGCAAGATATTTTTTGAAATGCAAATTCTAAGCAACACCATCAACAGGAAACTAAGAAAAAGCTCCTCAAGCTATGCCACACAGTACACTGAGACATTTGCAAACACCTGGACTTGGAAGGGGTCCCAACTCTTGAGCAGGTAGGGCAAAGATGTTTAGATGAGGTGAAAGAGGATGCTGAGGTCTCCTGGGTGATTGGGGGGTGAGGTTGAGGGGCAGAGCTGGTGACAGGTGCTTCAAAAGCATACAATGTGCTAGTTTCAACTATGCCACCACATACAGATGAAAGGAAAAGAGAAGGTGGTTTAAAACACCAACCAACACCAACTTCACGAAGCTTGAAAGACTTAACCCTATTCATTGTAAATACATGGAAAGATCGACATGATGGATGCTACCATGTCTTTTCAGACAGGTCAGGCTGACTTACAGCACTGAGAATCTGCCATGCATTGGGTGGAGTCTGTAGCTCCAAGACTTTCTTCTGTCTCAATGTCTGGATCTGTGGGATCAGGGCCCTTGGAAAGGATGGTGTGAGAGAGGTAGAGCGGGGGGGTGGGGGGGGGTGAGCAAGAATTAGTGGAAAGAACATTTCTAGTTAATTTCCTGGGTATTACTTTTTGATTTTTACATACACTGAGAACTTTGTCCTGAGCTCTTTGGAGCAGAATGGGTTTTTGATGACTTTATCATTAAAGATGTGTAAAGGGTGCATAGACAAAACTGAGCCTGTTGCGTGAGATATTCATAAATATATTGCAAAATGGCAAGCAGCGGTTGGATCATTAAAATGGCATGAAACAGCTCACATCGGAAACTTATTCTTAAATAAACATCCCTGCTGTTCAGTCCAAATGTAGGTGTTTGTTCTACACTAAAACCACTTGTTTACACTAGGGTTGGGCAAACTGAACTGAAGAACTAACTCACTTTCAATTCAACAACCGCATCCCAAAGAATGTTTCATTGGAATGATGGGAAAGGAAATTTACTGAACATCACTTCATAGATATCCATTCACATGAAGGAAGTATCATTATAATTAGAGGCAGAACACTACAAAAGAACACTTAAAAAGTATTTAAAGAAATAGTACTTTTATTAAATTCTTGATCAAAGGGACAGAAGAGATTTATGTTACAAAATTTTTCTGTTCTTTCAACTTTTTATTCAAAGAATGATAATTTCCACAAAAATCCAATTGATAAGAAATGTTTGAGTGCCAAATCAGCATATAAGAATGATTTCTGAAGAATCATGTAACACTGGAGACTGGAGTAACCACTGCAAAAAATTTGGAGTAACCACAACTTTGGCATCACAGAAATAAGTTACATATATTAAAATTTAAAACATTTTAAGTCGTAATATCTCACAATATTCCCATCTCCTGCAGTGGTTAAAACAACTCTGTATTTATTCAGTACACATGCGTACCAAACCGAAAGACCCGTACTGAAGATTTTCGATATGAATACGTGTACTGTTACACCCCTAGTCGAAATTGATAATTATCACTATGAATTTCAAACCTTTATTTAAAGTTTAAAGGCAAATTTTAGTAGTGAAAGTTGTAGAAATGAGACCATTAATTGTAGTTTTAAACTAATCTTTATAGTCAGAACATGACAAAAACTCCAAGTTTAAAAGAAATATCTTAATAGAAAAATGTATTTCTAAGTTTTCTGCAAGTTCTAATGGGTGATGTTGTTTCAAATCATGAAACAGGTTTGTGTTGCTTGACATTGGTGAGGTGTATTGTCAGCAAAGTTTGCAGTGCAGGCTGCAATAATATTAATATTAAATATATATATATATATGTGTGTGTTTTATAAATGCACATTTGACAGTAGCTTGAGTTGAGAGTAGCCCAATACCTTGAGTCATAATGCAGATATAAATGTATATTCATTATCAAAAACAGTAACATCTTTAAAAACTGTAGCAACCTCATTTTTATATGGTGTCATGTTAAAAGTAATTATTCTGAGTTTTTTTGACTATTGATCTTCCATAGTACCATAGACCAACATTTAGATCATGTAAACCAAAGTTAAAACCACACATAGAGCACCTCAATACCATGGTATAAATGTATAAATGCCTGGATTTTAATCTTCAGATCTGCTTCCCTACGAAGGCACTGGTTAAAGACTTTTTAGATGTGTTAGGTTCAACACATGAGCATGGTCAGCTCAGCGATGTCACATATTGAACTCGTCCACTGCTGCTCACTTCTCTGCTGCTTTTCAAAAATTTTCTGAAACTTATTTTACATCTCCCTTGTATTTTAATACTGGGCTACCCTCACCATTTAAATCCTCCTGTCAAAGTGCTTTGGATATTGTTGCAACTTGGACCTTTTAAAATTATGCATCCTAAGCTAAAACCAGAGCCCTGGTTGAATGAATATCACTCGTGGTGTCAGACGTGAGTGCAGGAGAATTTCTTGTAGTTCAAGAAATTATTAATAGCAGTTTGAACTTGGGTGTTGTTCCTTTAGATTTTAAACATGCTGTGGTTCAATCTCTTAAAAAACAACAACAACAAAAAAAACCCTAAGCTGGACACTATGGTTCTCTCTAATTATAGACCAATCTCTAAACTCCCCTTTCTTTCTAAAATATTAGTGAAAGAAAGTTGTCTGTGTACAGTTGCTGTCTTTCTTAGACATGCACAGAGTTTTAGAAGTATATCAGTTGGGTTTTAAAGCTTTTCATAGCACAGAAACGCCACTCTTATAGGTTTTTAATTACATTTTATTGGTCATTGACTCAGGAGATTCAGTCATTCTTAAGCTTTTAGATCTGACTTTTGCATTTGATCATAATATCCTACTTTCCTGGTTTAAACATGTTGTCTTGTATTAAGGGCACAGCTCTGGAGTGGTTTAGGTCCAAACAGGACTTTTTCTATCTGCCTTGCTGACTTCGTTTCTTCCTCAGCACCCCTTTCATTTGGAAGGCTGGCCCAATGCTGTTTTCCCTGTATATGCTCCCATTAGGGTCCATTCACAGGAAATAACATTTATGCAGTTATGCAGATGACACACAAATGTATCTGCTATTGAAACATGCCAGTCCTCGAAAACTCATTTGACTGCCTCAGAGACATTAAAGATTGGATGGCCCTATTTTTTTTTTACATTTTAATGAGACCAAAACTGAAATTCTGATATTTGGTCCAAACTGTGCTAATAAAGCCTCTAACATTGATCTGGGCTTTGAACATGGGTTGCCTCTAACTTCCCCAAGTTAAATCCACTGTTCAAAGTTTGGGTGCAATAATTGATATGGATTTTAAACTTGACAAAAAGATAAACAATGTAGTACAATTTTTTATCAGTGAAGGTTGTATCTAAAGTTGAGACTTTGTATTTTAATGATTTTGAAAGGCTTGTATGTTTTATTTAAATCTCATTTAGACTTTGTAATGCCCTCTGTGTTGGTCTCAACCAGGCCTCTCTCTCACGGTTGCAGTTAGTGCAGAATGCTGCAGCTCAACTTTTAACTTGAACGTGTAAACGGGAACATATTTCCCCTATCCTGGCTTCCCTACATTGGCTTCTGGGCCATTTTAGACTTGACCTTAAGGTTCTAGTGCTTACTCATAAATCCTTAAATGGCCTAGTCCCCAACCTACCTTTCTGATCTCATACAACTGCACGTTCCCATCCAGGTCCTTGTGTTGCTGGCCATCCCCAGAGTAGGACTGAAGCACAGGGGAGATTGTGCTTTTGCCATAGCTGCCCCTAAACTCTAGAATTTATTACCATTGTCTGTGAAGATGGCCCCAACATTGTCTGCTTTTAACACATTTCTATTCTTTGGAATTATATTAATTTTAAGAGCTGTTTTTTTCCCTTCTAGTCTTTGCCGTTTCACTTTACTTTTCTGATATATACTATGTACAGTACCTTATTATTATTGTTTTATGACCCATATGTACAGTACTTTGGTCAACTACCGTTGCATTTGAATGTGCATTAGAAATAAATTCAGTTTGAAACTTGACAAAACACCCTTCACTGAAGCGTGTGAATTTTTCTCCACACACATTCTTGTACAGACAGTGTCAATCACAGCAGATCCTAAAGCCTACACCATGAAGATTTCTGTGTTACACAGAGATTCATTTGAAAACAAAGTGATGTTACATTCTTCAACGTCATCTTTTAGTCCTTCATGTTTTGTCAGTCTTACATGTTCCTTTTTGTTTGGACAGTCCTTTCGCAAATTGCACATTTCGTTCTTTACCCATATTTATCAAGGGGGTTTGTGCCTAGAGCCAAGGTGTTTTTTTTATGGGTTGTTGTGTGGTGTTTGACTCATTTCTAGGGATGGGTGGATTGATCCTTAAGTATCCTCACATAAAAATATTTATTCTAAAGTGCATATAACCATTCGTTTTAAATTACTTATCAAGAAATCTGGTGCATAAAATACGCTTTTAAGTGGAAAAAGACAACCGAATAATTGTGTTGGATAGAACCATTTCTCCTGCTCATCGGAACATACGCAAATGCTGAAAGAGAGAACCAATCAATCACAGACAGCATTCGCTGCTGACACATGGCTCACAGTGCCTGTTCAAATAGGGCTGCATTTCCCAAAAGCTTCAGAAGTATAATAGATCTTAAGAAACCATTGCCACATTACTACATTAGCCTACATAACATTGATGCATTTTTCAGAATTTTATATATAGTAACACTGTTTCCACACAAATATGAAGCAGCAATAATAATAAAAATGTTTCTTGAACAGCAAATGATACTGGAATTATTTCTGAAGGATTTCTGAGGACTTGAGTATTGATGCTGAAAATTCAGCTTTAAATCACACATTTTAAAGTTACATTTTAAAATATTAAATAGAAAAGTTATTTTTAATTGTTATTTTTCACAATATTGACCCAATTTTGTATTTTTCAAATAAATCCAGCCTTGGTTAACGTGTACATGTAATATTTATTTTAAATCGGCTAGTTTGTGCAAGTACATTTAAAATGGTTGTTAAAATGTTCAAACGGATTTTGTTATTTTCTGTAATTGTGGTTAATAAATCTGTCATAAAAAAAAAATATGCCAAAGTTTCACCTTTAGGGGTACTACAGCCTGGCAGCCTTTTACAAAAATTAACCATGGTTTTATTACAGTAACCAGTTTACCACAGTATTTGTAGTAAAACTGCAGGAACCAATTTTACCATGATGATGATGATAAATACATTTTAGTAGTTCTGTAACACAAGGTTTATTTTTCATGACACACACTCAAAGGGTGCAAGCGCTAACTGTTTATCTTTAACAATAAGGCCGGCAGTATAGAGTAAACTGAAGGCTAGTATGGCATCTGGGAGCTCCACTTTGAACTTTTACGTAGCCTGTTATAATCGACATTCAAACTCTATGTATTCCACTGTAGAAACACCGCTTTCTTTAATGATTGGGTCATTAACTCCGTGTACGCCTCATACTGTCCATCTTTTTCTTATTTTAAAAACAGTCCAATTTTGCTATAAAAGTGTTTGCAATTCCAGCGACAGCATTCAATTCCTCAGCGGAAATTTCCAGTGCACTGTCCCTTGCTCTGCCTGTTAGTGACAAGGTAACCTCAGGTGGGGGATTTTTGTAATTACCAGCAGCAGCCATCCACTGCTACCAATGTTGATGCAATAACCACAACTGTTCTTAGAATTAACACTCTTTACTGCTCCATCACATTCAAGCACACCAGCTCAGTTTACATAGGACAAAAAAAAAAAACTCAGAAAACCCACAAAAACCCATTAACTGTGCTCTTCGCACATGAGCAGTAGATAAAACTGAACATGCACTACTCAATTTAAATTCAGGAATTGACATTCTCAACTGTATTCTGATTGGTGCTCATCTCTGGTGTGTACCTCTGTGTCGTCTCCCTCGTAGGCCTTATTGCCATCTCTGCTGCTGCTCACTTCATTGCTCTCTTCTCCTTCTTCCCCAATACCACCATCCTCCTCCTCATTATCATCATCTTCGTCTTCCTCCTCCTCTTCCCCATAATCCTAAAGTGGTTAAAAAAAGTGAATATAATCGAATTAAACATCCCTGAATGTCAGCTGCGGTGTGATTACATACCTGCTCTTCTTCCTCCTCAGATTCCTCTTCGTGGCCTCCCTCACTATCGGTGTCACTAACAATGACTATGACATGATGATCAGTCTCCCCCATTCCTCTGAGACCCATCGAAGCCTGGGGAAGAAGTTGATCTCCAGGGACAGACTGATACGGTCCTGGTTCCTCATCCATCTCCTACAAAGTAGAGTAGCTCTCAAACGCCTTCACAAAGGCATGGATATAAAACCTTTCTATACTTTTCACACTTCTGTCTGAATACAAACAGGATGTTTCTACACACATCCTCTTGCCATTAGCATTACCTGTCGAGCATCAGCAGCCTCCTGACTATCACCCGGTACAACACTCTCAGCCTCAGTGCTGTCTTCAGCCAACATCTCTTCCTGCAATGTGTAATTTTGTTGTATTGTTGCACACAGATTTAATTATTCATTTAAAGCAAGAAAATAAAATGATGTCACCTCGACTTATAATATGCTTCAGTTTTGAACCTTACCTCCAGACCTGCTCCATGAATGCGAACCCTCTTGCAAACGGGGGTGTCATTGGGCTCATCCTGGGACTGTGTGTCAGCAGACATGCTCTCTTGTTCCGCTTCATGGGGGCGTTTGCTCAAGGCACTACTAGGAGACACGGACACTACAGGAGGACACAAAAAAGCTCATGTGGAGAGTGAGATGCTGTAACAAACCTGTTCAGCTAATCTAGTAGAGTTTACAATTGACTTTACCTGCACTGACACTGCTTGTGCTAGCAGTGGCACTCCACATCCCTGTAGATGTAGAAAGAGGCCTGTCTAACTGTGGGTTTGGGAGCATTACAGCAGCGGGAGGTTCCTGGTTGGATGGTTCTGCAGGGGGTTGGGTTTGTTGCTGGGTGGGCTGTATGAACGCAGTGGCCTGGCTCTGCTGTTGAACATTCATCAGAGGTTGAGCAAGGGTAGTCTGAACATTAGGGCTGGTGGACCGAACTGAACCGCTGGCACTGCCATACACTGTCACATGTTCAAGCGGGCCCTCGGACGACTGAATGGCTGCAAGGTCAAGGGGGAAAGAAAATTCATTGGTTTGCACAGTGTTATTGTTAAGTAAAACAATTAAATGTCTTCGGTTGAATAAAATAAAGCCAAAACAAAATAAACATTAAGTGAAAAACAGTTTCACTTTTAGTAACTTAACATTTTCTGTTAATTACCAAGAAAACATTTCTAAACTAAAACTATAATAAAAATAAAAGCTAAACAATCAAACATTAAATGTTTAAAAAACAAGAACTGATAAAGATGACAAGCACATAAAAAAAAAAAAAAAAAAAAAAAAATTATATTAACTCTTTCCTCGCTATTGACAGAATTATCCAGCTTTCCACGTTTTCACTGGTGTATAGTAGGTGCTATTAATCATCTTCTGAAAGAGTATTGACCATCTGAATCAAAACATGACAAAGAAGCAGAAATGATCCTGGAAATGGTATAGGACCATACAAGCTTTGGATGTGTTGATGGAAGTGATCTTACCCACATTCAAGTGATGATTTAAAAAAAAAAAAAAAAAAAAAACAAGACTGCATCAAGTCAGACTAAAATGGGTTTCTTTTGTTTAAAAGCAGAGGCTTTGTTCTTTGTTTTGACACTTTGCATGCTCGGATATTCATACAAAAAATATTCTGTGTGCCATTAAACTTTTGTGCTAACGATTAAAAATGCTGGCAGAGGCTGGCAACTTAAAAAAAAAAAAAACACACACACACTGGCAAGGTAAGAGTTGATAGATACTATTTAGCATATATATTTTAGCATTTTTTTAATTTTAGAATCATGTTGATATTGTAGTTAAGTTACATTTTCCAAAATATTTTCTTTCAGTTTATTTCATTTAAAAAGGTTTATGGTTTCAGTATTAGTTATTGATAATAACCCTGACCAAAAACATAGTCCAACACTTACACTCTTGGCTCTCCACCTGCGTGGTGGGCATGACTGTTGCAGTGGGTGTAGGGGTGGGCACTGGGGCAGGAGTGATCATGGGTTTGATGCTGGCCCTTGGGGTGGATTTGTTTCCTGGAATGGCTGGAGGCTTGCTGGAGGTTGCTGCCATTGGTGTGGGCTTTATGTTAGCAGTTGGAGGCTCTGAAGTGCTTGCACTATAAAAAGCAACAATGTAGAAAGGCTTGACTTCTAGAGATGGTAGCCATTTTTTTTTTTTTTGATGATTAATGTGTACCACCCCCTTAAAAATTTACTGTACCTTCCTCTTTCTGCCACTGGTGTGGACTTCAGAGAGATCTGTTGCTGTTCTATTGTCCTTTGCGGTTCCTGGGTCTGAAGACAAAACAAAAGAGATTAAAAAAAAAAAAAAAAAATAAGGAGATAGAACCTTAAACATTTAAACTTGTACAGTTACAGGTTTGCAATTGCACAGCTACGGTGGTGTTACCTTGCTGGAGCCCTGTTCTGGAGGTTCATCTCTCTGTTCTCCAGGTCTCTCTTGCTGCTCGCGGAGGTCTCGCAGCTCCCTTTCCTGTCTGCTCAGACGCCCCTCATACTGTGACTTTAGTGCACTCAATCGCACTTCCATTTCCTCTTGTTGTTGCTTCAGCTCCTCATTTTCTTTCTGGAGCTGACCTTTTACACCTAGAGATGAAAGTGTCAAACATCAAAAGGAAAGATCTGACATGGACCAAATCTCAAGGTCCAACTAACTAGAAGAGAAAGACTATTAATTTAGAAAACAGGGTCTATTCTTACCAGTAAGCTGGCTGATCTTCTGCTTGGCCATTACTATAGCCTTCTTGGTCCTTCCCTCCTTTTCAGTCAGCTGCTGTTTGAGTCGCTCCTCCTGAGAGGATTTCTCTTGAAGCTCTTGCCTGAGTCGTGTTAGCTCTGCCTGTAGTTGAGAGGCCTGTTCCTGTGCACTGCATGCCTCTGCTTCCCGCTCACCTACAGTCTGCAAATGACAAAAGGAATCTCACACCATGAGTTTCAAAAAGGTACCCAATCATTTCAGTTTGATCTTAAAAGGTTGTGCAGCACATTTCAGTGCACACTGTTTTGTGACAGTGTAAGCCACTATGTAAGGCTGAATCTGCAAAGAGCCTGTTTTTAGACAGGAGAGCCACAGAGAAAAGATGGAAAATCATAAATTCCAAGTAAATAAAATGAACTAAATCAATTCATACAGGTTTAAATTAATATTAAATGTTTTAAATCAATAAACAACTGTAAGATGAAAAATGTTAATGGCAAACCTTTAAATCAGTGTACTTACTCTATTGAGATTCTCCAGATGGCCTTCCAGTTCTCTTGTCCTGTTCTCTGATTGGTTGAGGGACTCCTTGAGGGTCTGAAGTTCTTGAGCTGATGCCTGTTGGGACTCTTGATCCTGGACTGGTGCAGATGCCGCTGCAGCTACCAACTGCACAATAACCCAATTAAATCATACCTCCACCCCAAACACACATTTGCAATTTTAAACCACTTTCTCAATCATAAGCCCTGATGCACCTTGTCATATTCAATCCGGAGTTCCTCGTACTGGGATTTGTAATGTCGACCAATCTTTTTAACTTGTGCGATGGTTTTCAGTTTCTCTTGGATGTCCAGATTTTTGGCCTCCTGGTCTTTCTTCAGGCTATCCCTCTCCACCATCACCTTCCCCAAGTTCTCCCTTAGTTTCTGCAACTGGGATTGCAGCATAGTCAAACAGCCACAACTCCTGTAGAGAGCAAGCAAGAGTAGAGAAAAAGCATATATTTTATATATATATATATATATATATATATATATATATATATATATATATATATATATATATATATATATATATATATATATATATATATATATATATATATATCACACACACATACATACACACAGTCAGGTCCATAAATATTGGGACATCGACACAATTCTAATCTTTTTGGCTCGATACACCACCACAATGGACTTGAAATGAAACGAACAAGATGTGCTTTAACTGCAGACTTCCAGCTTTAATTTGAGGGTATGTGCATCCAAATCAGGTGAATGGTGTAGGAATTACAACAGTTTGTATATGTGCCTCCCACTTTTTAAGGGACCAAAAGTAATGGGACAGATTAACAAATATAAATCAAACTTTCACTTTTTAATACTTGGTTGCAGATCCTTTGCAGTCAATTACAGCCTGAAGTCTGGAACGCATGGACATCACCAGACACTGGGTTTCATCCCTGGTGATGCTCTGCTAGGCCTCTACTGCAACGGTCTTCAGTTCCTGCTTGTTCTTGGGGCAGTTTCCCTTCAGTTTTGTCTTCAGCAAGTGAAATGCATGCTCAATCGGATTCAGGTCAGGTGATTGACTTGGCCATTGCATAACATTCCACTTCTTTCCCTTAAAAAACTCTTTGGTTGCTTTCGCAGTATGCTTCGGGTCATTGTCCATCTGCACTGTGAAGCGCCGTCCAATGAGTTCTGAAGCATTTGGCTGAATAGGAGCAGATAATATTGCCCGAAACACTTCAGAATTCATCCTGCTGCTTTTGTCAGCAGACACATCATCAATAAATACAAGAGAACCAGTTCCATTGGCAGCCATACATGCCCACGCCATGACACTACAACCACCATGCTTCACTGATGAGGTGGTATGCTTTGGATCATGAGCAGTTCCTTTCCTTCTCCACACTCTTCTCTTCCCATCTCTCCGGTACAAGTTGATCTTGGTCTCATCTGTCCATAGGATGTTGTTCCAGAACTGTGAAGGCTTTTTTAGATGTTGTTTGGCAAACTCTAATCTGGCCTTCCTGTTTTTGAGGCTCACCAATGGTTTACATCTTGTGGTGAACCCTCTGTATTCACTCTGGTGAAGTCTTCTCTTGATTGTTGACTCTGACACACATACACGTACCTCCTGGAGAGTGTTCTTGATCTGGCCAACTGTTGTGAAGGGGGTTTTCTTCACCAGGGAAATAATTCTTCGGTCATCCACCACAGTTGTTTTCCGTGGTCTTCCGGGTCTTTTGGTGTTGCTGAGCTCACCGGTGCGTTCTTTCTTTTTAAGAATGTTCCAAACGGTTGATTTGGCCACAGCTAATGTTTTTGCTATCTCTCTGATGGGTTTGTTTTGTTTCTTCAGCCTAATGATGGCTTGCTTCACTGATAGTGACAGCTCTTTGGATCTCATATTGAGAATTGACAGCAACAGATTCCAAATGCAAATATCACATTTGAAATGAACTTTGGACCTTTAATCTGCTCCTGGTAAAAGGGAATAACACACACCTGGCCAAGGAACAGCTGAGCAGCCAATTGTCCCATTACTTTTGGTCCCTTAAAAAGTGGGAGGCACATATACAAACTGTTGTAATTCCTACACGGTTCACCTGATTTGGATGTACATACCCTCAAATTAAAGCTGGAAGTCTGCAGTTAAAGCACATCTTGGTCGTTTCATTTCAAGTCCATTGTGGTGGTGTATCGAGCCAAAAAGATTAGAATTGTGTCCATGTCCCAATATTTATGGACCTGACTGTGTGTGTGTGTGTATATATATATATATATATATATATATATATATATATATATATATATATATAAATTAGCCAAGAAAAGATAAAAAAATACTTTTTTAGCCAGCGAAACGTAAGCATCCAATGAAAGTAGAAAGCTTCTTTAACCTGGCAGCATCAGCTTTGAGACGATTAGTCTCTTCGACAAGCTGCTGGATGCGTTTGAGGTGCGCTTCCCTCTCAGAGTGCAGCTGCTTGTACTCCTCAGGGTCAGTGTCTTTCTGCTGGTTCACCAGGTGCTGGACACCCCAAGAAAATAGGAGGACCCAGTCATTTTCACCAAATGACAAATAGTTTTTGAAGGTAACATCTCAAAATACACAGTCTTACCTGAGTGCGAGCTTTCCAGCGTTTGATATCTTCTTCCAGAAGCTTTTTCTCTGCCTGTAGCATACAACTCTTCTCACTCAGCTCTGCATTGGACTCCTGAATGGGCAAGATGTTTAACTCCAGTTTATGCACCTGTGAAACAAAACAGTTCTGACATTATCATCATCATCCCGTTTAAGCAAATACATGTGATTTTTTATTAAATTTAAAGTATACATTTTTCATACAGTATGCAAAACATGCATAATTCTTCATATATATAAAAAACTTAAAGTCTTAAAGATCAATTAAATAAAAAAAAAAAAAAATGTACATTTAAAAAAAAAATAAAAATGAATAGATTGTTTTTATACTAATAAAAATCTCTCTTAATACAAAATCAGGTAAAGCAGTATTTCAACTAGCATATAAAATTGTTGACTATTTTTTAATAGGGATGGCTTGCCTTGTCTTGAGTATCCTGCAGCTCCTGTTCCAGTTTCTCTTTCTCCTCCCTCAGCATCTTATTGGTCTCCATTAGCACATTCATGGTCTCGGTCTTCTTCATCAGCTCATCATGCTGGGACAGAGTCTTTGCAGTCACCTTTAGTCAATAGTTAAACAAGCAAAAGGAAAATACAGGGCTGGTAACCAAGGCAGTTAACTACTACAGTTGATCAGGAATCAAACTGTATGTATCTGGTTTCTCCAAATCAACCTGCATCCTCTCTCGCTCCGCATTCAGACTCTCTTGCACATCCTTCAGCTCTCTCTCCAGATGTTCCACTCTTAGCCTGTGCCTCAGACTCTCACTCCGGATCACCTCCAACCGAGACTCTGCAATCTCCTTCTCCCGTCGCACAAACCTGCAAACCACGTAGGAATGAGAGACTGCTGTGAATAAAAGAAATGTAGATAATTCTCTAGTTTTTCCTTAATTTCTCCTTTTCGCAATTTCTCCTTTCTCGGTTTATCACTTTCCCTCTGAAAAATTTGAATCACTGAAATTCATAACATATGGGAGAAAACAAAAGACCTTAGGATCTCCATGAGCTGCTCCGGAGACTTGTCCTCCTCTGTCAGAGAGATGTTGAGTGGACTCTCACTGGTGGCTCGCTGCAGCTGACTGGCCATTTGTCCACTCAGAATCTGTATCTGCTCGTGAAGGAGTTTGTTCTGCCTCTGCAGATCCTCACAGCGAGACTCTAACTTAGACTGCTCCTCCTGATGTGGAGAGAAACAAAATGACTATGAAAATGCCATTACTACTTTCATAACAGTCATTTGTTTGGCAAATTTTTTACCTTGATTATCTTCTCTTGCTCCTCCCAAGAGACACGAGCCTCTAGTAGCTGTGCACTGGTGCTCTGAACTTTCTCCTCCAGCTGCTGTCTGAGATGATCTGCCTGCATAGCCTGTGCTTTGGCAGCCTGCAGTGCTTCCACGTCGGCCGCATGCAGCAATATCTCCCTCTCATACTTATCCTGCGCCTCAGCTGCCATCTTAGCCTGCTCCTGACTGTCCAGGATGGACCGCTGCTCTTGTGCAGCAGCAAAAGAAGCTCTCTCCAGGGCATTCTTGTGTTCCGCCTGCAGGCTGCTTAGAGATGTCCTCAGCTTGCTCAACTGAGATAAAGGATCAAAAAATAAGTCAAATTCTGCTTCTAAAATCAATGCTGATCTCTAAGAATGTATAAATTAACAATAAATCAATAAAAAACACCCATACCCAACCTGGTAAACAACACTGTGACCTACTGTGATGGCTGGACTCGGTTTACACCAATTTATACTGTGAAAAACTGAAAGTATATATTTTTTTTTCTACTCACTATAATACTTAACGATTTGATGCATTTACCATTCTCTATTTAAATCAAATTTATTTATTTTGATAATCGTATTTTAGTCAAATCTTATTTGTAGTTATTTTTTTTTTATTACATCCTTTTTGGCTTAAGTTTTTCATGGACCCCCTAAAACTCCCTTGTGGCTTAACATTTTCCCATGGATCCCCCTAAACTCCCTTGTGGCCACCCCCAAGACCCCAGTTTGAAAACCCAAACGGTTTTAGTGCAAGATACCTTGAATAACATTTGTGGACTTTTTTCCTAAAGTAAAAGGAAAAAGTGTAGAATGTGCTCTTTAAATCAGAAAAGTCAAAAATCCATTAAATAAAGATAGTGAGAAGAGGTGTGAATTAAATACCTCTTGCTCCACAGAAGCAACGGCTCTGCTTTTCTCTTCCAGCAAGCTCTGCTTCTCCTTGTTCACTTCCAGAAGTTTCTGCTCCAGATATTTATACCGTTCCTGAGCTGCCTCCACTTGGGTTTGCACAGATGATCGCACATGCTCAGTTACCTAAAAGTGGACGAGACAGGACTTTTTGTGTTTTTTTACAAAATAAAAATGAACCTCATTAATTAAAAATGTCCATTGTTCATGTTGTCTTGGTTTTTATGCAAGGTAAAGGGTGTTGGAGTGGAACACAGTATAATGATCTTTCATAACACCAACCTGTTTCTCTTTATTCAAGGACTCCTCTAAGTTAAGACTCATGGCCTTGTACTGTTCCATGCTGGCAGTAGTGATCTTCAATCGTTCGGCCAGCTCTTCTCCCTTGCTCTCAGCCTGCCTCAGCTGGGCACACAGAGCTTCCATGTCACTTTCACTGCTCTGCAGGCCTGGAGAGGAAAAACAGCAACAATGCTCTGTTCTAGTTTGGATGTTCAACCTCATTAGCTATAAAGAATAGGGGTGCGATGATAAATTGATTCGTGGTCCCATTCTGCGATTTTTTTGAAAACATCAGGATTCTCTCTGAAATCGATTCTGAGCTTTGTTTTTAACAGCAGAATTGATCCACAAATTGATTTATCGTTATAAAGACCAAATAACTTAAGGAATGTTAGGTAAACTAAGTAAAAATAAAAACGTTACAATATGGGCTTAGTCATGAGCACAGCTTCTCACCTGTATGTACCGAAGTGGACACCAGCCAGCTCTCCCTGCTACTCCTCTGCAGCTTTAGGTTGTTAAGCTCGATTTGGGCAGCACTAAGCCGTTCTCTTGTCCTGTGGTATTGTGAAGTCTGTGTTTCCAGCTTCTTCTTTACATCCATCAGCTGCATCTATGTTGCAAAGGAACGTCAAAGAGAAGCGAATGATCAACAGTTCCAAATGGTGGACATTATAGCGAGTGAGAGCGAAAGAGATGTGGCCCTTACGTTTTGATTGCGTGCCAGCAGGTGCTTCTGTTCCACCTCATTCTCAAGTCTCTTCAGGAGCTGAGTGATCTCTCGCTCCTGCTTCTCAATCTGAGAAGTCAGCCGCCGTTTGGTATCAGTCTCAGAGCGCTCCAGGGTTGCCTGGAAAATTCATTTACAGAAACATTACATTTTCAAAATATCCTTTGTGAGGTTTAGATTGTTTATTTCGTAAAAACACTTGTTACCTGTATTGACTTGAGATTGGTCAGCAGCACGTGCTGGCCAAGCTGTTGGGCCTGGAAGGACTCTTTCTCTTGTGTCAGTCTGATCTCCACCATCTTCAACATGTCCCTCTCTTTACGTAGGTTCTCTGCTTCAGACTGAAAGAGGCAGATGATTCATTCAATTTAGACTCAACTAATAGTGGTGAGAGACATCTGCACTTGTGTGAATGAACCAATAAGACACCTCAACTATTGAGAGTTTCTCAGTTGCTGCTCGCAGGTCCTGGTTGAGGCGGTGTATGGTCTGTTCACTCTGCTGGATTGCTGCAGCCTGTTTCTGAGTCTTCTCATTCAGAGAGGCAATCTCCTTGCGGTATCCCTCCACATTGTCCTGGAGCATCTCAAACCTGACATGTACACAATGTGAAATAAATTATGGATTCTATATTTTAGAAAAACCATGAGAAACAACAGAACTGTATGAGTGGATACCGTTTAGTGGTGAACTCCAGCTGTGTGGAGATCTTGGTGTTTTCAGAGCGCAGTTCAGTCACTTGATCCTGCAGTTTGTCACTTTGCTCAGTCCAGACTTTTTCAGACTCCGTTTTTTCCTTTTTATAGGCCACAAAGACTTCCTGAAGCTGATCAAACACAGAAATACTGTAACAAAATTACCATTTTAAAATATACATTCATATAGGCAACAGTAATTAAAGAAAAAAAATGCAATAATGTTTCACAATCTTGCTGTTTTTACAGCATTAAGCAAATGTATGCAGCCTTGGCAAACATAAAACTTATTTCTTAAACTTACAAAAAAAAAAAAGAAAAATTCTAACCAATCCTAAACTTTTGAATAATAGTTTATGCTCAATGTTATGTTATTATTAATAGTCCTAATATCATTGATGGGAAAAAATGCTATGTGTGGATAGCCTGCTCTAGCCAGCCTACCTGCTTCAGAGCAACCTTTGCCTCTATGGACTCTGTGGACTCCATTGCCGTGGCAAACAGTCCTGCAGGGGTGCCTGCAGTGGGTGTGATGGCTGGAGAACAGCGGGGGGTTGAGCTCAGCATAAGCTCCTCATTACCAGTACCTGTCACAGTAAAAGTTATGAAGTATAAAACTTCTTCATCGAACTCTTCTACCATCTCATACAGTCTTGAATAGTCACAATAATTGCACAGGCAAAACAAACTAGACTAACAGACTAATAATAATTACCCTGTGAGAAGGTGACTCCAGTTGCCTGGGTCAGAAACATGCGGAACATATCCCTTTGCCGTGCCACAGCATCAACCTTCTGTAGATCCTGAGTTCTCTTTTCCTTCAGCTGCTCCAACTCACGCTGGAGCTCCTCAAGATATTTCTCCACCTCACTGCGTCTGAACACACAATGAGCATTATGCTTTCTAAATCGATACTTAATCTGATATCAGATCGATAGATCTACTTAAATCTCACACACAGACACACTTACTTCATGGTGTCTCCCTCCAACTCAACCTTTTCCTCACTGAGGTCTCTTAGTGCCACTAGGAGACGCTGGTTCTGCTGCTGCAGCTCTTCAACGCTGCGGAAGGTGACCAGGTGCTGAGAAATAACCTCTGAAGTGCTGCTCACATCCGCTGAACACACCTCATCCTCCTCACGCATCACATAGTTACCACGTGCTTCCTCCAGCTCAATGAGGAGGACCCGCACCTGATATAGTCATGTTAAAACAAGATTTTTTTTTCTTCCCCTTAAGAGATTAATGCCTGAGCTGCTCCATCAGGTCTCACCTGTTGAGCCATGTCAGCTAGCTGCACCTCAAACCTCTGATTATCTCTCTCAAACACAGATGCACGTTTGTTGCCTTCATCTGCTTCTTTCTGCAAGCGGTGGATCTCCTGGAAGATCCAAGAATATTTTTTTTATTCGTTTCATAAGCGGTCATTAGGCAGAATGCATTTGGCAGTGTAAAATTCAAGAGCTTTATTTCTACATTCTCACCGTCACGGCTTGCTCAAGTTTAGCAGAGAGACTGCAAACAGACTTTTGCATGCGCTCATACTCCTCTCGCTGTCTCTTCAGGATGGGTGCCTTTGCTTCCATCTCCTGCACAATATCATCCAGGTACTTGTGTAGTCGTTTATTCTCTAGTTTCTCCCGTTGTAGTTGTTCTTGAGTCTCAGTGTAAGCTGTATATATCTATACAATATAGGAGAATGTATATTAAAACTGAAAAAGGCTTCTGTGAAAATGAACGGTGCACTTGCATCACAAATCAAACAAGGGGAGTACCTCTGTAAGTTTCATGCCTGGTTTGATGATTTTGCCAACTGCAGATGCTGTGAAGGACATTGTGGTCACATGCTCTGCTGTAAGAATTGAAGCAGTTCATGGAATGGCGACAAAAAAAAAAAACAACAACAACAACTTACAAACACTACTAGTTAAGAAAGCTAAGAAAATACTGTGGTGATGTGAACCTCTGTGTTTGGTGTCAGACAACAGCTCATTTGCATTGTCCAGCTCTTTCTCCTGGCTGCTTATTTTCTCTTTCAGTTCAGCAATTTCTTTGTCTTTACAACTCTCCAACTCTGCCATCTTCACTTCCAGAGATTTATGTGCTATTCAGAGTAGACAAGACATTGCCACAGACATGCAAATACACACAAACATCAGTTTTCGTCCTCATGGCTGTCAACATGTGTCTGACCGGTAAAGTCGCTTACCCTCTCCAGCCTCTTTAAGCAGCTTGTGAAGTTCATCAACAGCTCTGCTGAGCTCCTCACTCCTGGCCTCTGCATCAGCTGCAGCTCCCTTTGGATCAACAAAATTGGATCAACAGAAATTCTTAGAAATAACAAAAAATGTTTACTTTATTTTTATAATATGGATTCATGAATTCCTTTGAAGTATATGGTTAAACTTACCTTATACAAATTTGAGAGTTTGATGTTGGCATTGAGCTCATTCCTGAACTTCTCCTCCAAATTGGCTTGCTGTTCCTTTGCCTAAATTGTGTCTAATAGATTATGAAAAATTCTGGAACACCATTCAGCTGATAACTTCAGCGATGAATGACATTGTCTGACCTCTCTCATCTTGGTGATCATATCCTCAGCTTGCCTCTGAAGGTTCTCATTGGATGCCTTCAGGCTGGTCACCTGATCTTGGAGGCAGGCGATCTACACAGGTACGCAGAGATTAGCACATGGACTAAGATCTTAAATACCACATTTCAAAGCAGAACAATATTCATAACTTAAAATACAAATAATACATAAAATAGAAAAGGTTTGTGGAGTACTTCATCCTCCTTGTTATTAAGGTTGCATTGGAGCTCCAGGATCTCATTGCCTTTCTGCCGGGAAAGAGACAGCAGCTCTTCACTCTTGGCCTTAAACTCAGTATTTAGCCAGGTCACCTGCCCCTGGAGTAGATCTTTCTCCTGCTCCATTCGTTTCTCTTTAAACTGGAAGATGAACAGTGTCAGCATATCAAAAAATCACTTTTTAGGGGCCTGGGATAAAAATGCCAGTATGTTATAAACAAAAAAAACTATACATGACAAATACATTGATTGATTTAATTGAATTTTACCTTGATCGAGACCTCCGTGGCTTCGGACTCATCCAGCTTGAGCTGAAACTGCATCTTCTCTGCATTGACTTCCACCAATCTATCATTAAGACACTTCAGGTCCTCTAGATTAAATAAATAAAAGAAAAAGGAAGAAAATAAGTATATTACACACTACTGCGGGTTTAGTACTTTTTTCTTTTTAAAGAAATATGCTTCTATTCAGTAAAATACATTGAAATTATTACAAGTGACAGTAAATACAACATTACAAATGATTTACAATAATTAGAAGTTTTAACTTCATTTTCATCAGCAAACCCTAAAAAACTCTATGAAAATATTAAGCAGCAAAATGTTTCCTTAGCACCAAATCAGAACATTAGAATGATTTCTAAAGGATCATGTGACACTGGGGAAAAAAAAAGTTTTTCATTGATCATTAAAGATTGCTTATTACATCTATGCATTTAGCAGATGCTTTTATCCAAAGCAACTTACAGTGCATTCAGGCTATAGATTCATTTTACCAGTATGTTAAATATATTAAATACCGCTTTGTCGTTCCATCTCCTGGGACCTTCTTTCCAATGTACGTACAAGTTCTCGTTTTTCTGCCTCAAGCTCATCTTTGGCTTTTGAAAGTTCATTCTGCACAAAGGCGGCACAATTTCACCTCTTCAAAATCACAAAATTCAAGACAAGACACATACGTTCTACTCTATCAAAGTGTGAAGCTATATGGTCTCTCATTACCTGTTGTGATTCTAGTTTGGTGTATGAAGACACTTGCTCCTTATTTTTCTCTCGTAAGCATTTCAGCTCATCCTCTGTAAACAAAGATGAGTACAAATACAACATCAAGCCTGTTATTTATTTATTTTTATCAAAAAAGAGGGATTTGACTCTCACCTCCTTACCCAGTTTGTAGCACTCTTCTTTCAGTATCTGATGCTCTTGAGTCTGGGACACAAACTGAGCCTGACTCTCTACAAACGTCTTCTCAATGTCAAAATACTGTTGTTCTACAGGAGAGAAAAAAGAAGGAAAACCAAAACAAAATCAACATCCATACAAAAAAGTCTATGGTAATACATGCAAAAAGAAATAATTTTCTTTCAAAAATATATTCAATAATTGTAACATTATGCTCACTAAATAGTTTGCAGAACAATATGTACAATGGAAAGAATAATGTTTAAGACGATATTGAAAAACCCAGGCCTCGTTAGAAAGTTTGATGGTTTACAGCTTATTTATTAAAACAACATAACCTTACCATTATCCACGCGATATTGCTCCTGTTGTGCCTTCAAACAGTCAACTTCACATTGCTGTTCAGAAATGTACTTCTCTAACTTACTCAATACAGTTTTGGGGAGTTTTGATATCTCCGACCGCTCCAATATTTGCTGCAAGATAGCAGCCGCCATTTTTTCAAAGCAGTGACTCTTCCCCCTTTGCGTCAAACGTAAACATGCTTATTAAAATTTCCTAACAGGAAACACCCGTCCGCCATGTGACGCTGAGCGGCTCATTCCAATCAATTCGCCGTAAGTCATTTTGGAAATATATAATATATAATATTAACCCTAAATATATAATATTATCTCTACGCTATAACATTATAATCGTTTAAACGTCTACCGATTCCAAAGACAAGAAGTAGATTATATAAAATGTTTAATAAAACGCACCTTCTAGTAATAACAAATGACTGTGATTGGTAACGTATAACGTGAAATCCGCGTCTACGTCATAGAAGTTGGTCTGTCTGGGAGGTAATTTAAACAATGACACCCATAAAGTCACTGTATTAGTAAAAAAAAAAAAAAAAAAAAACAATTCTAAAATCGATAGCGAGGCCAATGATCAGCGATGATTACATTGGATTACTGACAAACCCCGGATTATGTACATTCATGGAAACAAAATAAAGCTGTAAAGTTTGACCAAGCAGCAGCTCGGTTCGTACAAATACATGAACACAAGAGGGAGATGTAGTATCATAAATGCACTGTCGACTAGCTATTCAAGGTCAGTCAGAGAAATAGAGTGAGATATGGATGGTGTGATAAAGTTTGACGTGCAACCTTAGTTTAACTTTTGTTTGTCAGATTTGTTACAATAGTCTAAATATCTGTAATGCAGTAAAATCTACATAAACGTGCTTTTAGTAGCTACAATTCTTTCTCTGTTTGAGTTACATTTTTATTATCTTTTTTATTCTTAATAATCTGCTCACTGTCCATAAATTTGGATAATAAATATCTTTAAACATAAAAGTAAAACGTTTTTCTTGTTGATTTATGGATTGTTTTAAGATGAAAGGAACAGGGCCACTGCTAGCCAAATGGGTGCCCTAAGCAGGATTGTATTGTTGTGCTCCCTTCCTCAAATATGATGATGGGGAAAAAAACACCTACTATAGGGGTGAAAGTAGAACTTTAATCAAATAAAAAAGTAAATTAATAAATTGTATTATTTACAAATTACAATTGTAGCTCTCGACATTTACCTATGGCTATAATTATGACTCTAATTTATTTTATAATCTCAAGCATTCAGAAATCATTTTGTATTTGCCTACATTATGTATTTTAACAGTGTTATTATTAACCAATCATTATTGCCTCATTGTTTTTTATATAATGCAAGTCATTTTAGGTCTGTTTTTATAGCAACAACAACAACAAAAATTACAACATATTAATACTTCTTTGTAAATTATTATAACCATAGTTAATTTGCAGTTACCATGGCTACAAGAACATGATTTGTGGTGTTATTGTTAAAACCATGGGTAATTTTCGTAAGGGAACCTGAAAAAAAAATACATGAAAGTGATAAACCTGCATTGTTTTTAAATGATTTATAATTTATTTTAATATATATAAAAAAATGTATAAGGTGTGGATTGTAGCTGACACCTAAATGAACACATTACAATTGTTTTATGACTGCAAGTCTTACTCCTCAAATGCTATTGAGCTTCAAATTTGCGTTTGAGCCCATGTGAAAAAGTAGCATAATTTACATATGATTAACAGTTTAATCAATTGTTCAATTGTGCATTATAGCTGACACCTAGATGAACAATTACTGTTGTTTTATGACTGAGTCTTTCTCCTCAAATGCTACTGGCCTTAGTAAAGTCTATACCAATGTCGCATGTAACTTTAGAGACAGTCCCTAAATTTGAGACTCTCGAACGTCCAACCTCAAGCCAACTTTATGCCTGTTTTTTGTTTTTTACTTTCTTTAGTTTTCTTTTCTTTGCGCCAGATTGCTGATGTCCTTTACCCGGGCATAGATGTCTATCCATCAATTATGAACATTCAGCCGCAAACATGAGTTGCGAGCGGTCGCGAGCTCGGATGGGAGAATGGCGCTTTTTTTTTTGAGCAACTGGGATGGTGCCCCCTCTGGGAGTTGGTGCCCTACGCAGACTGCGTACTCTGCGTGTAGGGAGCAGCGGTACTGTAAAGGAATAATGTGCACAGTTATAATGATTTATTATTTTATGTTGTTACAGTTTTTTGTGATTCATGTTTTAAATGGCCTTATGTTATAGATGCTGTTACAGAAATAAATAAATAAATAAATAATTGATAAGCGATAACTGAAACAGTTTTATGTGTTGGTTTTTACTGTTGTTTAATTTCTACTTGGCTCATCATATCTCATACAGTTTTGACATTCAGTTGATGAATAGCATTACCTGCCTTTGCCTTCTCTTTTTTGCTTTTATTCTCTAGCAGTTTTCCATTCCTTAGACCAGTTATAACACATATCAATGTGGCCACAGATGAATAATCAATATGGAATTTTCAAATGGAAGCAAAAAACATATAATAGTTTTTAATGCCGTTAGTTGCCCCTCGGGCACTGGATATTATTTACAATAAGACTGTCTGTATGGAGAGATAGTGTAACCTCGCCTCTCTTTGCTATGCAGCCTTAACCTTGAATCAGCCAAGCAATGCTCTCTCTTTCACCTCTTCCAAACGTCAACACACTGTAGAAAAAAAATACCCATGGGAATGTCTCAAGACCTCACAAACCTCATTTCATCTTTTGAAAATGCTGCCTTTTTGTTGCTTGCTTAGTCTATAGGGCCAATGCAATGATAATTACTGCATCAATAAAGAATTAACTTTATTGATTAAGTCTTGCTTTTTTATGGTCCAATGCGTCAGAGCCATTGGAGTCTAGTTTCCTGTTTTCAATGTCCAAAAAAGGCAAGTGGATTCTGGGTAAGTATGTTTGCTTAATGGAAATGTTTTATTTGTATGGAATTTATTTCCGTGATTTATTGTGTTTTTTTTATCCCCAAATCCTGTTTTCCATGGTGACATATGGGGAAAAAAAACTTCATTACTACTATACCTTTGCGTGACAAAGCTACATAAGATGTTGAGTAAGAAGAGGGTAGGAAGTTTTCAAGTATGTGTTTGTGTGTGTGGGTGGTGAATGGCGTTGTAATTTTCACACAAAGCAATGTTAAAAAGCCCTATGACCTCACTTCCCCTTCACGTCGACCCTCCAAACCCATCTCGGTCCAGTCCTTCACCCATGACCCCATTTACACCTGACATTAACATCCATCATGTCTGTCCACCCACTACCTCTCCTGTCCAACGTCAGAAGGCCTTTGCCACCATTACATTCAGAGCTCAGGAAAACTGTTACTCTTTTTCTTTTTAGTTATTTTCTTTTTTGACATTTTGGTTTGTTTGAAACATTATTTTACACTGTTTTGTCTTCTATAATTCATGACACATTTGTTTTCTTTCTGGCCCAATTCTAAAATGTTTTGTTTTATTGTGTTATTTATTCATAATCATTCACATGCATGATTCATTTTGTCAGAGGTGAATTCCTGTGGTTCTGTCTGGGTTAAATTATTACTTACCTCACACTCACAGGCTACTTACACAATGCTTTATTTTTTTAATTAGACCACAATGATGATAGGAATACTGCTATATATCATATGTTATCATGAGGACCCATCTATATGATTATTTTATTTTATTTTGTTATGTTTAATTTGATTACTATAATGTACCTTACTGTTTCCTACAAAATATCTTCACAGGTTTTCTGCGTTAAATGGAAGGAGTAAAATGTTTAGAAACATTCTGTAAATGTCAACCGGCCCTTTCAAATTAACATCAAGAAAAATAATCCTTGATCAGATTAAAAACAAAAATGGTTAGCATCTCTAAACATGTTGTTTTTATATTTTCAATACAGTTTCAGCCTTGGCTAACATAACAGATTCAAAACACATGAAAGCATATTAGGTAGTTTCTGATCATGTGTTTATTTTTATAGTACTAAACATGTTTTTATATTATCTTTCCTAAAGATCTCCAAACTTTAAGATCAGGCTTTTACATCAGCTAAATGAGAGAGGTCTTTATGTGGGACATTTCTCTGTGATGTTTCTTGTGAAAAAAGGAGGGAAATGAACAGAACTGAACTGTGACCTCAACCACTAACAACTTAGACACTGTCCAGCAGTGGTCAGTAAATATTTGTTTCAGATCTGTATGCACTGCAGTCTAAATTAAAGTGTATTAATTTAGATATTTGTCACAGAGCTACCCTCTGCTCTTGTGACCCCTTGTTAGCCCTTTCAACAAACACATGTACACACATTTGGTTTGTAAAAGACTCTTTATTTACCTTGAAGTACCAGCAACAGGAGAGATGGATTAGCCACAAAAATGTATACCTACAACTATACTGTTGTGTTTCAGACTGGCCACCTGAGCACTAACTCAGAGGACATTTAAAGTTTGCTACAAACTGTTGATTATCGCATGGATCAGCATATATGGGGGCGGCCATCTTGATTTGAGTAAAAGACTGGAATGGACTTTTCTCATGCTTTTTATACCTGTACTGTGTTGCATCATGGGGAATGGGAGATACCAAGTATGGTGGGAAAAGAGGGGGAATTGGTTTGATGTTATTGATGTTTATTTCCTCTAATTACTATTGAAGTTTATGTATGGAAGCTTGTACTGTTATTTAAATTTGTGTGGTGAAGGAACTGGTTACTTGATCACATACTATTGTGACTTGGAATGTATTACATGTTTATGGTCTTAATTACTTTCCCATGTGATTATTGCTGAGAAATGGTTGTACCCAGGTGTATAAATTCTCACAGAATTGAGTGATCAGGAGGGCTAAGACTGTTGGTAGTGAATGCAGTATCTGCTGAGTACTCTGATTGAAGGTACCGACCTGATACAAGGTTCTTGTGTTTTTATATTTTATAAGTTTTTTTTTTCCCTCTTTTTGAATTTTTCATGCCTTGGCACCTGTGAGCACCCTGCACTTTGCTGGCATGGGAGAACCTAAAATAAATACTTTAATGGCATTTAACGACCTCCATGCGTTATTCTGAAGAACAGTGAATGGTCCTTGTGACAATATTATTAAAATCCATATAAACTATGAGATGCTCTATATGTAAGTACTGTACATATACTGTAAGTTACATCTGAGGCCAGCTGCCTCTACACTCTGTTTCTTAAGAAACAGTTTAACCAACTAGTTAGCCAAGGGGTAATCAGTCTTATTTTTTGGATTCAACTTAGAGTAATTGTTGTTTTTATATAACCAAATGTAAAAAAAAAAAAAGAAAAGAAACTTGTATGTACAACTTGTAAGACTTTTATGCAACTGGACCCTGCTTTTTTAACGTTTTTATTATATTTTGTTTTTCTATTTACATTTTTAATATTACATAGGACAGTACATTAACTCAGGACAGTATAATAACTTTTCTCTTATATATATATAAAATGCATACTTTACTGTCTTATAATACAGTATCCATACTTTTTAAAAATCTTTTTAATCTTTCTAAGCTATGAACCCGTGACAACATGTCTTAGGAATTAAGTCCAGACGATGACTTGGCTGGTTTGGGCTACTCCTTCACGCATACGCAAATTTGGTGTCAGGTGTAGATGTTGTCAGAACATGTTCGTGTGAAGTGCAGAAGACCTCGTCGCACGATATAGCAAGAGCACGGCATGAGACACATAATGTTACCACAAAATCACCAAAGCCTGCAGGCCCTCAGTGGGTGTGTCTGCATGGCTTGGCCCTCAAGAGAAAATATGTTAGTCTCAAATTGGTTTGCATGTCTTTTTCAAATATGAACCAGACAAAACCCCACAAGCTGATGCAATACTGTTGCAATTGCTGTTAAATTTGTTTTAAACTATGGTGAGATTAAAAACCTAGTTTTAGGTAAGGTAACAATCAGGGCCAAATTATAGTATTCAAGCATATACAGTATAGCCTGCATTTGCATGTTCAAATTAAGTAGGTCATTTAAAATATTTATTCTACAATAGTTTTTTGAAAACACAAATTGTTGGAGTGAAAATATCCTGCATGATGACAAAGTTGGGGCAGCCTGTATTTTGACACTAATCAAAATAAGATCTTGGATTTAAATCCAGCAATAAGATTCCAGAATAAGCTGATCAAAAAAAAGATCACACAAACTTCTCATAAAAGCATGGCAATATGGACGTATAGCCACTTACTGCACTGATTAAGCTGACTGATAACATGATAGCGCTATATGTTTGTTTGCTGACTCCAGGTATTTCCAGCTAAACCAGCTATTTCCGGAAAACAGCAGATAACCCACTCTAAAAAGAGGATATCACTGAAAATCTGTGGCTTCTTTAGTAGTCATCAACAGTAGAATGTCTTTTTCTGGCTCACTTCTTCATAACCCGTGGCTCATCAGGAGTTCAGCTAAATCCTGATCATTGCCCTTACTATGCAACTCAACTCAAAGGAAGATTCCCATAAATGCATAATTAGAGCATGTCAAGTTATGGAAAAACGATTGGAAAATGCATAAATGTGCAATACGTATCTATTTTTTAATATACATTGGAACTTTTGAACCTGCAGGTCATGGTAAAGTCAGTTGCAGAGATTGTGTTTCAGCAAGTCTCGCTTGAGTCGCTTCTCAAACCAATTTATTGCTCTCTTGATTGATTATGTGGTTCAAATGCTTTCTTCAGGGGTGAGGTAATTTGTGTGCAAGTGGAAACTAAATCTACAGTGCAGTCAGAGGAAATGTTGAACGTTTCCATTTGTTTTTATTTACGTATGTTTAAAAATACAGTTTACATCAAAATCCCCTGGTTTATGCAAAATCCAGCCAAACCAATTTACAGTAAGTATGTTAAAACCATCCCCAACAGAGAATAAAATTTGACTTGGTTTACTGCTATTCTTGAACCTTACACAATTTCTGTACATCCCGAAAATCATGGTCAAGCATCGGTTAAATAAATATTTTTCATCAGTGGATCCTCCACAGTAAATGATTACTGTCAGAATGAGAGTCCAAACAGCTGACAAAAACATCACAATGATCCACAAGTAATGTGGTAACAAGTAACATGAAAAGAAGCAATTCACAGTTTGAAAGCCAATAGAATAATAATAATAATAATAATTAATTACATTTATATAGCGCTTTTCTAGGCACTCAAAGCGCTTACATAGTCAGGGGGGTATCTCCTCATCCGAAAATACAATGTTGTGCTGCTTTGAAAGAAAGAGCTCTAAAACCGATTATGGACCATTCTTATTTGCATCATATTTTGCTACATGCAATCACATTTACATAAATATGTGCATAAGCATGCCACATGACACTAATTAATTCTTCTCTAATCCATATTCATGCAATTGTCTATTTGCTTATATGAGAAAACATGATATATTTAATATCTCATTATCTTTCCTGACTTGATTCCATTTCTTGTACTGTACAAAACATTCAGTAGTTTTTTTCTCTACAATGCTCAAAGAGATCTTTACCCTGAGATGCATGTGCACACGGATGCATCTCATCATGTTAGCTGGAAGAATAATGAAACTTATTCTTGTCATATTCAGAAAAACATTCCTTCCATACATTTCATCCATTCCTACTCTCTGCCATCTTTCATTACTCCACATCTGCTTCATCCTCATCAGCTCCAGGGCCACATTCCTTCTCTGGCAGCAGTCCATATTCATTGAGGAAGGCTTCTACATCGGTAGCAAAGAACTCCTCGCTGAAATGCTGCGTAACAGCCAGGAAGTTCCCCAGAAGCTCTCCAGCCTTGTACACTAACAAGGCAGGCAGCACGTCATCTGGGAAACGCTCGCCAGCTCCAGTGGCAGCCGCGCTAATGCGGCAGAATTTAACACTTGAATATTCTGTGGCCAGACAATCCATGCAACTGTTAAGTGCCTCACACACCTGCACTCCATCTTTATAGATGTGCACCACCACCACTGTGAGACGGTGCTCCTTCTCAATGACCTCCAGAAAGTCCTCACCACTGTCAAGGTCGTACACGCCCTCAAATTTGGGCCCGAAGCTCAGGCGCTCATGCATCTCCTGCATGCATTGCTTGCGGTACTTACGCAGACTTTTCTCATCATCTTCCTTTATCAGCTCGTACTCCTGAGCGCTCATCTGGGAAGTGAAAAAGGAGGAAAATTAAAAGCTTTAAAGGCTAATGCAGAGTTTTGGAAACGACAACTGCAATATGTTGCTTCTGAAATTAAATAACTGGATTGTATGGTCATTGTAATGAAGCCAAAGTACAATTAAAAATTATTCAAATATTATCTTCAAATACTTAATTTCTATTAAGTCACTTTTTCTACCTATTACAGTAATGTTAGATGTATAAACTTAGCATAGTTATTTTTGACCAAAGTAATATTGTAAATGGAGACCATGCATTTTTTGAATGCATATTTTTGCAACCTAATTTAGATTAGCATTGATTTTCTTCAAAGAACATATTTTTATTTTCAAATTATGGTCAAAAGAGGCAACCTTGCGATTGAATCCACCCACACAGGAGTCTCTGGGCTTGTGGGGGGACGACATCTGTCTTATCAGCTCTCTCTTGCTGGGAGGCAGCGCCTCCTGGTCCATGCTCTCCAGTTTAAATTTACGCCAGTCATTGATGACACCCTTTGGTCCTAGAGATGGTTGCAAAATTAAATGCTATAAGTGAATGAATAGATGAGCGGATTACATCCATACATATCCTCTAAAATATTATTGCTTCGATTAGTTATCACAACTTAGAATTCAACATTAGAATAAGTAATAATGTGTTGTTCCAACTTTGGTCATGCAGATAAACAAATAAAATATTTAATCAATTTTATAAAGTGTAATTTTGATTGGATTTATTTTTATTTTATGATTTACTTAATATTTGGAAAACCTTTCTGTCCTCATTTTGCATGCTTTTAATACATTAGATCACTTTCCCTACCCATTCATTTTTACAGTCTCACAAACAATAAGAACCATACTGACCTGTGTGAGTGACAGCCACTGGTTCCTCATCTACGATTCTGTCAGACATTTTTATTTATTGATTATCTGTGGAAAAAAGTAAAATCTTCATCTCGCAAATATATGTTCAAATAAATACAATTTTCTTATTAGCTTCAACAAAAGCTGTATGTCTCTGAACAACTAGCTTTTAAACAGAGAAAACATCTTTTTTCATTACTTTTACAGGAAGTCAAGATACATTTAATCTTCAGTTCGTAGAAGCAATAGCATCAAACCTTAATTGAAATGTTGGCACGTGCACAGCGTCTTTATGTCACCGAAGCCGATCACTCTTTCTTGGAAGATATTAGGTTTATCAAGAGTAAGAAGATCAGATTACTCCTTGATCCAATTTGTTTGCACAAGTGGGTGTCGTCGATATGGTGTCATGGAATGACAAATGAACTGTCCTCAAACAGCTAATAATATGCATCAGTTCCCATTTCAACCCAGACACTTTAAAGTCAGTTTTATTGTCAATCTTTTGAATGCACATTTCTTTGATTCTGTTTGATTATATAAGCTATACATTGCCAATGCCAACATTAAAATCAACAATGCAGAACATATTTGGTTGTGTTCAGGTCTGTCATTAAGTTGATCTTTTTCATATGAGTTCGAGACTGAATCAGATAAAGCTCATGCACAAACGCATGGACATGACTGCAGCAGATTAGCAGCTAGATACTAGAGCTCAGAGTCTTCATTTTGCACCGCCAGCCTTTGACCTCAAACCCCCTCCAGCCCCTGTATCTTTCACTACTCTCAGTAATTCACTGATCCCTAATTGAGATTACAGCTATGATGCAATGCCTCAGCTCAGTTGGCAACCATTACAATCCAGTGACAGCTTTGGAGGTTGCTTCAGTTTTCTTTGTTATCTCTTTTCAAACTTAGATGATTTGTTTGGGCACACAGATTACTCTAGTCTTCCATTTCAGTTTGCTTCTTGGAAAGTGGTGTTTTAAGATTTGTATCTTTCCTAAAACGACAACAAAACAACACTATTTTCATATTTAAGCACTTTCATGATTATGGCTTTGCTTTAGTCTGTTTTTAGCCCCTTTAATTCTTTATTCTTTTATCAAAGTCTTCTTGAATGAATGTTGGCATGAATGTTTGCATAGTTTTCTGATATATATATATATATATATATATATATATACCATAGACTAAACTACCACTATCTGCTTTAGCTTCATAGAAAAATTATGCGGTCACTTTAGCATGCAAATCACATCAAAGTAGACTTTGTTTCACGCAACTCATTTGGCTGTAACATCACAGCACATCAAAATTATATTAAGGTCTATGATTGAAATAACACCAACTCACTTAAAGCTGCAACACACAACAAACAAGAAAAGATGTATCTAATCTAAATAAACCTTAGTTTGGCTTTAGTTGAATAAAACTGTGGGCTTTAGTTTAATAACACTGTGACTCACTTAAAGCCTTAAAACAGAACAAACAGTAAAATAAGCCTCTAAGCATTAAGTTGAATAGACCTTAAATATTCTGTAACTGCATGAGTAAATCAGTTTGATCCCACAGAAACCTACTAAATCAAATAGTTGCCTGCTCACCTTTTTTACCGTCCGAATACGTCCTTTCAGTGAGCTCTTAATGTGGTCACTATCACCATTAGCGTGTCCTTCATGCTTTTTTGTGTTTGCATGGGGAGGGTACAAAGAAGCTTTCTTAAGTCAAGATACGTTGGGCAGCTCCTATGCAGAAATAGCACAGGGCACCTAAGAGGATTTAAGTGCAGTAATTAGACTGTTTAGAACACAACCAAAGACAAAGGTATAATTGCTTTGAGAGGACTGAGTGGTATAAAATATATTAAGAACAATGTGGAGAAGAACAATGTGGCCATACATAAGTTTAATGTTCAGACTGTGAACCAGAGTGTCACAGAGTGCCAACTCAACAGTTGGTAAAATGAATATCATTGGCATCTGATGGATGCCATCAATTTTAAAATACATTAAAATAGAAAACAGTTATTTAAATTAATTTTTATTTATTTAGTTATTTTTACAAAATTACCGTTTTTACTGTATTTTGAGCAATGAATGCTGCCTTGGTGTGCAAAAGAGACTCTTTTCAAAAATATTTTACAAAAATCTTACTGACCCCTAAACTTTTGAATGGTGTATATATTTACATCTGTATATGTTTCCGTTTTGATTGATATAGTTACTAAATATTGGAGAGGTGGATAAATTAAGAGAGTCTGGGTATTAGGGAAAGAGAGACAGAGGAAGAGGAAGAACAAGAGAGAAGAGATAAAGCAGCGCTGACTGTTCTGGTTCAGCGAATGTAAACGTACAGATGGTACATAAATAGGATTGACCTCATTAGTGTGAAACGCTCATCTTTTCAGCCTAACTATTCTTCGCTATCCTTCCTGTACATATCAGATTGACATCATAAACAAAATCTAAAATTATTTACTTAAATTAACCCAGTCGATAATAAGACACACTTAATAAATTTGATCTTTTCATTATTTTTTTTATTATTATTATTTATTTATTTTCTGTCTGATGCAGCTTGAAAAACCTTCAAATGGGTGAAGAATAAATGATTTTTTTTTATTTATTGTAACCAAATTCTGATTTTCTAGGAAGTTAGAAGTGGAAGTTGTGGTTAGTTTTTTTGTGATAGTTGCATGGCATAGCCTGATGACTATACATAATATGACACAAGCTTTGTTTTTTATAACTTTCTTTCAATTTTATTTGAACCATATGGTTTGAAGAAATCCATACTGGAACTACAGTTAGAATTTCCTTTGCTTTCATTTCCTTTAGTTTTCTTATTAATGTAATTGCACAGAATGTAATGCTATGTTCCATGGAAATATATGACTTGGAATAACTGTACAACTGTACGTACACTCGTTAGTCAACAGAGCAACTAGGATTCTGTTTTAATCAAAGAATGGTGTGATTCAATGCTGATACTAATTTCCTTTCTGTATTTGCCATTAATGACCAAAAGAGTCATTAATCACTTAGATGTCATTAATCACAACTCTTTTTTTTTTTTGCCAAAGAGTGGTTTGACAGAACCTGAGGTGAGGGAGGTGAACTGTAAGTTATTAGTTGTGAGATAAAAGTGGATTTTTTTTTTCTGCTCATGGATACACCCCCAGTTTGGGATCACCAGCAGGTGTGTGCCTGCCACCCCTCTCTCAGTAGTTCAAAGGGATTGTCAACAGTGTGTGTTGCAAATGTAGGTAAACCCCATTTGGATTCCTATCATGGATTGCCATGGCACCATCATAACAACAGAGCTGTGACCACAGGTTTCAGGTGATACCGAGCGCCAACCTCCCGCTCTCTCTCGTGAGGCCAATAAGGAAGTGACTAAAACTGCAATTCATCGACTGGCCGCTTGAGGCTGGCTGCAAAAGGAAGTCAGTCCCATAGACTCCCCATGTTAAAATGCCCAACCTTACAGCAGGAAAAAACATGTTTACAGCCTGGTTCAAAAAATGATTTTGGTCTAAATAGCTCATTTTGCCCTTCATGACAACTGTGAGGGGGGTGAATTTTTTTATAACTCATCCGTTTAAATTATATTAAGACTTAAAGTTCTGCATAATTAAGGGCGTGGCCCCTTGAGTGACAGGGAGATTGCCGCTGCTGACACTGCCGTCGCGCTAGGTGGGCGTGGCTACAGCAACTAGCTCCCGCCTTTTTGCACATTTTTGATAGTCCGGGAGAGTCGCGCAGTGACGCGCTGCCAAGATGGCGACGGCCCGCTCTACACACTTTAGGCTTCAAAAACTCTCTTCAGTAGTCTACGGGTGACGTCACGGACACTACGTCCATATTTTTATACAGTCTATGGGTGATACGCATTATTCTAAACTATTCTAGGCTTCTGATTTTGAATTGCTTAAAACATTTTTTACCATATAATGTTTTTTTCCCTACACAGCACTGTATGGAATTTCTTATCAAATTTTTGAGAGATATCATTCCCAATTTCAATCAAATTTTTGGCCATTTCTTGTCTTAACAGATTCTGGTACAAGGACTATAAATTAAGCTCAAGGGACAGCATGCTTATTATACATACATATATACATACATACATACATACATATATATTTTTTGTGCTGTGCAACGGTAAAAAACTTCTTATTGTAATTATCACATTGTTTGTCTGCGGTTAATTGCAATTAATTACATGGTTATGCACAAAACTAATAATTCATTCAAAATTTACTCTGCAAACACTTTAAACAAATAAGTGGCTTTCTACAGCAGTGTTCCTTATAGCAGCAGTTAAAATATTTATTGTAGCCTAAATCTCAACATTAATGTAATTAAATTAAATATAAAACAAGCTATTTATCACTGCCAGGACATTAACGTTTTTATTGAAAATATTTTATAGTTTGTTCTAGGAAAACAATTTATGCTCAGAGTCCAGAGCCTCGATCATAATATTATAACAGGCACCTTCCTATTGGAGACCTGCATGAACGCGGCAGAGTGTGGCATGGACAACACTTGAATGAAGTAGAAAGTCTTTGGTTCTTTTAATTGTGATGATTTTGGCTCACATTTAACAAAAACCCACCAATTCACAACAAATTAGAATGTGGTTACATGCCAATCAGCTAATCAACTCAAAACACCTGCAAAGGTTTCCTGAGCCTTCAGAATGGTCTCTCAGTTTGGTTCACTAGGCTACACAATCATGGGGAAGACTGCTGATCGGACAGTTGTCCAGAAGACATTCATTGACACCCTTCATAAGGAGGGTAAGCTACAAACATTCATTGCCAAAGAAGCTGGCTGTTCACAGAGACTGTATCCAAGCATGTTAACAGAAAGTTGAGTGGAAGGAAAAAGTGTGGAAAAAAGATGCACAAACAACTGAGAGAACCACGGCCTTATGAGGATTGTCAAGCAAAATCACTTAAAGAATTTGAGTGAACTTCACAAGGAATGGACCGAGGCTGGGGTCAAGGCATCAAGAACCACCACACACAGACGTGTCAAGAGATTGACTGAACCACAGACAACATCAGAGGCGTCTTACTTGGGCTAAGGAGAAGAAGAACTGGACTGTTGCCCAGTGGTCCAAAGTCCTCTTTTCAGATGAGAGCAAGTTTTGCACTTCATTTGGAAACCAAGGTTCTAGAGTCTGGATGAAGGGTGGAGAAGCTCATAGCCCACGTTGCTTGAAGTCCAGTGTTAAGTTTCCACAGTCTGTGATGATTTGGGGTGCAATGTCATCTGCTGGTGTTGGTCCATTGTGTTTTTTGAAAACCAAAGTCACTGCTCCTGTTTACCAAGAAATTTTGGAGCACTTCATGCTTCCTCCTGCTGACCAGCTTTTTGAAGATGCTGATTTCATTTTCCAGCAGGATTTGGCACCTGCCCACACTGCCAAAAGCACCAAAAGTTGTCAAAATGACCATGGTGTTGGTGTGCTCGACTGGCCAGCAAACACACCAGACCTGAACCCCATAGAGAATCTATGGGCAATTGTCAAGAGGAAAATGAGAAACAAGAGACCAAAAAATGCAGATGAGCTCAAGGCCACTGTCAAAGAAACCTGGGCTTCCAAACCACCTCAGCAGTGCCACAAACTCTTATGAAGTATTCTAATTTGTTGAGATAGTGAATTGGTGGGTTTTTGTTAAATGTGAGCTAAAATCATTACATGTGCACTGAATTTATTTAATACACGAGTTTTACAATTTGAGTTGAATTTCTGAATTCTTTGAATGAACTTTTCCACGACATTCTAATTTATTGAGATGCACCTGTATAGATCAGTGAGTGTGATGCAGATCTTCTGATACGTGCTGCATAATTGCGTGAATGTTTCTGAGCAGCAAAAGCGATAGATTTGTAAAGCAATATAGGCTACTGTGAGAGAGACGCGTCCCGTACGACTCAAAATAATAAACCACAAAGTTAACAAAATGATTAACTGTTGAGCGAGAGCGCTTCTCTGCTGTCTTCACGTGCTGTCCACAGTCTATTGGAAACTTCTTATTTCAAATTAGTAAAGTTATACGATAATAACACGTTAACTTGCCCAGCCCTGTATATGTATATATATATATGTAACCCCTGTCTCCCGGGTATATAAATATATATTTATAAACCCCCCTAAACCTCACTCCCATCTGGGTCACGGCACCAATGTAACCCCTGTCTCCTGGGTCCTCTCTGATGCGCCTCGCGACGAGTGGGGCTTGAACCTGGGTCTCCGACATGGGAGGCGGATGCACTAACAAGGAGACTAACTGGCTACAGCCACTAGTGTCTGTCGCTAGTGCGTCTCTTGAGATCGGGGAGTGAGGTTTACCTGTACAGCACTACTCGCTGGCCTCCGTTACACTTGGAATAAATGGAATATATATTTATAAATGGAATATATTTATAAATGGAATTATATACATAACAAAAAAGTGTGAAACAACTGAAAATATGTCATATTCTAGGTTCTTCAAAGTAGCCACCTTTTGCTTTGATTACTGCTTTGCACACTCTTGGTGAGCTTCAAGAGGTAGTCACCTGAAATGGTCTTCCAACAGTCTTGAAGGAGTTCCCCGAGAGATGCTTAGCACTTGTTGGCCCTTTTGCCTTCTGTCTGCGGTCCAGCTCACCCCTAAACCATCTCGATTGGGTTCAGGACCTGGGACTGTGGAGGCCAGGTCATCTGGCGCAGCACCCCATCACTCTCCTTCTTGGTCAAATAGCCAATAACCAATTTTTTTTAAATTTAAAATGTAACATTTTCATATATATATATAGGGCTGGGCAAGTTATCACGTTATTATCGTAATCTTAACTACTGTCTTCACGTGCTGTCCACAGTCTATTGGAAACTTCTTATTTCAAATTAGTAAAGTTATACGATAATAACACGTTAACTTGCCCAGCCCTGTATATATATATATATATATATATATATATATATATATATATATGTAACCCCTGTCTCCCGGGTATATAAATATATATTTATAAACCTCACTCCCATCCAGGTCACGGCACCAATGTAACCCCTGTCTCCCGGGTCCTCTCTGATGCACCTCGCACTCGCGACGAGTGGGGCTTGAACCTGGGTCTCCGACATGGGAGGCGGATGCACTAACAAGGAGACTAACTGGCTACAGCCACTAGTGTCTGTCGCTAGTGCGTC
The DNA here is from genome assembly GCF_963082965.1 of Carassius carassius. Lineage (NCBI taxonomy): Eukaryota > Metazoa > Chordata > Actinopteri > Cypriniformes > Cyprinidae > Carassius > Carassius carassius. The sequence continues at coordinate 9,666,419 of NC_081772.1, read as the reverse complement.
TCTTGAGATCGGGGAGTGAGGTTTACCTGTACAGCACTACTCGCTGGCCTCCGTTACACTTGGAATAAATGGAATATATATTTATAAATGGAATATATTTATAAATGGAATTATATACATAACAAAAAAGTGTGAAACAACTGAAAATATGTCATATTCTAGGTTCTTCAAAGTAGCCACCTTTTGCTTTGATTACTGCTTTGCACACTCTTGGTATTCTCTTGATGAGCTTCAAGAGGTAGTCACCTGAAATGGTCTTCCAACAGTCTTGAAGGAGTTCCCCGAGAGATGCTTAGCACTTGTTGGCCCTTTTGCCTTCTGTCTGCGGTCCAGCTCACCCCTAAACCATCTCGATTGGGTTCAGGACCGGGCACTGTGGAGGCCAGGTCATCTGGCGCAGCACCCCATCACTCTTCTTCTTGGTCAAATAGCCAATAACCAATTTTATTTAAATTTAAAATGTAACATTTTCTTATATATATATATATATATATATATATATATATATATATATATATATATATAGGGCTGGGCAAGTTATCGCGTTATTATCGTAATCTTAACTACTGTCTTCACGTGCTGTCCACAGTCTATCGGAAACGTCTTATTTCAAATTAGTAAAGTTATACGATAATAACGCGTTAACGTGCCCAGCCCTATATATATATCGGGAGCATCCCCTCCTGTGACCCATGATTTGTCTGTGTATAGCCAGTGACAAATGGACTTTCATAATAATAAAAAAAACTGCGTTAACGCGCGATAAAATTTATCAATAAAGTTAATCAATTAATGCGTTAACGGATAATAACGAGTTAACTTTTACCTTTCATACGAATGAAGCTGCATCACAGTGACCCACAAAATACCTCTCTGTCTCATCATATTCCCATGTTTCCATTTACAGTGAAGTATCTAAAAGTCCGAGATTGCTTCAAATAAAAACTGCCGGAATTCCTCAAAAGCTTTCATTTCCGCTGGTCGGACTGAGCAAACATCTTTTTGAGAAATGTACAATAAGATGTCTGCCTATGTGATAGGCTACCTCGCAGTCCTCTCTAATAATAGACCTAGTATCAATACAATCTGTCCTCGGTTTTATAAATTTATTTAACGGAGGGGAGCAAGCCCAAACCACACCTCATAAATAAAACAAGCATATCAATTTTTTTTGTACAATTTTCAAGACTCAATAATTTTTTTTTAATTAGCTAATGAAATTTAAACACTTAAACACTTTTATTGCATTAGACAATGATTATATGACATTATAAGTGACCAACACCAGACCCATTCTGGCTGAAATCTGTTTTACCAGGAAATTATGTGCATTAACTTTCTTTTAGTTTTCTCATTGCTCATAGACAAGCAGACTTAAAATTTTGTATTTTATTTTCTGACTGGGTCTAATTCAGGCTCCTCTGCTAACTTCTGCATTACAACAAGAGGAGAATTTGCATAACACGAACTTCTCTTTCAAACACATATTCAACTGTAGCCTACACAGAACATATAGTAGACATGATTTCTTGTTTATGCCTTTAATTTTAGGCATTTATTCATTTTGTGCAGTTTTCAATATATTATATCTTGTTATTTCTATATTTCATCTTTATATTTGTTAGTGAAACAAATGAAAAAAAAAAACGTTTCTTAAGTTTTTTCTTTTAAGCAAAATAAAAAAGAGGTCTGTGATTACAAACATAGACTACAACAGTGTGTTGCACGGATGTGCATGTGCGTGCAATTGTGCAATCCAGCGAGCCTCAGTAGGACTGTGTTTACACAAGGAATCACTATCGCTCTCTCATTCCATTATTAATTTACTTTCATAGATTACTCATGCTCATTCATAAGGTTTTATTTTTCTTTATTTTTGACTGTGGTTCCCCTTCTCAGAATGCGAGAAAAACAATGACTCATGTAGGTTCTGCGCACAGCCACCAGGTGACAGTACATACACAGTAACCACTTCCTGTTTGCTCCTTAACTCAAAGGGATAGTTTACCCAAAATGAAAATTAACCCATAATTTACTCACCCTCAAGCCATCCTAGATGTATATGACTTTCTTCTTTCAGGCGAATACAATTTGAGTTATATTTAAAAAGCTATCCCAAGCTTTATAATGGCAATGACTATATTCAATAGTCCAAATGAAATAGAAAAAAAATTGTGCCAATCCATCATAAAAAGTGCACCACACTGGTCTCAAAACATGTCACATGTCTTTTTAAAAGACAGCTTAAGTCTTTTCAAGTACATTATAGGGGTTATGCACAGCAGACTTCCGTATTCTGTTAACCTGGTCTCCCCGCTTCCAGTTCAAGCGTTTTGCACATGCTTTGTTAAATAGGAAGCAGTTTTACTCAAGATGCCTTCAAAGCAGATACCAAATATTATCGTAACCAATGTCCATCATATATGTGGAATGATATCTAAAAGTTTTTTTATTATTATTCTTTTCACTAACATTTATATTTATAAAAAATTTATAAAACATCAAAAATTGCTAACAACAGCTAGCTAGTTCAACTGATTATCATAAAAGTCCATAGATATCACTATTATTTATTACAGCTGTTAGCACGTTCTCCTACAAGCAGAAGTGATGAGACCTGTTTTCCAGGTTTGGTCAGGTGTCGTTGGACATATACTGTAATGATAGGAGAGATGATTCTTTTAGAAATTCAGTTGCTTTGTACAATAATTTTTGCTAAGTTTAATCGTGCACAAATGCAATCTACAAAATCATTAAATACCATTTAAGTGTCTGTATAATTTAATCTGTATAATTTGTATTATGTCATTAATTTGTAGTGATTGTTTTATATTTTACCCTATCCACCCACCCACACAGGGGCGTTGCACAAGATCCCGGGCCCTATGCATAGGCAGTCCTGATGGGGCCCCATGGCCCCGCCCATGAAAATATCCAAGTAAAATAAAATATATTCCAAACTTTTCAAGGGCCCTCTCTTCCTTTGGGGCCCTGGTAATCAGTACTGGGTTTACCCCCAGTCCGACGCCCCTGCACCCACCACTGATATTGGCATGGTTTTGTATTGTCCATTTTTTCAGTTTTTTTATTTAAATTTTTTTTATTGTGTGTCAGGACCACAGGTATACGGCCCATCAAGGTTTTAAAGCCACCTGTCCACAGGTAAATTCTTTTAGTTTATTTTATTGACGGTGTACTGCTCCAGAAATAATTGCGAGAAATAATATTATTGTAATTTTAAGACATTTTTTGCCACTGACTATAGGGCTGTCAGTCATTGTTACACTAGCAGGTGACGGGCGGCAGTGGAGCAAGTCATCATTAAAAAACAGCGCTGATGCCAGTCATAACGCTGAAAGGATACTACGACAAAGATAACACTTTCATCTTCTGAAAACTGATGGCAAACTTGTTATTGTCAATAACAGTAAACCACTTTTATTGTTCTTTTATGGTCCTTTAAACATGAATACTGCTCATTCCCATTCATGGAATGAAAAAGAGCAAAAAAGTCAGACAGTTAACAAGATTTGTAACTATTCATGAGCTATAAGTGCTTAAGGGCACAATGGTAACACCTCATGTCTTATCCTGTGTAGGTTTCAAACCTACAGTGTTTTAGCATCCAGCCTAGATCATTAACCAATACCGCACATTACTGTATAGCATCACTGTCATGAAAGTATGACAACATTTCCAAAATGATGCACATGAAAAACAGTTGGGTTTTATGCCTGATTTACCCTCTTCCACCACACCCCCAATTCTTTAAAAAGTCAAACCATCCCTGTCATCCCCAGGCCCTTAATATTATAGAAAGGTCTAGCTAAAGGTCTAAAACTGACTAAACAAATAGCTGTAAGGAAAGAAGAGTAAAAAAAAAGATTTAAGATTTATCTTGAGCTAAGCTACACCTACTCACTTTCATTAGTTTATACTTAGTCTCTGATGATCTTAACATGATATGGAAAAAAATCGTATCACCAAACACAGTATGTCATACTTGGATGAGAGCTGTGTGACCTAGGTTCTTGTTTATGTGTACTTGTGTTTACATGAGCACAAATGTGTGTGTTGACCTTTAAGACACCTTCATGACTCATCAGAGTTGTTTTAGTGTTTTGTGCATATCTTTGGTTGTGTTTGCAATGATAAATAAACAAAATAAATCAAATACAGCAATTATTTGCTTCAACTCAAAATGTCTTCACGCCATCTGTTAAACATACTACTATCTCTCCATAAAGGATTAGTTTACTCCAGAATGAAAATTTGGCCATCTTCTACTCACCCTCAAAGCATCCTAGGTGTATGTGACTTTCTTCTTTCAGAATAATCCAATCTGAGTTATATTAAATATTGTACTTGTTCTTCCAAGCCTTTCAATGGGGGAAGCGGGTGCTTGTCAACAGTTCAGAAGACATGAAATAAAGTGCACGCATCTGTAATATAACGTCCCTGCGTTTTGTAAGATGAATATCCAGATTTCAAACGTAATAAACACTTTTTTTCCCCATGTCTGCTGAATGTGGGGAACCAGAAGACCAACATTTTTAATTAAAGTAAATATTAAATTAGTAGGCTAACTGAACATAATTGAGTAATATTAGGAGGAGAGCACAAATTTTAAATATTTAGTTTCCAGCATTTTGATAACCTGAAATGTTATGTAATTTTCCTACAGATAATGTTATTTTTTGCACTTAAACACCTGATATTTAGAGGGACAAGCCTGCTGTTGACATGAATTTTTATGTAGAAATACAAGCTATGACTATGGTAGGATGGTATGTTAACCTGTGTATCAGTGTTATGGAAACATACAAACAGAGTGCAGGAAGTATCAAGGATGCTTGAGCTTTCACTGGGTCTCAAACAAACCCTCTCTGTCTCAGGGTTTCCTTACATAAACAAGATATTGGATGTATCAGAGATGCAATCTGGGAAAACTCCAAAATTACTTGATTAATGTGACACTTTACAGAAAATAATACCAAATAATACCAAATGGAGGAGTCTGGCATGTGTCACCAGAGAGAAGTCTGTTGTTTCAACAAATGATCAAGCTGATATTCTGATTAAGAATACAAGATCAAAAACAGGATTTAAAATTGTAATTTGTTATACTCTGTAAATTTTCAAGAAATTAACAGACTTTTTAAAATTATGATTAGCACAATGGGTGCTTGAGACCAAATGTTGATTTGTACAGTTAAAGTTATATTCCCCATAAATAATTTTGGAAATAAACAAAAATTTTGTTTTAGCTGTAGTTTTTCGTAGCATGGTTTTGCTTGACTAATGTGGTCAACACAACATGGAGAGCTTATTGTATGTGTAAATATAAAATGAATGTGACATAGTTGTTCTCCCATTGTTTTTTTCTGTTTTTCTTTTTTTGATACTGAATGAATTGTGTTTCCTTCTCTTTGTTTTAGTTGATCAACATTTTCAGTTTCAGGTGGAAACAGTCACAATCAGTTCTGATTGTGTGTGTGTGTGTGTGTGTGTGTAATGGCTTGGACAAAAAAAGGCAGTTTTAAATTTCAATTAACAGAGATCAGCATATTAGAGATCAACAAGAACACTACTTTTAGCAATTCCAATTTTCCGTTATTAATTAGGCTTTTATCAGTGTGAGTTTATTGGCATTTTTGTTTTGTTATCACCTGAATTTGAAAACTGCGTCTGATCACTTAGAAAAGCAGTTTTCAATAAGCTTCACAATTTGAGGAATCATTCCTATCCATATCATGTACAACTAAGGCATATTCAAACATGTCAAGCTAAAGATATTAAAAAGCAATAAGCATAAAAGAGCTATTCAGATGACAAAGTCAGTAGAGACAAGAAAAAAAATTTCCCATGGAAGGGTATGAGGAAAAGGAGTATCAATGACAATGTTATCACTAATTGGAAAAGAAGCTAGACAGGAACTATCAAGTCAAGTTAAGAAGTATTTTGTTTTTTTAGTAATGTCTCATACAGGCCTAAAATACTGTAACACTTACACACACTCACTAATGAATAGACCACACACACTTAGTCATATTACAAGTATTTTAAAGTTACTGTGAGGACAAGAGGCCTATATTTCAAGATATTAATTCTTGGTAATATTTGGAAATCGGACAATAGAAAAAATACAGTTTTTGCCCTACAGCCAGGGTTCGTTTCAAAAGATATGATGTTTATTTAAGACTTCTCTAGAATTTATAATGCATTCCTTTAAAAAAGGTTCATAGTCAGTGGTGAAAGGTATTTTTGACTAATCAAGCAGTCATTCAATAACAGCTGTTCAGACAGAACATGCTAATAATTCAATACTTCTGTTAATATGTGTAATAACAAATGACGTCATTTCCTTTTACATGCAGACAGACAAGTAAGAAAATTCTACACATTTTAGCCTTTTTTGAACCTAGCCATTGTGACATTTCTTTTTCATACTATTAACAGATTTCCGGTGCACTTGTCTGAGAAGAATTTCATTAAGTGTTGTAAATTAACAAAGACTAAAAATGTGTTAACTTTTGTGTTTAGATTCAAATGTTTTAAGTTAATCCTGTGAGCCTTAATAGATTCATTAATTATGCTATAGACCTTCCTTATATTACTGGCATGTATGATCAAGAGATGGAAAGTAGTGATGTGAAGAAAAAAGTAGATGTTAATACAAATGGCAAGAATGGTTCCTCTACTGATGTTATTGGAAAGACTGTCTGGTCTAGAATTAGACACTGACAAGTTGCTCCAGAAGGAAATTTTGAATTGAGAGGTCCATCAGTAACCTTATATAGTTGTGGATGAACTTAGTGTTGAACTGGGAAGAGGGGGTCGTGATGCTGATGCATCCGGATGTCATACTTAAAGACTACACAGGCTTTATCATCAGAATATCTCCAAATGACTAATGGCATATGAAATCACAACCTGCATGAAAAAAAAATGTTCAACTAAGAATGGAGGAAGACTTTTACAAAGGAACCTCTCATTCATAGATTTTTTTTTAATGTCTTTTTTTTGGCTGGGTTTTTCCTGTCTGACTCTAATATCCTCATTCCTGGAGTTTCTGTCAAACTGAAACAAGCTTCAAATAGCACTGCAATCGAAATCTGTATAACTCATGTTCTTTATGCCAGTTCTTCCAAAGTCATATGGTAGCTTTGTGTGAGGAGCAGATTGAAATTTAATCCATTATTCCACTGAAATCTTGCAAATTGAAACTTGCCACTTCATGTTAAGTTAGGAAACAATGTTGTTTATTGATGTCAGTCCTCATTTCTTAATGCTGCAATCTATGTAAGCACATACAGAAGGCAAGATTTTCAGATTAAAATACAGAATTGTAAAATTTTTGTCTCAATAAAAAAAATAGAGGAAAGCACCAGAGAAAAAACTAAATTTGAAATGCAGATGAAATGCATATGTAATTCAGCTATGCAAAATGCCACTGCATTGTTTAATATATTAACATTTTTTATTGTTTAGTATGTGTTCTTTGTCTTTTGCTTATATATTCCACTTATATTGTCACGGCTTACGCTGCTGGAAGGAACACGGAGCCGAGGGATAAACGAAACAAGGATTTATTAAATAAAACATAGGCAAGGTAAGAAGTAAATAACAGGTGGCAAGTGGCAAGTAACAGGTAACAAGTGGACAAGTAGACAAGTAGACGAGTGACAAGTAACTAGTAACGAGTAGACCCGACAAAACAGAACTGAAAGGACAAGGCTTAAGTACAAACGATAATGGGGAAACACAGGTGGATGGCATGACTAAATTAACAGGGACATGGAACACATGCGGAAATGACTAGACACACCTGGGAACTAATCAAACCACATAGAGACAGAAACTGGGTCACAGGGGCAAAAAACACACAAAATGAGTCCAGGTGTGTGACAGTACTCCCCCCTCCCGGTAGGTGCGTCCTCGCACCGTAGAAACAACAAAGGGAGGCGTGGGTGGGAACTTGGGAGGAGGTTCCGGTGGAGGACAGCCTCCCAGGAGGGGGCCAGCAGACAGGGACCACAGAGGAAGGAGCCAGGGAGGAGATGACGGAGGGAGGAGCCAGGGAGGAGACAGGAAGGATCTGAAGCAGGAGGTACCCAGCAGGACCCAGGCCACAGCCATAACGGCCCAAGGTGGGGCCGACGGAGGAAGGAGCCATGGAGGAGGAATGGTCACCGACTCCAGGGACTCGACCCACGGCAACGGAGCAAGTGGAGGAGGAGCCCGAGGCGGAGACGGAGAGCCGAAGAGCCCGGGTGACGGGGAGGAGCCGGAGGTCCTAGGCGGAACTGATGGCTCTGGTGACTGACGCAGCGATGTGGATCCGGAAGGCCGCGGTGAGGCCAGAGTGACCGAGGACTGAGGTGTAGCCGAGGGGATGAAGGAGCCTGACGGAGCCGGAGGGACGGAGGGATGAGGCGAAGCCGGAGGAGTGGAGTCCCGAGGCATAGGATGGACGACGCCAGACCAAGGCGGAGCCGGAGGGACGAGGGAGCCAGGCAGAGCCTGCGGACTGCCGGGCCACGGCGGAGAGGAAGGAGCTAGGAGCCATGGTGGAGCCGACGGGTCAACGGGCCGAGGCGGAGTCCAGGCCTCAGAGGCTGGAGGCGGAGGTGAGGGAGACGCCGACCAAGGCGTCGCTGGAGGATGGCGGTCCCGCTGAGCTCGCACCACAATGATGGTAGGCTGAGGGCGAGCAGAGGGGCTGCCAGACGACAGCGGAGGAGGAGGCAGGAGTGGGTGGGAGGGTGGGAATTTCGGAGGAGCAAGCACTGGAGTGAGCTCTGGGGCTGGAGCCCGTCCTGGGCTTAACTGGGGTTCAGGAGCCCGTCCTGGGCTTAACGGAAGATCAGGAGCCCGTCCTGGGCTTAACGGGGGTTCAAGAGCCCGTCCTGGGCTTAACGGGGGTTCAGGAGCCCATCCTGGGCTTAACGGAGGATCAGGAGCCCGTCCTGGGCTTAAAGGAGGATCAGGAGCCCGTCCTGGGCTTAACGGAAGATCAGGAGCCCTTCCTGGGCTTAACGGGGGTTCAGGAGCCCGTCCTGGGCTTAACGGGGGTTCAGGAGCCCGTCCTGGGCTTAAAGGAGGATCAGGAGCCCGTCCTGGGCTTAACGGAAGATCAGGAGCCCTTCCTGGGCTTAACGGAAGATCAGGAGCCCTTCCTGGGCTTAACGGAAGATCAGGAGCCCGTCCTGGGCTTAACGGGGGAACAGGAGCCCGTCCTGGGCTTAACGGGGAATCAGGAGCCCGTCCTGGGCTTAACGGGGAATCAGGAGCCCGTCCTGGGCTTAACGGAGGATCAGGAGCCTGTCCTGGGCTTAAAGGAGGATCAGGAGCCCGTCCTGGGCTTACAGGAGGATCAGGAGCCCGTCCTGGGCTTAACGGAAGATCAGGAGCCCATCCTGGGCATAACGGGGGAACAGGAGCCCGTCCTGGGCTTAACGGGGGCACAGGAGCCCGTCCTGGGCTTAACGGGGAATCAGGAGCCCGTCCTGGGCTTAACGGGGAATCAGGAGCCCGTCCTGGGCTTAACGGAGGATCAGGAGCCCGTCCTGGGCTTAAAGGAGGATCAGGAGCCCGTCCTGGGCTTAAAGGAGAAACTGACATAGGTGAATTGGAAACCCGCTCATTTTGACCCATTTGGCACTCCACATTTTGCTCCCTCGTGGTGGGCAGTGTCGCCGGCTCTCGCACCTGGTCTGACGGGTTGCTCTCTGGCTCTCCGTCATCGGTGGGCTCGGGCTTATGCCTCGTACCGTGGAGAGATTGTAGGCTGGGCTCTGGGTCCAGAGTGGACCTGGCGAGATCCTCCATTGGGCCGACCGTGAGAGGTGACCCATTTCTCACCAGATTCCACTCTATGAATGCGGCGAAATCCTCCCGAGGACCATCTTCGGGCGACAACGCTCTGCACCTGGAGTTCAGGCTGGCGTGATAAAAGGTGCAGAGCGCGTGGTCCGGGTAGCTGGTGGCATTAGCTAGGAAGAGAAACCGTCTGGTATGGTCCTCGAGAGACAGTCCCTCCTGCTCCAGCAGGAGGAGGAGGTATTCGGGGCGATAGAGGGGATCCATGACACACTACGGAAAGAAAAAGACTGTGAAAAAACGGAAAACAAAACGGAGGGAAAACACGCAGTTTTTAACTTTTTAGGTCGGGTCTTCTGTCACGGCTTACGCTGCTGGAAGGAACACGGAGCCAAGGGATAAACGAAACAAGGATTTATTAAATCAAACATAGGCAAGGTAAGAAGTAAATAACAGGTGGCAAGTGGCAAGTAACAGGTAACAAGTGGACAAGTAGACAAGTAGACAAGTAGACAAGTAGACAAGTAGACAAGTAGACAAGTAGACAAGTAGACAAGTAGACAAGTAGACAAGTAGACAAGTAGACAAGTAGACAAGTAGACAAGTTGACAAGTAACTAGTAACGAGTAGACCCGACAAAACAGAACTGAAAGGACAAGGCTTAAGTACAAACTGTAATGGGGAAACACAGGTGGATGGCATGACTAAATTAACAGGGACATGGAACACATGCGGAAATGACTAGACACACCTGGGAACTAATCAAACCACATAGAGACAGAAACTGGGTCACAGGGGCAAAAAAACACACAAAATGAGTCCAGGTGTGTGACATATATATTGCTAAAATGCCAATAAAGCAGATTAAACTAAACGTTGCATTATTAGACTGCACATTTTCGGCAAAGCCTCTGGTTAAATGTGTTTTTGCTCATTATCTTTTGTTGAAAGGACCACACTGACAACAAGGTCTGGAATTTTGTTTCTGAGAGATAATAAGTTTTGAGGAAGTTCAGGGTGAAAGAAGGGTCTTCAGTTTATGTATTTTCAAAAATATAGAATTACACGTCTGTTTGTTTCTAAGAATAATATAATGAAATCTGTTACTGTTTAGGATACTTATTGAATGCCAACTTCCTCCCAATAATGTCTTTTTTTAGCTATGCTGGGAAGTTTAAAGGAAACTGGTAAGTTGTGATTTTTTTTCTTGGAGTGGGAACAAGCTTCCAAAAATTACAAACATCCGGACATCAAATGTATTATTAAGACATTATTCATCTTTCTGAATAATGTCTTCATCAGAAAACGACATAATTTACAATTTAGGAGATGTGCATGTGCAGACACGAGAACACTGTCCTATAAACACTTGCATACAAGGAGGTTCTTTCTTCGCTGTCCTTTTCATTTATAAACATATTACAAATGCAGAACAACAAAAGACAAGCAGTCATCTGACCCGATGAGGTACATGAGGCTGGTGGCAGATTCTCCTGAAGATGTTAAACATTAGTCTCTCCTTTTATAGCCTGAGAATGCTTACAACATTAGGGCCGCAGATGTGGCACAGTGTAGTTTCAGTATAGATGAGTTAACACTGTGTAATCTAGCTCCAGGACCCAACCGAAAGCTTTTTTGTAAGCATTATTTCATATGTGTCAAATGCTGCCATGAAACAGGTTAGGACAAGAGGCGACAGATTTATAGTTTTCTCCATCTACATTCAAATTCCTTTTCGCTACACTGTGTTCATACTGAATTTATAATAAGAAATGAATTGATGTCATAATATAAAGTAACTGTATTTGTATTCTTTCTACCATGAAGTTTCACAGTCATTTGGATGGCATGCTGACTTCTAATAAGGCTACTGGCTTCTGTTGCTTTCCCACACTCATCCGCGCAAGTGTCAGTTCTAACAGTGCTTGTCGGTTTTGAGTGGGGCAGAACAGAGCGAGCATTTTCAAATGTCTTGATCACTATGTGATTACAGTTGGAACGACTTGTTTCCAAAAGCCGAAGTAACAAAGATAATGTGTATACACTTTTGTGAACCCAGTATAATCACAATATAAAAAACATCCAAACTCCAATATTTAACATAGTTATATGACAGCTGCAAAGACTCCAATGTAAATAATAGGATTTACGGCATAATCCTGCAGAAACTCCAGCACAATCTGCATATTTCGAGAATTGTCAAAAAGCTCTCAAAAAGTTGTAGTATGTTATAAAACAAAAGATTGCTGGAAAAGTTTTACAAGAAAAGAATATTTCAGTCTTACAAAAAAACAAAAAATCATGTGTTACTTCTTGTTTAATTGTGAAACTGACTTGCCATTTCATCCTGAGTGAAACATTTTTCAGTGTAAGACTGTATTTCATGTTAACATGACTGCTGAACAGTGCTTTTTCCGCTGAATCTATTTCTCTCTGCCAAGTTCTCACACTGGGAAGTGACCAGGGATCGAGTCCAGCTGCCCCTCATTTTCATTACTTGTCAGATGGCACGTATCTCCTCTTGAAGCTCACTGTCACACAGGCTTTCCCGGTGGCATGTCGCCTGGCCGGACAAAACAAGCCTGCGTACACTATCAGTCACTGAGGAGACAGTCTGTGCTGGGGCAATGGAAACATGTGCTCCGCAATCTCCCCTTCTGGCCCACGGTGCCAATTTCATGCCAATTTATCACAGAGAAAGGGAGACTGTCCACCCACAGAAGTGAGCTATAGCTGGAGCTCATACAGTAAAGCTGTAGAAAATCAGAGCCCCTGCAGGGTCATTGATGACCAGAAGCACAAATGCAAAGTCCTAATCACTTCTCATCAAACGCAAAATGTCCTAAACACTTCTCATCAAAAGATTTGGTCATGGCCCTGATCTTTGTGATGCATTTCTTTATTTTGACGTGGTCAGTGGTTTCATCTACATCTACAGCTGTAAACATACTAAAGCATGGAACTAAAGTAATGAATATCTGCTAAAATGTTCTACTGTTTATGTTCATCATAAACAAATCATAAATTAAACTATCTTGACCTCATAGTGCTGCTGAAAATCTGCAGAAATTATCAAATTAGTCGGGTTTCTCTCTCTGTATTATTTTAATAAAATTTTGCCCTTCTTTTTGTATCCTTCAACATTTTTTGGTTAACTGAATTTATAATGTCTGGTTGTATTATCTGGTAGTTTTATGAATATATTTTAGAACAAAAAAGAACTTTAAATAGGATTACTACTATAAAATGTACAGTGCCCTCCATAGGTATTGGAAAAGGAAAGACAGATTTCAAAATTGCTTTCTCTGCTGTGGAGTCAAGACATTTGCAAATATGATTAAAAGATGAATATGCGACAAAACTACAGAATGTCACATTTTATTATTAGGTCTTTCGACTGTTTACCAAATAAAAAGGAAAAAATGTTAATGTGACGTGACATACAGCCAAGTATGGTGACCCATACTCAGAATTCGTGCTCTGCATTTAACCCATCCAAAGTGCACACACACCGTGAACACACACCCAGAGCAGTGGGCAGCCATTTACATGTACGCTGCGGCACCCGGGGAGCAGTTGGGGGTTCGGTGCCTTGCTCAAGGGCACCTCAGTCGTGGTATTGCTGGCCCGAGACTTGAACCCACAACCTAAGTGTTAGGAGTTAAACTTTCTAACCACTAAGCCACGACTTCCCCAATTTGAAGAGTTCATCCCACTGTTTGATGTGAGCATAAGTTTTGGAACAGTTGAATTTAAGGCAGATGTAAAAGATTCAAAGCTAATATTTAGTTCAGATCCCTTGCATGCAATCAGAGCAGTGAGTCTGCAACCCAAAGACATAAACAGACTCTTGGTCTTATGCTTTAAAATGCTTTTCCCCAGCCTTTAATGCAGCCAATTCCAACTGTTGCTTGTTTTAGGGAATTTCTGTCTTTGGTCTCCACTTCACCTGGTGAAATTAATGTTCAATCAACCTGGAGATTGATTTGGGCAATTTAAGACTATACATTTCTTTGCCCTGATAAAGTCCTTGACTGAACTGGCAGGGTGTTTGGGGTCATTGTCCTGATCCAGTATGAAGTGCTTTATAATGAGTATGGTGGCATTTTCTTGAATATTGGTAGCCAAGATGATTATGATGATTATACCCTTCCAAATTCATTCTGCTACTGCCATCATATATTAAGTCGTCATTAAAATGAAGAGGTCCTGTTCTAGAGACAGCCATACATGTCCATGCCATGACACCACCTCCACCAAGCTTTACAGATGAGGTTGGATGCTTCGGATCATTTGCAGTTCCCTTTTTTCTCCACACTTTTTCACAGCTTTTATGATTTGTCTGTCATCAACTACTGTTGTTGTTCTCAGCCAATCAGGTAGCCGTTGGTTGCTGATGTCATCGGTAGTTTCCAAACTCTTGATTTCTCCATGCCTTTTGTTTTTCCTGTAGTTCTAATTGACTTCATCTTTTCTTTTACCATCCAAATTGCTTGCTTTTCTTTCAAAGTCGGCTTCCTCGTCTTCATCCTGGTTTGTGTGTGTGATCATCAAATGCAAGACTTAGAATGCAGAAGCAATGCAGAACCATGCAGAAGCAATGGATATACCTGATAAGACACATTCCTTTAATGCAACAGGACACAGCTGAACACCTGTAACACTTGCTGAAAGACCTGTGAGGCAACTGTTCCAATACTTCTGCTCACATCAGATAGGGAGATGCAACTCTAAAAGTACTGGTCTTCTTAGCTGGTAAAGTATCTTTGTGTTGAATCACCCAATAATAAAATGTGACATCTGTAGGTTTGTCTCATATTCACCTCATATTCACCATATTCACCAGAGATGACATAACTGAATCCAATGATGAACTGCCTTTAACTATCATCTTTGCATTATTGACACTGTTTTCCTAATGAATGTTGTTCAGTTGCTTTGACGCAATGTATTTTGTTTAAAGCGCTATATAAATAAAGGTGACATTGACATTGACATTGACCTTTTAATCATATTTCCAGATTTCTTGACTCCACAGCAAACAGAACAATTTTGTCTTTACTGTTCTAATACTTATGGAGGACAATGTATTTATCAATTTGATTTCAAATTCAAAATCCAATAACATGATGTGATGAGAACTGATATTTCTTTATGTTTATACATGTGTTCTGATTTATAGGGTCTCTCATTTTTAGCAATATTTGCTCAACTGAAATCAATTGAGAAGAGTATCCATTAAAAATGGTACATAAACAACATGTATCTGACCTGTTGTGATCTGAGCTGTAATTTTTAATTGACTTGTCTAATTTGACTTGCAAATCACACAATATACTTTGAATTCTAACTATGTTGTAATACATTGAAGATATTTGCATTTTTCACTTCTTGAGCAAGTCAACACCCCCTCTGAATTTTGTTTCTACATGTTGGTTCCGACACATTTGTGTGTGTGAAGACATCACTTCAAATCCTAAAACATTCTTTGTAGACTAACAATAATATCAACTGTCATCATAAAGACTAGATTTATTGCCTTGGAATTTGTTATCTGAATATCTTCATTTTTATGTTTTAGGTGCTTACAATTTATACAAATAGGATAATGTATCTTAATGCACAAATATGACAAGCTTTTTTTATGAATGCACACACAGAAAACAATGTAAAAGTATTTGTCTCACTGTGATTTATTATTTTAAAAAGTCATATTTCAAGTATAAAAAAAGTATGAAAATATTCAAAAAGACAAGAAGAGTGAGATATTTTGTAAGAAAGAAAACTTTTCTTTTGTTTAGTATTCTGGGATCTTGAGATGTTTCATAATGGAAATTGAGAGAAACAAAGGAAGAAAAAAGGCAGATGGTAAACAAACAACACAAGTTAAACAATTTTAACATTGTAAACAACTAGAAACGTTATTCAAGTAAAACCATGACAGCTATTCAGCATTATAACAGTGCTAAAATCAATACATACAATGTACATATTAAATAAATAGCTATATATAAAGAAACAGATTTGTAAAAAAACTATGCATTAAAAATCTGAATTAAAAGATAATTTTCTCAGTGTAATAAATAACATAAATAACCTATAAATAAATAAATAATGACTTTCTTACAGAATACAACTATCAGAGTTCAGATGCTCGTTCTTTGAGTAAAACTGTTGGGTTGACGTTTTGATTCGAGTGGGAAGTACTTGCATTAATAGTGGTTGGTACTGAATCTTCTACATTAGGCACGTTGAAAGATGCCACAGGGCAGGGCCCTTTGACATTATTGCAAACCAATTTCTGCAGGGAGGCAGTGTTGACGATCTCAAAGCCCACTTTGCCACCAAAGGTGCTCGGTTTCCAGTACTCAGGGGAACAGATGGGATTTCCCATAAGTCCTTTGAGGGAGTAGGGGGCACCCATTTCCACCATGGTCTCCCCAAAGATGGCGTTGGTCCTGGGCTTCTCAACCAACAACCCAGTATAAAGCTCCACTGCATCCACATGCCCGTACAACTCTTCAAGTTCAGCAGCCATCTCCTTTTCTCCTGAAACATAAAACAAGCTCCGTCAACTCAAATTGTTGTCTAAAAATACCAAATACCATATAACTATAAAAACCTAAGAAATATTGTAGAAAACATCCATGTTCAGACCTGAAAAATGGAAAAGTATTAACCCTCACCTGTCATATCTTCGAATGATGTGTATGGCTTCATGTTAAAACGTTTCCTGTAGGCATTAATAGATTGGTAGCGCATTTTCCTGCTGTCTTCAATTGACTTCATGGCCACCATTAACACAGCTGGTGGAACATTACGCCCTCCAGCCACCTGAAGTAAAAGAGAAGATTTATAATCCACCAAACCCACACTACGAGCGGTACCTTGCAACAGTATCTACAACAGGCTAATCGAGTTAGTTTAGCTAAACTTTTTTTTCTTGTCTTTGAATACATAAAAGCTTACCCTTCCAGCTATCTGTTTGGTGAAGGATTCAACCAAGCCGTTGATGCCATGGTCTGTCACTATAGAGGTGTTGAAGAGAAACTGCTTATAACTGTAGACTTCATCCTGGACGTGAAATTCATCAGGCATTAGCGGATGCCAATGGTAAAGAGTGTTGAACTCAGAAGAGATCCTGTTCTGGTACTGGAAACGCTCGTTGAAGAGAAGTTCAGGATCAAACTTGAGCTTTAAGTGGTATCCGCTGAGATGTTGCACATAATCTTCAATAATGATTTTGATCGTCTCACCTATAGAGTCAGATTATACAAGGGTTAGAACCACTGGAGTTGTTGTAAGTGTATTCGGAGGTACAACTATGAGAGCCTGTCCTCCAATAAAAAACGACCATATAGGTCGTTTGTACAAGCACCTTTTTACGACCCATATTTACGTTTTAAAGTTAAGCGCCATCTAGCGGGCGTAAAAATAATGAAAGTATTGCGTTGCGTCTGTCGTCATGAAATGACATATCACGTCATTACCAATCAAAACGCACGTTTATTTAAATGCAATGTGTGGGCTTTTTACACCGATCTTACAGTATTTCCTACATATTTTACTAGGTTGCTTATTCATTCGAATGACCACACCTAACCCCACCCCTAAACCTAACCCTCACAGAAATCATGCTAAATTATTATTTATTGAGCATATACATTTTCGTGCACGTCCGTTCCCTGGGATCGAACCCATGACAGCATGATTACATATCAAGGTATAACGCAATAATCTACCAACTGAGCTACACGAAACACAAACCAGAGTGCAAATAAAAGAATACAAAACATTAATATGAAAACGACCTTTTGCCGATAGGGGTGCAATTGTAGTATACGCTCTGATGGGTCGTATTTCAGGGATTTGGACAAACGACCTATACGAGCGTATTGGTTGGAGGACAGGTTGAACTATGAATACATCCATTTACAACATTCTGAAAAATATCCAATTTACATATTCGCCTGTTTCTAAATATACTTGTCCGCTTGTAACCAATCTAAATTTCCTTTTCTATGGGACACTCACCAATAAGGATGAGCCGTGTGGTCTGAAACAGCCTCTCGTCATCCCAGTCAGGATGCTCCTTCTTTAATATATCACACACTCGGTTGTGTTCACGCAGCCAGATGGTAGCATACATCATGAGTCCTGGAACCAGTCCAAATGCCTCATGACCCACGGCAAAGCGACGAGACTCAGGTACGTGAGGAGGGTAGTGCATGTCTACTTGAACCTCGCTGACTGTTGGGGGATAAACCTCACCCTCCACAACCTGGTTAAGGCAATGAACATAAATTTAGTCCAATTTTCAGAAAACCATGCTTGCAATATGAAAGTGAAAAATAAGTAACAAGGGAGTAAAAATAGCAAAATTGCATAAAAGGGAGGGAGTATGAGGTGACAGAGTACAGTAAACTAGAGGTTATTTGAAATAAGTTTGGGTGGAGACATTCCTTACCTTATATCTCATCTTGCCGTCCTTGAAAAGTCTCAGCTTGTGTTGGCGTTCAAGGTCCTGTCCATATATGTGTCCCAAGTCAACCTAAAAACATCAGACAAAGTCAGTCAGATACTAATGTGAATGTGAAAGGACCTTTAATAAATTTAAAAAGTCTTATCTTTAAGATACGCACCCCATGATTTAGGGCTTTTGTGAAAGCTGGACCTTTCTTCATGTCGGTTTTGAAGAACTGGTGTGTAAAATGTTGGGCAAAGAAAGCGAACATAAGACTGGTGCGTTGAGGGTCCGGGATAAACTTCCTCCTGACAAGCAGTTTCTCAGCCAGAAGCTTTACGTCTGGCAGCTCTTTCTTACCTGGTAAAACAAAAGAATGAATAATGAGAAAAAGACATCCACCATATACAATATTTACATCTCCAATTCTGAGTGTTAAACATCAACCCAAATTTGTTACAATAAACCAAGAGTTCAAGCAATTATTCTAGCCTCTCTGACATTAATTGATGGAGATGAATCTATCAGCAATAATAAGGTCCTATATTTTTTAAGCTTTTCTCATCCACACACCCAAAACATGCAGGCAGGCTTACAGGTTGAGTCCACAAGCTTCCTGTCTAGCAGTGATGATAAAATGTGAATGGTCAGAAATGTGAGAAAACAGGTCTGAGGACAAAGAGACTCACCTGCGACTCCCATCGGTGTTGGGCAATCGTGTGGGACAGGAGGCAGTGTGCGAGTGTAGTAGGAGAGATTAGAGTAGGCTTCCCAGCTTTTGTAACCGTAGTCAGCATTGTATAAAGGGGGGCTATCAATCAGATGGGCACGTGCTGGTTTAGGAAGAAAAGAAATAGTTTTAATTTTGAAGCACATGTATAATTTACATCATTGCTGTAAAGAAACTTTTAAGGTTACAATTTAAATTTTTAATTCAAACTGTATGTTAGACGATATTTCAGGAAAGAAAAGAAACTCTTATAATAACTTACATGTTAGCACATATCTCATTAAGCCATTTCTTAAAAAGGACAAGTTATTGACAATATTCCACAAGCTTTTGAAGTGTGTGAGAATATAATGCACCGTGTTGGGAGAAGGCTTCAGAGAAACTTTCACCCATGTGAGAAACTCGGCTGTAAAAACGACACACCAAAGTAAAAGGTTAGTTGGGTATTGACAGAGAACAGGAAGCTAATTCTTTTACAGAAGTCTATGCTGTTTACTTACGTGCTGTGCAGTTTTGACCGTGATATCCAGTGCGTGTACAGTCACATTCATACGAGTCTGAGCCCAGTGCCGTACAGACGCCTCGATTCTGACATGGCTGAGAGCAACAGGGGTTGGCTGCATCACCAAAAATAGTCATCATTTTAGACGGCTTGACATCATTTACATAATACTGGACTAATTCATAAATAGTCATTATAGATGTGAATACTAAAATATCTATCAGTGAAGAAATTACTTACCTCCTTGACAAACCATGAAACCCAGGTGCAAAAGAATAAATAATACCAAACTATTCATTCCCGTGGCCGTATAGTGGTAGAAGAATTGGCTCGTTCCTCGCCAGTTCAGATCAGAGAATGAATTAACTTCCGAGTGAGTGAGGTGCAGTTTTATGAGCAGCGGAGTGACGCAACAGAGACTTTCGCTTGACGGAATCCAGCATGACTCATCATTCGCACGTCTACAGTAATGAAGGAGGATAAAGACATAAAGGATAAAAGGTATAATCGTTTGTTGGTATGGCGTAACGCTACTTGATTATCGGATGTCATAAACTATTATCCCGAAGGCTATCGGGAGATACGATAATAGCCTCATAGTTTATTAATGTCTTGTCAATTTATTAGATATTTCACTTACCAATATGAAACAAAAATTTTCTAATAAATTGTGATAAAAATAATAATAATTAATTATAATTTGATACACCCTCTGCTAAATAATACTGAATGTCTCATATTAGTTTATCACATTAGTTTATGAGGTGATATGATGGTCATTTCTCCGGCTCAAACTGAAAATATTTTTATTTAAATTAATTATATTATATATGGAATCGAATTCAAATTGATTTAAATTCAAATATTTTAATTATATGAAAATTATATTTATATATAAATGTAGGCTAAATTATTTATTATAAAAATTATTTATATAGGCTATATAAAAAATGTTATTATTATTATTATTATATTATTATTTTATTTTTTTGTAATGTGTACACCAATGTAGTGGTGTAGCCTAATCCGGAGAAAGGGGGAAAGTCTCATTCGATTAAATTATAGGAAAAAATGACGAAAGTTAAAAATATAAAAATTATTAGGCTACTTTAGTTATTAAAACACCAAAGCAATAGTGTTTTTGATGATAATAAAGCTATACTATTTTAAACATTCAAACAATATTAAATGAACTTCGTTAATAGCCTACATTAGCTTTTTGTAGAAAATGTTTAATAAACTTCTTACAAAGATGTATGAAACCAACATAAATACATGGCATAAGTTTGTTTTAAACGAGCCTTTTTCTTTATATATATATATAGCCTATATCTATATATCTATCTATCTATATATCTATTTTTTGTCATTAATCTTTATAGTCCTCGTTTTTTCTTTTTATTTTTTTTATCACCTGTTGAAGTTCATGTAGGGGCACTGCCACCTGGTGGCAGAAATGAATGACTCAACTGCGTAGTAATTCTTCTAGCAAGA
Source organism: Carassius carassius (assembly GCF_963082965.1). Lineage (NCBI taxonomy): Eukaryota > Metazoa > Chordata > Actinopteri > Cypriniformes > Cyprinidae > Carassius > Carassius carassius. Next base: position 9,645,407 of record NC_081772.1, on the reverse strand, counting down.
AAACATGTTTTCCTTATCGTTTCTCCTGACTGTTACCTTGGGAAAACATCACTCTTTCTTTATGGTTTTTTTGCACGAAATTTCCAGTGCAAATCTTTCCCTCCAAAAGACATTTGCCTTTGTAACTTTTTGTGCTTTATTTTTACAGCCTATGTAACAAATTTACTCTATAATAAAGTGTAATCCGTCAGCAATATGAAAACACTGCACACAGAGCAGGACAAGGACGATGCTGATGGACGAAGATGAGGCTTTATCATCATATAGGAAGCCTGTCGTAGAACCTCCTCCTCTTCTTCTTCTTCTTTGTAAAATTATAGTCTGTTAGAAGCACACTCTCGGTATTGAAGACGATTGATCTTTCCCCCTAAAGATTTCTGGCTTGAGGTGCACTCCAGTCCAGGGTAAGATGAAAGGTCAATTACTCAGTCTGTTAGTTGTTTACTGCAGGTAAGCTGTCACTCATCATCGTAATGTAAAAATAGCGATTCGAAGCTCGAGGAAAACACCAGCTCTGTAAGTATAATCTACTGACAGTTCAAGGGCAATACATGTTTTAAAAAGTTTCAATTCGATTCAGAATATGCTGTTGAAATGTAAAAAAAAATTCATCTTAGTTTAAACTGCTGCATGAGTTTTGTGATATAACGGCACTGCTGACAGATGAAAGATCCGTTTCAGATCTTCAGTCTTGAAACCTTTTCTTAGCAAGAATTTTTTAATAATTTTAATAGGCTAAATAACAGATTTGGAGGCAGAGTTTCATTTCAATAAAGCTTTTTTTAGTATCTTACGTCAATAAAATAGATCAGTATGCAATATAATACTATAATATAGGCTAATATAATATAATATAATAGGCTAATATAATATAATGTGTGTTACTGTTAGCTAATGATGAGAGTTTCGAGGCACCATCCGATCGATTTGTCTTGTGTCTTGTCATGTCTACGTGACCATGTCCATTTTGCAGTGAAGTGAACGTGTTCTGGCTCAGCGTAAAGATTACACGCTCCGATAAGCATCAAAAGCGTCTTTTGTCACTCAAGTTCCAGTCAGGTCAATGACTGATGTGTAGTCTATTTGTGTTTTTGTGCCTTCGTTTTTATGGATGGATTGGATTGAGCCAATCAGAGAACCTGACATTCTCCGTTAGGCTGGTTATGATACACTCGGCAACTTTTTGAGCAATGTTGCCGGGAAATTTTGAGAAATGTTGACGTCAACGGGCAACCAGGTGAGACACAGGGCCCACGACCGATCTAAAATATACAGATATAAATGTGCTGCCCATTCTCAGTGGGAAAGTGCCCAAGCAACATTGCTCAGAAAAGTTCCCGCGTGTATCATCTTCCCGCAATTTTAGCTTCCGCTGGATTGCACAATATTCTGCGCATAATACTTGCAATTATAATACTGACTTCTAAGCATATGCTGACTGTCGTAGTCATTGCAGTTTACCAGTGTAGCTATATTCATGCTCAGTGAGTTTCGGTATGCGGCTTAGACTTTAACAACTTCATCCAACCACAGACACTGTCTCTGCCGACTCACTGCACACTTCCCGTTTTATTATTATTTTGACTTATTTTCAGTACATTTGACAAGCCTCTCTCTTTCACATACACAACATGCACACACTTGCACCAATGCCATGTTCATTTGGTTCTTAGTGCACGGTAAGGATTACATTTAAATATTATTTGTTGTTGTTGCTATTTAGAATTTGCAATTCTTCCACTTTCTTTACAATCCTAACCATGTCTTTAGTAAGGATATTGTTAGTTTTATTAGAAAAACGTATGACATGTACTACATGTTCTTTGTAACTATGTATATAACCCCAAACCTCTCTTTTCATCACATGTAATTTGTGTGTGTGTGTGTGTGTGTCCCTATTCACATCATGAAAATTGTGTTTGACATTTTTAATTTTTTGTGCATTTAGATGTCCAGTGGCATAGACACCTTGTCTGGGAGCAAAGTTCTTTGAGGAATTCCTGGGATAACCGGACACTTTGTCTAATTAGGTGGTGGAGGCACCATGTCACAAACAGATCATCACATCTTTGTAAGCAAGAGAAAAACCTCAGATTTATGCATAAGAATAGCTGTAAATACCTAAGCCAGTGAGTGGAGTGTGGCTTTCAAGGTGGTAAGCCAAAATATAAGACAGTTTGTCAGCACAGATGTTTTTTTGGGAAACTACTATGTTGGTTTTTCAAGAACTTCTTGTATTTTTGTTAAATTTACACATAGAATGCTGATGTGCATCAATGTGGATATCATGATATGTCATTCGTGGCCATTTTTTGGACAGGTTCATCGTGTATTTAAGGTAGATTGGCCAATGCTGGCTTATAAGTAAAAAGCTAAATTATGTGGACTCATTTTGTAGTCTTATATGTAAACAGAAACAGAGAAATCATATGCTACCAGCTGCACATCAAACTTTGTTTAATGTGGTCAGGCTCCACAAAAATTCTATTACTATCAAGTTTAAGAGAGACATTTTTAATCTTCTGGCTAACTTCCTCAAAATGATGATGTATTGGTGTGTAAAAGACATGTTAATCACCAGCTCACACAGTTAATCACACCAGCATACAGTTGTGGACATTTTTAGGTTGAACAGCAGATCTCACACAAACTCAAAGTGAAAGTGCTGCGGGCCGAAAATGTCACTAAGGGACCTCTTGGAGACTTGTGTGAGTACTTATATTTTATACTTTTTAAATATAAAGTTTAGGTACTTACACATCACACAGCATAATGCATTGCCTTCATTTATTATTTCACAGAATAAATCATTCATAATTGCTTCTAACACATTAACTAAACACATGCTTATAGTGGATACCCCCGACCCATATGTGGAGCTGTTCATCCCAACTTCCCCAGAGAGCAGAAAGAAAACACAACATATAGACAACAACATCAATCCAGAATGGAATGAGGCCTTTGAATTCATCCTCGACCCCAACCAAAACAATGTGCTTCAGGTAAAAAGAAACAAATTTAATTTCTGGACCAAATCTAAACTTAAATCAGCTCTTCTTCAATATCACTTGTCATTATATTAGTGTCATTTGATATCTACTCAGCAGAGGAAAATAAATTAATATTAAAGGTTTAAAAATGTGTAATTTCTGGCCCACTAGTTGGATCAGGTGGAAACTCAGAATGATTGTTTCCAAATAGGTTTGCCCTTGTTTACCATTGTTGAAAACATTAACCATAGCTTTAAACTCATGGTATGTCAGGTGGCAACCCCCCCAAAAAACAGACCAATGTTATAAAGTGCCACAGAAGTCAAAGTACATCAACCTCAAAATGAATCTGCATATTTAATTGGGATAGAAGAATGTTTTTTTAACAATGAAAAAATACACATTTCCCGATTGCAGTACACTGACATATCATTTTAAACAAAATGTCTTGGTTTTTCCAACTGCATGTAGTAATTTGAATCTTCCCTCAAATCTTCAAATGTTGATCAGTCTTTTGGAACGCACTGTTCTTAGTGTATGTGGAGTCAATGATATTGTTTCTGTCTCTTGTTTCCAGTTGACATTAATGGATGCTAACTATGTTGTGGATGAAATGTTGGGTACGGCTTCATATGACATCTCTAAACTAAAAGTTGGACAAACAGTACTGGTGTCATTTCTTATAGGAAAAGTAAGTTTTATCTGTTTGAGGAGCACTTTCTCTTCAAAAGCATGTGATGCATGAGTTGCTGATGTTTGCAGTTTTTAAAAAGAAAACCGATCCTATTATATTTACTTTTTATAGTACAATAGCTTATATATAGATTATTGTCAAAATGGAAGAAACTTCCTCTTCTGCTGATGTAATAATGTATGTAATAATAATGTAATAACAATGTCTGTCGTTTCACAGATGACCAATGTGTACTTAGAGCTTTCCTTGGAGGAGTGGTACGTATCACAATGAACAAAACTGGCTTCTGTGAGTTGTGTACAATAATATATAATTTTGAAGCACCATAAATCGGACCCCTTTTTTCACTGTCCTCAGCTCATCAATGGACTTGCGGATCGATCTAGATCTGTGCCCTAAAGAGATGCTCTACAGACAACATCGGCGTGATAGAGTCATGCTGGGCATCAAGAAATTGTTGCACATGGTGGAACCTTCCTCTCTCCCTTCATCTGCTCATGAGGTACTGCTTCCTCATGAAGGCTCATATTTAGAATCAGACTGATTCTGGTGCACTGTGATGATGTTCTATGTTAATGCCATTGTTCTTGTGAGCAAGAGGGGTGTGGTTGCATGAAACACAGTACAGTACCTGTTTAATGCAGATGTCACCTTACTGTCATTAAAATAGAAACACCTAATGAAATACAGTAGAAAGTCAAGACATTCATTACACAATACAATGAAAAGATGGACAATTGAGTAGTGCTGCTGACTCAGAATTCCCTCCAACAGCTCAGATTTCCACATAACGTTAGGAAAGTCATCATCTACCAGATAAGCTACGTATTTGGCAACATCAAGCAGCTTAGACAAAATACTCATTAAAGCTCTTAATAAAATAAGCACTTTGAAGACTGACTGACTGACAGTGTTTTGTCTTGGAGTTATCTCAGACTCCCTTCATTGTCAAGTTTCTGTTTTCTTTGTCACATTTCTTCCTTTGCTAGTTCAGTCTTGGCTCTGCATGTGAAAATTGGACATTTGAGTCCAAACAGGAAGTTTTAGATAAGACATGTGAGAACTCATAGGGCTTGTGTAATACAGGATGATTTCATAAAATAAATAAATAGACCACAGGCGGGAAAAGAAAAATGTTGAACTGCTTTTGTGCATTTAAATGGAATCAGTCACATAGTCAATACAGTTACATTGCTGTTAAAAATGTTAACATTATGGCATTATGCTTTGTCCACATCTTAATAATAATAATAATTATTATTCCTTACATTTATATAGTGCTTATCTGGGCACTCAAAACACCTTACATAGGAGGGGGTTAAACGTTGGGATATGTACCCCTTATTAGCATATTAAACATAAATATGATTTTCTGTCACTTGATTGTTAGCAACATGTAAATACAAAACATAAACTTTTGGAATCAACAGTAGGTCAATTGTACACATTTCTGTTTGATATGTAATCTATCAGTGCCAGTGTTGGCTGGCACGTTTTCCTTGTTCTTAAATACACAGTGTAACTCAATTAGCAACCTTCTATGCAGTGATGTACATGACATGAAACGGATCATTAAAAAGAAAAATATAGTGCGTCCCTCAGAGTTTGCAACCAATTGTAAGAAAGGGTTTGGGTTCAAGTGGGCAAAAGTTGTCGAGTTACAACTTATTTTAATCAAAAAGTGAAAACAAAGTAAAAAAACATGCATGGATAAATCGTTCATAATCAGATCTATAACATGCATTTAGATTATTACATTCATCTCAGATCATTAGAGGACACTCTTTGCAGTAAATTGCACGGTCAATTATTTTGACTGAATGTTTTTTTTAAAGGTACCCTATTGTTAGTATTTTGGTAGCAATTTTACTTTGTCATTAATATTTGTGTTGTCTTTTGTGCAGGTCCCAGTGATTGCTGTTCTGGGATCAGGGGGAGGTTTCAGGGCGATGGTCGGGTTTTCAGGGGTTATGAAGGCTTTGTATGAGTCTGGAGTTCTGGACTGTGTCACATATGTTGCTGGCCTCTCTGGATCCACCTGGTATGAGGACATTTAACAAAGTTTTTCTTTTTTTTATCTTTGTATATTGTATATTTTGTATATTTATCTTTTCAGTTCCTACTCAAATGCTCATTTGCTGTTGTGTGTTTCACAGGTACATGTCCACTTTGTACTCCCACCCAGAGTTCCCCACTAAGGGCCCAGAGCAGATCAACCAGGAGCTGATGAATCTTGTGAGCAGTAACCCTCTCCGACTACTCCTTCCCAAACATATCACTAACTACGTACATGCCCTGTGGAGCAAGAAGACCACAGGGCAGCCTGTTACCTTCACAGATATCTTTGGGATGTTGATAGGTGAAACGCTTATTCCCTCTGTAAGTATCTTATCTTTTGGAGAGAGTTTCTTTTCTTCCTGCCTTTTACTGATTCAGAAATACACAATACTCATCTGGCAATACAAAGGCTCCATTTCTCTTTCTGCTTTCTCAACAGAGGATGGACATCAAGTTAAGTGAGTTGCAGGAAAAGATAAATGAGGCTCAGGCTCCTCTGCCCTTGTTCACCTGCCTGCATGTAAAACCAGATGTCTCTGAGCTTAAGTTTGCAGGTAAAAGCGTGCATATTCCCATTACCATCCTTACTTGAAACTGCATGTCAATTAAAACATTATTGCAAAACTTTTCATTGCAAATCAAATTGTAACCATTTAACATGAATTTCAGAATGTCTTATTTAGTATCTGTGCATGCATATTTGTGTCAAAACATATGATTACAATATCAAGAATAGCTGATTATTTTCATCCTAAAAATAAATAAATAAATAAACAATTGTGGCAAATAAATGTGTAGGGTAGTAAAATCCCTTGGAAATATACAAAGACTATTATCAGGTACCTGAATGGAGGGGGGTGCTATTTATAGTAGTCTGACCTGTTGAACTGCCTGGTGAGAATCCAACTGCGTCAGCAGATTAGTGTAAGAATGTGAACAAGCATGTAAAATGTCTTTTTTTAGTTCAGAGCATACTTGTATTGTTCTTCTAAATCCCTAAGAAAGCCCTGAAGTGCCACACATTTTAGTCATTTAAAGGTTTGTCTGTCAGTCTGTAATTGACCTATCGGTAAGCCCCGCCCCCTTAGTTACTGTTGCTCCCTTGGACAAACAGTTGCAAAGTGTATTACAGTGACAGCTGTAAGTGTGAAAACCTTGTCCCTATATCTTTTTTGATCAATTTTGGACACGGAAGGAAATGGGAAAAATATTGTGGGTATTAATTTGCAAGCGAGGGATCACATATCGCAATGCAAGTGGGAGAAACCTCATGTTACGTTCCTCACAATCACAGATGACAACATCCCGGAACTACACTGTTCATGTATTGCAGGGTACAATTAAATTAATTTACATTTTTGAAGCATAAACCCCATAAAAATGATGCGAGCTTAGGATCTTCCAGTGTTTCTCTATGACGCTGAAACCTAAAGATGTCCGAGTTCTGCTCCCTGTGCAACTGATACTCAACTGTCATTGGCTCATCTGTGTTCGAAGGGAGGGGCTTACCGGTAGGTCAAATTGAATATAGGCCATATACATTTCTCCTATTTCTGTTGCAATTGACTGAGCAGGTCAAGCCTTGTGAGCTATTGGCAGCTCTTTCTGGTTTAAGAAGTAAAGAATGGAAAAGTGTACTATAGACCTCAAGTAAATAAATGAATCTTACCTAAGAACAGATTTACATCACATGTGAGTTGCATTTTAATGCACATAGCTGTTTTAATAGAACAAGTCATTTATAAAAAATACAAAAATATTCAGACATCACACCTGTCTCAGGTATTTTGTTTTTGTTATAAACATGCATCAGTGCAGGTTGTATAACTGCGGCTGAATGAAAGCAACTATTCAGATACTGAGACACTCAAGAGAATCACCCTCACGTCACAACTCATTGAGGTACGAAAATAATCCTAAGAGACAGAAAGACATCCGAACCACTCCTACCTCCACAATAGACTTAAACTGTGAAAACTGTCAAAACCTCCAACTTTGATTAATCATTTTTGTCTGAAAAAGCATCAGTCAATTTTCTGCAGGCCCACTCACACAAAAGCTATTTTCATTTGGTTGATTCATGCATCTACCTTTGTCAAAAGTAAAATACGTTATCAACATTCTCAGGAAACTGAAATCTGCTTTCGCACATTGACAGAAAATATTTGAAATATGCAATTTGTCATTCTGTATCCTGGAACCTAGTGTTGGTGTGATGTCCAAAATTATCATTCACCCATATATATAATTTGGCTTCCTGTTATTATTGTTATCGTTAGTTTTTATTTGTTGTCATGGGCATGTCTTGCAGATTCCTGTTGGTTGTGGATACATTTCTATTGCCGTTGTGTTTTGACTGGCGTGTTTTAACTGACAGATTGGGTGGAGTTCAGTCCATATGAGATCGGAATGGCTAAATATGGAACCTTCATGACCCCTGACCTTTTTGGAAGCAAGTTTTTCAGGGGTAACGTGGTCAAGAAGCATGAAGAGAACCCCCTTCACTTCCTTATGGGTAAAGAGTCTTTGTTTTCTGGATTTCACTTAGTAGTATGCAGAGAATAATAAGAAAGTGAAATTGTGGCATATTCACTGTCAGAGTCAAATATCACCTGATTTAAGGGTGTTGGTCCAGTCATTTACAATATTCCCATCCTTACTGTATTGTGATACAAGAAAAGTTAGTGCTGCACACACACACAAAATTCAGGACAGTCACTGTGAAAAAAATAAAGCCCATTTTAATACCATTAGGGTTTATTTATTATTATATTTTATTTTCATGTATTATTATTATTAATTAAAGCATAAAGTGAAGTTATAAAGCACAATGTGAAGTACAGTACACACCATGGTAGTTTTGAACTTAATTTTGGATTTCATTTTTTTTTTTTTTGATTTTGAGGTGAAATATGGTAAAATAATACAACATTATGTTTTAGTAAACGGGATACAGTGTGTTTGTAAATGTTGCACAGGTGTGTGGGGCAGTGCCTTCTCTATCCTGATCAACAGAATTCTGGGATTCAACGATGTGACCAATGGCAGTACCATGGAGGAAGAACTAGGTATGATCACCAGCTTAATTACAGATCCATGAAAAGTTTTCACATCGCCTACTTCTGTTTTGATCTGCATGCCACTCAAATTTCCACAGATTTGTGTAGAATGTGAACATCCTTCATTAAAAGTTATTTTCCCCTTGTCTGTTAAATGTATGTATTCATATTAATAATATTCTTGTTGTGTCAGAGTAGCAAAAGTGGAAGAATATGTTGCAGAATGATGGTGCCTTTAGTGTTTGCATGTCTGATGTATGATGGAACGAAACTGTGATGTTATCAGACAGCTACACCAATGTGTGATTACCAGTGAACTTGTGCTTAAATAAAGCAACATTTGTGAGGCCCACATCGCATGCAAACATCCTGGCACACACACTCATTCTGGGATGATCTAAGAGATTGTGCCACTCTCAGGAAGACGTCTGTCTCAGGAAGGCTCTCAGGAAGACGAGCTGGTTTACACTGTGGCTTTGATGCTCATTTGCATATTTCTTCTACAGAACAGATCAAACCGGAAGACATTATAGGAGAGGACAGTCCAGATAATGATGAAGTTTCACATAAAGGTAAGATTTTACAACATCTACACGACACATTAAGTAGCTTAGTGCAAACATTTCCAAACATTTCAATGCCACGGACCCCCAAAATCCCCTCCTTCCTAAATTATAAAGGCAGGTATATATTTGCATGTATATAGACCAAATGTATGCCAAAAAAAAAAAAAACATTTTAATTATGTGCAATATATTATTTGGAAAATATTACAATAATAATGTCAAATTTATTTTAATTTAACCATTGTATTCATTTATTTCACTCATTGTAAAAAAAAATAAAAATCTATGAGCTTTTTTTAGGGGATCCCACAGCACCCCCCCAGCAAAATATCAGTGCAATGCTTAAATATAATGATTTTGGTTTTGTCTTACACCTGCAGAGGACGAGTATCAGGCGAGCTGGATGCAGCGCATGGTTAGCTCTCTGTTCAGTGACTCGATTCTTTTTAAAACACGAGAAGGCAGAGCAGGAAAGGTACACAACTTCATGCTTGGCTTAAACCTCAACAACGATGTGCCATATTCCTCTTTCAATGAGGCCATCAGTCCCATGGAGGATGAAATCGATGCGGTCACAGGTAAGAGTTCATGTTTTTTTATGGTCATTTAAATTTACTGAATTTATCTCAAGTGTTCGCTTATTGTTCTTTTCTAATGTTGGATGCTTTCAGACCCATTTGAGTTTGACCGGATCTACGAGCCGTTAGACGTAAAGAGCATGAAGATTCACATGGTGGACAGTGGCTTGACCTTTAACCTGCCTTATCCTCTGATTCTAAGGCCTCAGAGAGGTGTTGACCTCATCATCTCCTTTGACTTTTCTGCCCGACCGAGCGACTCCAGTCTTCCATTTAAGGTGAGTACTTGGGCTAGCAATTCAACATGTTAATTTTGAATTGTAGTGTTCCTGTGGCTCAGTGGTAGAGCATTGTGTTAACAGCATAAAAGGTGGTGGGTTCAATTCCCAGGGAACACGTTAAGTAAAAAATGTTAGCTTGAATGCACTGTAAGTCGCTTTGGATAAAAGCGTCTGCTAAATGCATACATTTAATTTATTATAAACAAAGAAAGAAACAAGTAATTAAATGTATATCAATTAAGTAGTATAAATAACCCTGCCAATGTTAATATATGTGATTTACTTTTATTGATTATTCTGCATATGATGTAAAATAATGCTCATACATGCAGACAATTTGTACGACACATAAGTTTAGTAAATGATTGTTTCTTTGTAGGAACTTCTGCTAGCTGAGAAATGGGCACGAATGAACAAACTTCCATTTCCCAAGATCGACCCAAAGGTGTTTGATCGAGAGGGGATGAAAGAGTGTTATGTATTTAAACCTAAACCAGGAGAAAAGAACTGCCCCACTATCATCCATTTTGTCCTGGTCAATATCGAATTCAGGACGTTCAAAGCCCCAGGTCAGTGTTCTTTGTCTTCGCGTCTATGTTTTTAGGGAATTTTTTATGTAAAAGTCAGCTTTGCATACAGAAATGTCATTAAAAGATCAAACATCTCAAATTAGTCAAGAAAACTTGTAAAGAAAAAAAATCTAAATGTTTTAAAATGTTGAAGGTGTTCCACGTAAGACGGACAAAGAGAGAGAATTTGCAGACTTTGACATCTTCGATGACCCAGAGACGCCCTACTCAACCTTTAATTTTCAGTATTCCAATCAAGCCTTCACCCAGCTACAAGATCTAATGGAATTCAACACGCTTAATAACATAGAGGTCAGTTTAGCTCAGATACTGTAAATGCTGATTTACTGTATACGTTTTCTATAATAAAGGTAGGGTAGGTGATTTCATAGAGACAAGCATAAGATCCCACCCTCCCTACAAATCACTTTTTACAGCCATGCCTCCTCCAAAACACATGAACACGCACAGACAGACCAGAGGCTAACCAGCGACACGATGAGAGATGTCGTTGGTGGAGGCTTGAATGCAATGCTGTCAGATTACTTCATATTTCATTCAATGGTGAGAAAACATTAAAGTACATAATATTACAATAATAACGCCTTCCATTCTCGCTAAGTCTGCAATAGCGTAATGAAATACATATCATGTCTGTGCGATCAGGGTGCACGGAGGTATGCAAATACATACATGAATGGGCAGGTAGGACAGCTTATCGTAGCCCTCGGACCAAACATTTTTTATAAATACATATAAATACATTTAGACCACTTCACTTAGTGATTGCTATTGGGATGTGAAAAGACTTTCAACCAGCATAACAAAAAATGTTTTTGAACCAAACCACCTACCCTGCCTTTAACATTCAACTTAATATTACTTTGTTCTCGCAGTTTTAATGGGAAACAATATTTTAAAGAAAAATGTTTGCAATGCATTCCAGTTAGTTTAAATTCATGTTAAGGGTTGTTTATGCTAGTCACATTTTTTAAATCCTCTGTCACTGTTTATCTAGGTCATCAAAGAAGGCATAAAGGACAGCATCTTGTATAGGAAGGAGATTCCATCTCGCTTCTCTCCCTCTCTTTCTCTCAGTGAAGTACAAAACAAAAAAAAACTGAAGATGGTGTCCAAAGGGCAAACATGCCAATAATCAGGCGAAGTATGATGGCAATCTAGCCACAGGAAGTTTACAGATGTCACACATCTCACATCATGGAAACAATTGTTTGTTTGTTTGTTTGTTTTAACTGAAACATGACTCCACAAACTGTGAAACCAGATGATCTGGTTTGGTCCCCACACTCCACAGAACATTCTCATGTAGCCTTTTATTAATAAAAAGAGAAGTGGTGAGAGACACAATGAAAATAGCATTTACAGTCTAATTGTTTACATTTGGTTGTGTGGGTGTTTTAGTCATTCTAGAAAGTATTTTATGAACTTCTAACAAGATTTTTATTAAGATACATACTGTCTATTTAAGGTTTAGAGAGAGATTTACATAAAGTTCACCCAAAAATAAACTTTTGTCATAATTTTCTCACATCATATACCTCATGTCGCTCTAAACATGCACATTTAATTATTTCTTCAGAAGATAAAAGATATTTTGAAAAACACTGGGGTCCAAACAATATTGACATTCGTAGTGCAGACAAATAAAAACAATGAAACCTTTTTCTAAATATACAGTCGTGGCCAAAAGTTTTGAGAATTACATAAAAGTTTGCTGCTAAACTGCTTTTAGATCTTTGTTTCAGTTGTTTCTGTGATGTACTGAAATATAATTACAAGCACTTCATACGTTTCAAAGGCTTTTATCGACAATTACATGACATTTGTGCAGAGTCAGTATTTGCAGTGTTGGCCCTTCTTTTTCAGGACCTCTACAATTCGACTGGGCATGCTCTCAATCAACTTCTGGGCCAAATCCTGACTGATAGCAACCCATTCTTTCATAATCACTTCTTGGAGTTTGTCAGAATTAGTGGGTTTTTGTTTGTCCACCCGCCTCTTGAGGATTGACCACAAGTTCTCAATGGGATTAAGATCTGGGGAGTTTCCAGGCCATGGACCCAAAATTTCAACATTCTGGTCCCCGAGCCACTTAGTTATCACTTTTGCCTTATGGCACGGTGCTCCATCGTGCTGGAAAATGCATTGTTCTTCACCAAATTGTTGTTGGATTGTTGGAAGAAGTTGCTGTTGGAGGGTGTTTTGGTAACATTCTTTATTCATGGTGTGTTTTTGGGCAGAATTGTGAGTGAGCCCACTCCCTTGGATGAGAAGCAACACCACACATGAATGGTGTCAGGATGCTTTACTGTTGGCATGACACAGGTCTGATGGTAGCGCTCACCTTTTCTTCTCCGGACAAGCCTTTTTCCAGATGCCCCAAACAATCGGAAAGGGGCTTCATCGGAGAATATGACTTTGCCCCAGTCCTCAGAAGTCCATTCACTATACTTTCTGCAGAAGATCAATCTGTCCCTGATGTTTTTTTTTGGAGAGAAGTGGCTTCTTTGCTGCCCTTCTTGACACCAGGCAATCTTCCAAAAGTCTTGGCCTCACTGTGCGTGCAGATGCGCTCACACCTGCCTGCTGCCATTCCTGAGCAAGCTCTGCACTGGTGGCACTCCGATCCCGCAGCTGAATCCTCTTTAGGAGACGATCCTGGCGCTTGCTGGACTTCCTTGGACGCCCTGAAGCCTTCTTTACAAGAATTGAACCCCTTTCCTTGAAGTTCTTGATGATCCTATAATTTGTTGATTTAGGTGCAATCTTAGTAGCCACAATATCCTTGCCTGTGAAGCCATTTTTATGCAACGCAATGATGGCTGCACGCGTTTCTTTGCAGGTCACCATGGTTAACAATGGAAGAACAATGATTTCAAGCATCACCCTCCTTTTAACATGTCAAGTCTGCCATTCTAACCCAATCAGCCTGACATAATGATCTCCAGCCTTGTGCTCGTCAACATTCTCACCTGAGTTAACAAGACGATTACTGAAATGATCTCAGCAGGTCCTTTAATGACAGCAATGTAATGCAGTGGGAATGTTTTTTTGGGATTAAGTTAATTTTCATGGCAAAGAAGGACTACGCAATTCATCTGATCACTCTTCATAACATTCTGGAGTATATGCAAATTGCTATTATAAAAACTTAAGCAGCAACTTTTCCAATTTCCAATATTTATGTCATTCTCAAAACTTTTGGCCACGACTGTATATTTTTATGTTCCACATAAGTCATACAGGTCTGAAACAACATGAGGGTGAGGGAATGATAACAGAATTTTCATTTTTGGTTGAACTATCCCTTTTGATGCAAAATTATCCTTTGATTATAAGAATCGAAACAATCCCAAAGATGTGACCAAAAGTTCCTTTGGGCTTTTCGTATGTTTGTTAATGTTTTAATGGCAACTGCTAAAACAACATCACATGAGTCCTGATTTATGTTTTATGAACTGGGGGAGGGCCTCAACAAAAGAGCAACATCTAATCCAAAATCACTATCCTGCTTCAGTTTTTGCTTGGATTTCAGCTGCCTTTTATATATTAGAAAAACACCTGAATACTGAATACTAGCAGATGCAATTATTTTGACTAGACAGAGACAATTTACTGGCAGTACTGGTTAGGTTTTAACCTAGAATCCTAGTAAATATGCAATACGCAAAGGTAGTCATTCTCATTGCATAACTCTCATGGTTTCATTAAGTTATCATATGTTGTACAACTGAAACCACAGTATATCAATGCAACATCCATTTTCCTTTCTGGCCTTCCCAGAAAGGACTTCAGCACACTGTTACAGTGATAACATTATATATTACATACATTGGACATATGATGTTTTGGGGTTTCTCTTTGTGTTTATGTATGTCACAGGAGGTGAACGGTTTGTTATGCAAAGCATGAGACTCCCATTTTAAACATACAGCCTACACAGTTACTGCATCACATACATATTACGTCCTTGTGTAACCTGCACTGAATATAATAAAAAGACACAACACACACTGAATTGCTCATGTCTTCAAACTCTTTGTAAAGATTAACAGTCCTACGGAAGAGTCTTTTTAACCTATTGTGTGCTGTCCAACAGCGCAGATAGGATAATGATTTAACCCTTGGGTGAAGCAACTTTTCACCATTGTAATGTTGATAGAAGCCCACACTGCTTTGTGTCAATTACAGTGTGATTTGTGATGCCAGAATGTTGAGTTCTTTAGCAACAGAAAACCAATAATAAAACTGCCTCAGTGCTTCTCTCACTAAATATCCATTCTGTCTACAGCTCCAGAAATGTTTGCGCTGTTTAGCATTCAAATCTGAAACAGTTAAAACTGCCAATGAACTGCACTGTAAAAGAGGCATTATAATTATTCTTTTAAGTTTCATAAGACTTAATACTAGCCTACCAAAGTGAACTTGGTGATATTTTCAAACAGACCTGCAGTTTTTAAAAAAGGTCACATATGCCATTCAGATAACGTTAGTATGGAGCCTATTCATCCACTGAATATTACTGACTTAATGAATATGCAAATAAATAAGAACGTTAACCCAGAGTTTACGTTTACAGTGTGGAATCCCGAAACCAGGATTAATAATTTCTAATCGAGCAGCAGCAAAACACGAAACAAGATGACCTACAGTAAATTACCCCCGGTTTCGAATGGGTTAACATTCAAGCGTGATAAACACCAAACATTTAATGACTGAATGAAAGTGCTCTGTCGCCCTCTACCGTCTTGACCACCACTGCATATTAAAATAATCTTTATTAATCTAAAATCTTTGATTAACAGGCAGACCAACTTTTATACAAATATTAATTTTTAAGTAATATTATTATAATGTAAAAGTATAATGCATTTTAATATAATTATTTTAATATATGGACGGGCAGAACATTTTTTTTTATCTAAAAAGGCCCCTCGTTTAAAAAAATTGAAATGAAAAGTGCCAGTAGACACAACCATAATTAAATGTGTTATTCCAGAAATTACAAGAACTGTGTTTTATGAAAAGATGTTTGTGGGAAAATTTAAATAGGAATGACATTTAATTTACATGTTGGACACTGAGTTATTTTAGTTATAACTAACTTAGTTTAAACGATTTTAAATCGTTTGCTGAGGTCCCCTATTGGTTGAGAATCACTGGATTAGCTTCAGTTGACCAGTGTTCCCGATAGAGGGCGCGCTATGCGGAAGTGATGGAATCCACCACTGACTACCAGACAGACAGACAGTAGGCTGCAGGAGTCGCCAGGCTGGTTTAGCATAGAAGACTGTCAAGATTCCGTTCATGCAAAACATAGCGGTTAGCTGAACACCAGACGTGGAATAAATAGCCTTCATCATGTCAAAGAATACGGTGTCCGATCGTTTCCGTAAAGTGGATGTGGATGAATACGACGAGAACAAGTTTGTGGACGAGGAAGAGGGAGGTGAAAACCAGCAGGGTCCAGATGAGGCAGAGGTGGATTCTCTCATCAGACAATATCCTTCTTTACCCACCGGCCAACATGTACATGATCGGAAATAGTCTTACATTTTCTTTTTCTCTTACATATATATAATCTTTGTTTGCTTTATCTTTGAGTGGGTAATTATTATACCAGTAATGGATATAATAAGCTAATTAAATATTTCCTGGAAAAAATTTTTGCATAAATAATTGCAGCAAAAAAAAAAGTACAATAGAAGAAAAGTCGATTTAATTTTGTTTTCAGTAAGTTTTACGTCAACATTTATATGCACTGATTTGCTTTTCATAATTCATGAATTGCCTGATACACCAGCTGGCCTGCAGATTTCTGTACATCAAAACTCCACACAGACAGAACTGTGTTCTTTGCACAGTTGTACTCATTTACATTTATTTTACTGGACAGGCACGGATCAGACGACATGCAATATTAATAGCATTGTCTATACAGTAGAACAGTTTTTATCTTTATACTTGTCTAGTTTCAATGTCCTCTTGTGCTGCATTAGCTCATATTCACATCTCTGAAATGTCCAGGCATGCCTTAACATTCCAGACATTCTTTTTAACAAAAGTTTCTGGAAAAAAAATGCTGATAACTAAAACATATTAGTTTCAAACTGTGTGGAGGTTATAAATATTAGGTTCTTCTGTCATTTGAAACTGATGCATTATTTAGTACAAGGAAGTTGAATTCATGTCCTTATATGTCAATTTTGGAGTACCCAGGGCCTTATTTCCTGTTTCTAACTCCCCCACCCCTTCCCCTTTTCCTCAAATGCAGCATGTCCACAGCATTTGGCTATTGTAAAGCCGCATGTATTCATGCATGCATAGATAGTTAAATTGTGTTGGTGTTTTTCTTAACTCCACTCTTCAGAGGGAACCTTATGGGTGCCCTGCAGGCAGTATTAAAAAACCCACCAATCAACACAAAAAATCAGAACGTCAAAGTGAGTCATGCCACCTTTTTTCCTAAAAGTAAAAAGTGATTTTCCTCCTATTTCATATGAAATCATAGCATTTTGTTGTCAGATTCAACAATTTACGATATAAAATTGTATTGAAAATGTTGCATTGTTGATTTTTCTTTACATTTAGTCATTTAGCATCCAATTAGTCCAATCCCATTAGTCTATTTATCCAAAGCGACTTACAAATGAGGAAAATGGAAGCAATCAAAAACACAAAAGAGCAATGATAAGTGCTATAACAAGTCTCAGCTTAAAATAATTGACTTTTTTTTGCCCATTTCAAATCCCCCTTTTAATAACGACATTGAGTTCCACTCACTTAACTACAGTGGGCTTGAAAGTCACAGAAATACACAAAACTTAATAAAGTTGCTTTGATGGATTTTTCTGACATTCTGGATGTAGGATCGAGCTGAAGGTCTAGTGTTGAAGGTGCTCAGCTCCTTTAAGAGCACTGACATAGAGAAGGGAGTTCAGTCTCTGGATAAAAATGGAGTAGATCTGCTCATGAAATACATCTACAAGGGCTTCGAGCGGCCGTCCGAGAACAGCAGCGCTGTCCTGCTGCAATGGCATGAAAAGGTAGGGTTAAAAAGTAGCAGTGTAATAGCAATGTTGTAATAGCAAAGCATGTGTGAGGTCAGTAGTTAAATTCTTGCTCTGTATTCTCCTCAGGCTCTCTCTGCAGGTGGAGTGGGCTGCATCGTGAGGGTCCTAACAGCCAGGAAAACAGTGTAAACTGCAGCGGGTTAGCATAGCGCACAGAAAAACACAACCCAGCAGTAGAAAATCCTGCTGTGACACTCAAAACAAAGTGATGAATTCCCACAAGGTGCTGAAGAGGTCCTCTCATCTGATTTCAATGCATTTTACCCTCTTCTGTTATATCACTCTTAACTCACATAGTCGAAAACGCATAACCGTGCCATCAGTCGTACGCTAGATCTATCGTAGCTTCTCAGGAATACTTTTCTATGCTCTTCTGTATTGTATTCATCAACCTGTTTAAATAGTCCTCTGCAACATCTGTTTGATTTTCTTGTCAGATGGAGTCCTCTCAGTAATTGTGACTTTTACTAATGCTGTTATAGAGTATTAATGTCCTGTCGTAATGTATCTGTGCCAGCATTCCAAAGCACTTATTGCTGTGGACCATTGTTATTGTGTGTCAGAATGCACATGTCTGTATCCAGTGTCTGTCAGGGGGCATTTTTAAGCCAATCATGATAAATACTGCCTCAAAGCAGATCATTACTGATCCAGTCTGATCTGAGACGTATCGTCTGATCACAGGGACCTGCCTCTACAATGCAGTAATACAGAAAGACAAAATGCAAACACTCAATAAACCAATGTGACTGCCTTACAAAATATTTCTTTTTTATGTTTGTGCTTTTGTGATTGATTGAATAATAAAATATGTTAAATATAGTCTTGATGACTTGATTTTTATATTTTGAATTTATATATGTAGGAATATTATGATGAAAGCTCTATTCACAGCATCTAGCGTAAACACCCTGCACTATAGATTTCACCTTTGCTTTGGTTACTGTGTTTTTACAAATCTTGGGTCAAAAATTATTTTCTCTGGTAACTAATATTGTCAGTGAAATAGTATTTAACCTACAATACTGCCTCCAATATACACTACCATTCAAAAGTTTGGGGTTGCGTTACATTTGTTTTTATTATTATTCTTTAAAAAAAAAAAAAACATTTCTTAAGAAATCTCTTATGCTCACTGAGGCTGCATTTATGTGATCAGAAATACAGTAAAACTGCAATATTGTGAAATATTACAATTTAAAACAACCATTTTCTATTTTAATATATTTTAAAATGTAATCTATTCCTGTGTTGTCAAGGCTGAATTTTTCAGCAGCTATAACTCATGTCTCCAGTGTCTCAGGATCATTTCTAATATGCTGATTTGGTGCTTAAGAAACATTTATTATAATCAATGTTGTTCCTTAATATTTTTTTGTAGAAACAGTGATACAATTTTCCAAGATTCCTTGATTAATAATATGTTTAAAGCAATATTTATCTAAAAATCTTTTGTAACAGTGTCTTGATTGTCACATCATTGCTATTATGTGCATAATTACTAAAAGTAGTGCTTACCTGAGGTGGACGTCCTTTCATTTTTACTGCAGATGTGGCTCAAACCCAAACCTCATCATTATGTTAAAAGCACAAAATTTAAACCAGTCAAATGAAGGATTCTTGCAGCCAAACCACTAACCCGCCAGCGGTCTTAAAACTGGTTTAACGTGAAGTTTTGTCTTGAAGTCTGAACCTCAGAGAGCTGCGTTGTCTGTCTGTAGGACTCTGCAACTCAGCTCTTCCAGCCTTAAATGCCTTTTACATGTCAACATGACCTGTGGAAATCTCTTCAAGTGGTGGATCTGCACGCACACATTCACACTCTAACACAAAGACCAATATGTCTCAGTCACACATAAACAAAAAACTGCACCATTCTCAGAGGTTGCACTTGTCCATCATGGCACATGTGACCACACAGTGAACACTCAAGGGTAAACGTTTTTTAAAATTTTTTTTTTAATTTTTACATATAGAAGAAGAAGAAGACATAGAGAAAAGTAAAGGGAAAAAATAATTCTAATATGATTTATATGCCATTTCCCACATAAAAAAGCTGAGCTGAGACAATAGACTCGTTTACTGCATCATACGCTAACCAAAATAAAGGTGAGCAGTGAAGAAGGGGCAATGTTATTGTGAAACGTCACCCTTTAAATCATTGCATGATGTATTTTTGTTGGTGGTTCATGTAGAATGTTAAAGTCAGTTAAATTTGCTTGTATGCTTTAAAGATTTTATGAGTAAAGGATCAGGGTCAGCAGATTTTTGTGAGTAGGTCTAAAGTAGTTAAAATAAAATAAAATTAGAAGGCTGTGGAAAAGAGGAGCCAAATAGGTAGCCATGCACGGTAGAAGAATTAATGAACATATCCTGGTTCGCAGTTTGAAACTGGCCGCCTGTCAGACCACAGCACATAAATGATGACATGTTAATATTAAGTCAATTGGAAAAGGTGCAAGGGAATAGTTTAGTTTGCCATTAATTTAGCTGATGTCAATGAGAAGTAATTCTCATTAATTCGACACTAGATGTCACCAAAGCAATATTTAAACATTTCAAAATGTGTTTTGCAGCATAATCATAATTATAAAATCCTTACTCTAAATGGAAATACCTGTCTAAGTGTTTCTTACCTTCAAAATTGAAATACTGTACTTGGTATAAAAGTTTTTATTTAGATAATGAACCTAAAAAAAAAGATAAAAAAAGGATATTATTTTAATTGCTCTTCCTTGAATAAACTGTTACTTTCCAACTTCTAAAAGGAAAGAGGAAAAAGATTATTTTGAAACCCAATTAGCACCAAATTTCCTTTGGATTTTTGTAATCCATGATTACAAGGGTGACTTATTCTCTCACAAACCCTATCAACACACGAAACCATCCCACACCCACTTGATTTTTGTCCACTAGAGTGCGCCATGTAACATGCAAAACTAGCATCACATAAAACAACATTGATTAAAAATGATGCAATAGCAGATATTATGAAGTTAACAAATAAAATGTTAACTTATAATACTTTCATTATTTTAATGTTTCTTATATATTTAATTACAAATAAACTGAGAGTGCTTTATAGCTAAAATACATACCACCACTAATGAATGGAACAAAATGAATGCAGCACACAACAAGAATCTATTGAATTAGATACTGAATTTGAGTTTAATATCAGTAAACTATAAAATTCCAATAGTCACATACTTGGCATGATAAAGCCTCACCTTTAAGTATTCAATTACTTGGAACTGACTGGTAATTAACTCTCTCAAACTGCTGGTGGCTGGTTTGAATCAGGGCCCAGCTCTAGCAGGCTGTCTGTGCTGGTTGATGCTAAAGATTATGGTACCCTAAAATAATAGTAGGAAAAAATCTGAAACCAAATCAGAAATTGTACAAGCCACACATTACTACCTTGCCATCCAAACATGTACATGTACTACTTAAGGGAACTGGGTATTACTGATGTGATCTGTTGTGAGGGTTTCAAGTATTGCTTTTGCAGCATAATTTATCTCAAGGAGCAATAAATCACATTCCCATCTATCACTTATCTATATCCATCCATCCTTCTGTTAATCCAACTATCTGTCCATCCGTCCATTTGTTTATACAGCCATCCATCCCATGAATGAAAACATTTACATTTATGCACTATAAAAGGTTAATGTGAAACCCAAATCAAGGCTCTGACACAAACCAAGAGTTAACATTTATTTTTGCAGATCTGAATCACTGTTCTGATTTATGGTGTTTTTATACCCCTTGATACACTCAGGTTAGTGCTTCAGTGTTTATAGAACATTAAAAGCTGTCACCTACCGCCTGACGGACATCAACAATGGGAACCAAGTGTTTTCGAACATTCGAACATGCTTTTCATCCCAAAACAGGACACATGACACACCAGCCCATCCTTCTCCAAACACAAACTGAACAGCAAAGAAGCCCCCTCAGCTCTGTAATTCAATAGGTCTAATCCCCGGGATTATATTGTACCTAATTCCCACAGAGACCCTCTTTGTGTCCTACTTCTAGTGTCCAGTGCACATGATCAAAAGCACATAGATATTCACTGATTACCACACCCCAATTGACACAAAAAAAATACTGACCTACATGTATATGCAAAACTGCATAATACACTTTTAGACACTTCCATCTAAATTTTAAAGCAGGTTTGTTAGAAATATGTATATAATACAATGTGTATAAGATATACTGAGAATTGAGAAGTGGTACCTTCAATATTAATTCTGAAATGAAAACTCTGTGAGGAACAATTTCTAGGAAAATACAAAACAGAACTACACAAATGAAGAGAAGCAGGCATGGGACATGAGATGAGTACCATCCTAATGATGCCTGCAGGAATGTTGTGTATAGCCATCGTGTGAATGACCATCAGTGGCAAGATAAAACCTCTCTCTGCTGTTTTTTTCTAAGCTTGCCATTCTGTGCTGTCTGCAAATTTTTCAACCCAGTAATGACGCACCCCACAATGCTTTGTTTGGCACTGAAAGAGGTACGCAGAGTGCACAGGCCATTGCATAATGAAGCGGGCAATACTGGCTAGATGTTACAAGCAGCAGAGGGAGCCATGTGGCGCCCACCTAAACCCATAAACCAGAAGAATCTGTTCCCTTACAGGGGGCAAGCTTTTGTTTAAATTTAGAAAATAATATACTTTTATTTAAATTGTATAATTGTCTTTTAATTAATTTAGATATTCAAATAAAAAGCAGCAATTATCAAAGAGGAATTTTAAATGTTAAAAATTCATATATGAAAAATAGTATAAATGTTTCAATAGCAAGTCATAAAAAGCTACAGATTTGCAAGCAGTGATGTGGTTATAAATAATGAACTGTTGGTGATGAATAAAACATGATGGCTGGTATATTATCCTTAAGAGGCACTAATTAAAATGTCTGTAATAAAATGAGCTTATTAGAGTGAATTAAGTAAGCGGACCAACAAAAGGATTTATGGCAGTAACAGTGTAAATTATATATGTGGTATGTTTCTACAAATTATATGAGCTTATTTATTTTGTTTAGCCAATGTTGGAGGAAAATCGATGAAAACCCATGGTCAAAATATAGCCAAACAAACAGAGAAAAAGTTATCTAATCTGGCTAACAGACTACATTCCATAATCTTTATCTAACATTTTCAAACAGTCATTGTTGTTATCACATACCCACTGCTGCTTTGTGTTTACAGTAACTCTTTTTCAAGGGAAATGTGTGTCATTCCAGTTGCACAAAAGCTCAGTCGCACACTCACTCACTGTACAATAACTGTCATCCATAATACTATCTGGACATCTGTAGCATTCCTTCAACATACAGTCGTGGCCAAAAGTTTTGAGAATTACATAAATATTGGAAATTGGAAAAGTTGCTGCTTAAGTTTTTATAATAGCAATTTGCATATACTCCAGAATGTTATGAAGAGTGATCAGATGAATTGCATAGTCCTTCTTTGCCATGAAAATGAACTTAATCCCAAAAAAACCTTTCCACTGCATTTCATTGCTGTCATTAAAGGACCTGCTGAGATCATTTCAGTAATCGTCTTGTTAACTCAGGTGAGAATGTTGACGAGCACAAGGCTGGAGATCATTATGTCAGGCTGATTGGGTTAGAATAGCAGACTTGACATGTTAAAAGGAGGGTGATGCTTGAAATCATTGTTCTTCCATTGTTTACCATGGTGACCTGCAAAGAAACGCGTGCAGCCATCATTGCGTTGCATAAAAATGGCTTCACAGGCAAGGATATTGTGGCTACTAAGATTGCACCTAAATCAACAATTTATAGGATCATCAAGAACTTCAAGGAAAGAGGTTCAATTCTTGTAAAGAAGGCTTCAGGGCGTCCAAGGAAGTCCAGCAAGCGCCAGGATCGTCTCCTAAAGAGGATTCAGCTGCGGGATCGGAGTGCCACCAGTGCAGAGCTTGCTCAGGAATGGCAGCAGGCAGGTGTGAGCGCATCTGCACGCACAGTGAGGCCAAGACTTTTGGAAGATGGCCTGGTGTCAAGAAGGGCAGCAAAGAAGCCACTTCTCTCCAAAAAAAACATCAGGGACAGATTGATCTTCTGCAGAAAGTATAGTGAATGGACTGCTGAGGACTGGGGCAAAGTCATATTCTCTGATGAAGCCCCTTTCCGATTGTTTGGGGCATCTGGAAAAAGGCTTGTCCGGAGAAGAAAAGGTGAGCGCTACCATCAGTCCTGTGTCATGCCAACAGTAAAGCATCCTGACAACATTCATGTGTGGTGTTGCTTCTCATCCAAGGGAGTGGGCTCACTCACAATTCTGCCCAAAACACAGCCATGAATAAAGAATGGTACCAAAACACCCTCCAACAGCAACTTCTTCCAACAATTCAACAACAGTTTGGTGAAGAACAATGGATTTTCCAGCACGATGGAGCACCGTGCCATAAGGCAAAAGTGATAACTAAGTGGCTCGGGGACCAGAATGTTGAAATTTTGGGTCCATGGCCTGGAAACTCCCCAGATCTTAATCCCATTGAGAACTTGTGGTCAATCCTCAAGAGGCGGGTGGACGAACAAAAACCCACTAATTCTGACAAACTCTAAGAAGTGATTATGAAAGAATGGGTTGCTATCAGTCAGGATTTGGCCCAGAAGTTGATTGAGAGCATGCCCAGTCGAATTGCAGAGGTCCTGAAAAAGAAGGGCCAACACTGCAAATACTGACTCTTTGCATAAATGTCATGTAATTGTCGATAAAAGCGTTTGAAACGTATGAAGTGCTTGTAATTATATTTCAGTACATCACAGAAACAACTGAAACAAAGATCTAAAAGCAGTTTAGCAGCAAACTTTTTGAAAACTAATATTTATGTAATTCTCAAAACTTTTGGCCACGACTGTACATGCGAACAGAATAAATCTTCTTAAAATTTCCCATTACCCTCCTTTTCAGACAGGAGACGGTGGACGGCTAACACTGTGGTGAACAGAGGGGCAGCTTCTGTCTCCAGGGTAACTAGGAAACAGTGTTACATAACCTGGATGTGATGTGAGGAAGAGCGATGTGCTGATTTACAAAGCGATATAAATTACATGATGAAAATTGCAGTCAGTATTGTAATTTGATTACTTATTTTAGGCGAAGTATTCCCAACTACTTTTAGATTACTTGTGACCTAACTTGTTAAAGGATTTGAATGGGATTATTGTTATAAATAACAAATATATAAAGAAATCAAATAATCTTTGTTATCAACATCATGAAATGCATTAAAAGTAAGTGTAATCGGATTATGAGCATTTTACAATGTAATATAATCTAATTACAAGTAGTACACACACACACACACACACACACATATATATATATATATATATATATACACACATGCATACATACACACACACACACAAAATAGTTTTATCATAACTGAGGTGAAACTGATTAACATATCCAGCTGTAAAACACCTTCCCATAACAAGTACTGTAACTTGTATGGGTTTATATATTGCATAACACACAAAGTTCATCCTGTTTTGAAGGTGCTGAGTCACATTTTTTTGTGAGTCCCTCTCCTGTCTGAGGCTGGAATGTCAAACAGGAACATTGCATATGTGGGAACAACACTCAGTGAGCCTGTCTCCACCAGTCTCACACTATTAGTGACAACAAGGGATGGAGCACAAAGAACAGACCACCTGAGGAAAAGATACGGTTTCCTTCCTAACATGTGTCTGTGGGTTACAGAGTAGTCATTTACAACACAAGCATACAGAACATGATCTAATCTTCTCTGATTACCTCTGAAGGAGCGGATTACATCACATGTTTTACTGTAAGCAGAGCCGATGTGTTTGGATAAAAAGTATTTTTATCAAATGGAGGTTGTACATTATCAAAGCAAACAGAACTCATGTGGAATGCTTTACACAGAGAAATAATTCTTTTGAAACCCATACACATAAACAGACCTTCTGATGACTCAAAAGTTGAAGGATTGTCTGTACTTGCGAATTTTTGTAAATATTTTCATAAATACAAGGAAGCATGTCAAAAAAACGACTTGTTTAGAGTAGACATTTGAAGTGCTTTTCATCACTCGAAAAAGCTCCCAAATTATATTTTCGCTTTAAAGGGAAGTCATAAGGGTTTTCAAAAAATATATTTTTTGCAGTTTGTAATGTAGTTATCCTTCAATGTAAACAGTGTACGAAGTTGTTAATCAAAAAAGTGCATGATAAATAAATATATTGTCTCTCATAAGAAAGAGTTGATTTGTTGATTGATTGAGTTGAATCGCCGTAACGAGTCGTCATATTTTCAAATCTTCCGTCTGTTACCTATACGTCACAAGGTAAACACATTAGCATAATCCCATCCTGCCCGCGAAATATGAACAGTTTCCAACAAACACTTCCGCTAGTTAGTGTGTTAACATCAGGCCGAGAAGACGCTGTGTTCTGCGTTGTGAAAGCAAGTTTGTTTTGTTTTCATTGCCGAAAGATGATGATGTGCAGACATCATACAAAGTTTAAACTTCCTACTGAGAAACATCAGTTGTGCTTGCAATGGAGATGGCATTTTTGTAAGCTTATAGCATCTTTGCAGACTTAACCAGCAGATCAATCAAATCAGACTTATGAAAGGGAGGAGTTTACAAACCTTGAGCCTAGAACTGCTTCAAACGAATAATTTCGAAATCATTGCAAAATGATTCTAATATTACATGTATATTCTGAGAAAATAACAATGTTTTCTGATCTATGTAGGGGACTCCAATACAATAATAGGACACTTTAAAATACCATGACCTGCTCTTTAAATTTACTAATATCAACAAGTTTGTCTGAAGGTTACATTCAGGGTGAGCTTCAGAAAATAAAGTATGTTTATGAGCTAAGTCTCTTAGAGATTTCTGAACCCAAAATGAGAAAATAAATCAAGATAAAACAGGCTACATGATATCTTAAGATATACTGGCAGCTGTGTGTATCAATGAGCCCTCACAGAGCTGGTGCTGATTTCCTCTGCCAGCACTATATGCCTGAAATACAAACAGCAGGTTGAGATTCTCTCAGCATGAATTGGCTTAATGTTTATAGAATGACAAAGTTCAAAACTGCGTGCATTTAAAAGCTGAACATCTTGACAGAAGACAGGACTGGCATTTATTAACTTAACCTCTTTTCTCCTTTTCCATGTGTCCTTGAACAAACTCTCTTTTTTTTACTGCCTCATACTTTTGAGGCCCATTCACACCCTCTTTTCTAAGCTCTCCATCCTTAAAAGAGCCCCCTCGAATCGCTTGTTTCTCTCTCTCTCCACTTCATTTCCTTATTTTCTCTGGATTTGCTCAACATGAAAAGATGATGTTCTTCATTATTTACACTTAAGTATAGCAAATAGTTAATAGCATATAGTCTATAAACTCTCTATATAATACATTTCAATATAAAGAATCCCACTGTAATTTTAATTAGCTCATATTTGGCTGATACTTTTGTCCTTGGTGAAATGACTTTGTGTGTGTCTTTTAATGCATCCCTGATTTTATGTGTGCCGTTTTGTATTCTGAGAGTAAGCAGCAGTCAGCACATGGCCTTCAAGAGCTCCACCATGTGACTCCGTTCTGAGGGCAAGAACAGAACTTCAGAATATCTATCTGTCTGTCTTTCTTTCTTAGACAGATAGACAGATGACCTGCTACATCAGTGTGCACATACTTTGCCTTTCAGTGCTTTCAAATGGAAAGGAGAAACAACTCTGAAATTATAATTATACATCCATAAAACACACAGCTGTTTGCTGTCAATCAAGATGTCATCTAAGCCTATGAGGGGTATTTTTATCATCTGTGAATCACTTTAGGAGACATATAATGTTTGCTTGTTATGAACATGCGAGGAAGCCATTGCAGCACATGTGGGCAGCAAATAAAAAGTGCAGCAAAACTATGAAGCAGAGGGGAGATGTTCACATAACATCACACACACCAGCATTCTCAGGCAATTAACAGTGAGAAACATGTGAGTGTGGTCAGTCTTCCAAGAAATATGCTTTGTTTTTGCAACAAAGAGGGTGGAGGTAGACATAACAAAGCACCGTGTGGTTTAACATGGTTGTTTTTTATAGCACTGTACCAGATTTGGGTTAATGATGGTCAAAGGAGAGTGCTGTATCAATGTACTTAGATTTCCTCTGTGAGAAATTACATTTTTACAGTTCAGTTTAAACATCTGGTGCAAAAGACTAAGAATCACTAACATTGGCCAAAAAACATTTAACATTTGTTGCCAAAGACCATATGGATGCAGTTTTATTTTTTTAAACATAAAAATCAAATACTATTTGTTCAATACATTTTAATACAAATGTTAAGTGTAGTGAGCATCTTCTATTCAGAGCATAACAATGACAACAAAGACTAGAATGTCTTTTATAGTATTAGCATTTTTTAAATGAAACTTTTAGAATGGTTTCCCCTTTTTTAAACCAAAGCACAAATGTTCCTAAGTCATGGCTCAACAACAGAAAACAAAGCACATGTGTGTGCTTACATTATTTGACTGTCTGTATTTGTCCTCCATTAGCAACCGGCTTAATACATGACAGGTTTGTATAGTGTTGAAAATATATGTGCTTGAGTCTGTTTGTAGGAGTTATTAAAAAAGATTTGTTTAAAATGTGACATTTGATGAAGGAGAGAAACTTTAGAGAGTCATGAGAGAAATTTGCCTATGTGAACAACACTTTCCATTGAGAGAGAGAGAGAGAGAGAGAGAGAGAGACAGAGGGAGGGAGGGAGAAAGACATCATAAAATGATTTCTAAATGATAAAGCCTGTTTAGAGAGTCACTAATGCTAGAGCAGATATCAGCACTACAAAGTTTTTCTGAACTTAATGAGCATGTGCAAACAATTAGCACACAACTGCGTGTCATTATCTTTTCAAAACAATATATAATCCAAAAGTGAAGTGAGGTCCAAAAAACTAAATGCACTTTTAAAAAAAAGTTGTCTATGTTGTATGTCAATGAAATGGGATATAAAAATATTAAGGAACTCTCAAATTAATTAATTAAATAAATAAAATCATAATGTGTCACTTGCTTGTCTTAAATTTTTCAAAATTCAAATAAAACAATTCTGTATATTTCCATTTGTAGATTTTAAATGTGAACTCATACTTTTAAACCCCATTTATAACCTACTGTGCCAATAAAATAAAGAAAAATTACATCTCATCTCTAGTCAATCGTAATGTGTTACTGGCCATTCAGTTCTCAGAAAGTGCATATTATGATCATGAGAGCATTAGAAGTTATCTTGCTCCGATATCTGACACCTCCCTTCTACCACTACAATATGCAGTGTGCATTCACAAATAGGAACGCAGGCATTCATGCGAGAGTCAGGCTGCTCTGTTTTTCTGGTCCTTTTTTAAGGCAGCAGCTTTACATATTCACAAAGACTATGCAAATGAACAGTCTTTTCCATTACTAAAAAAAAAACATTCCACACGTTCATCCAATCAAAGATACTTTGGCCAGGAGATATAAGGGGTCATAGAGATGCCAACTAGTCGAATTCTGGTTAAAAGTTAATCTATTTTATTGACACGGTGCCCAATATTTGCTGTTAGTCTGGAGCCGGATCAATCAGAGGGACTCACATGTTGCACAGATATTACCCTGAGGTGGAGACTAAGCAGTTCCAGAGTTTAGGTCTCAGTCATATCTCAGCAAAAACAAGTAGCCTAATAGTACAATTAAATGTTCATTACCTGTATAATTCAGCTGATGCCCTTTAATGCTGGGTTAAGCATGAATGCCCCAAATCTCATTACAAAAATAGTCATAGAAAGCAGCATTAAAACTCTTTCAAACCACTTCCTGAATGCACTTCCGGCTGTGCAAAGTAACACAATCTCAGTCAGTCAGTAGCTATCTAATGTATAATGTATGGTTATGAGGAGCTGGATTTTGGACCAATGACATTTTGCAGTAGTGACTGGTTACCCTTGACACCATGGACATAGAAACAAGATTTACTTGAAGGAACATTTATTGTTTGGTGCTTTATCATGTCAACCCCTAGGGCACAGTGTATTTATTAAAATTCAGTAAGTAAAATGCATGTATCACAGTATGAATTATACCTCATATTGTGCTGCTTGTTGAGGAGCCACATGATTTACAATGTATGGAAAAAAAAAAACAATAGGAATAAGAATGTTTTTGACTTTGCCAGCAAGCAACCACTTACAACACCTTAGCAACCACACTGCAACCGCCTGTTGTAGAATTAAAAATCGTTACTTATTCCTATTAATAATCCATCTAACGTCCTTATAGAGGTGGGGTTTTTTCAAGGGTGTGTGGGTGAACAGGACCTGAAAAACAACATAAAAGACTAAAATGTACTTGAGTGTGGCCTCACTCTTAATCAAAATTCAGGGCTATTGAGGAGTACAGCTATTATTTCCTTCTCCATTTCCAATTCACTAAACTAGACCTACTCAGAGACACAACCAAATTTAGTATCTCCCCGATAAAGTTAATGTTCAGGAACTGGATTCATTAAAAGAGAGAAGGATGAAAAGGTGGTGAAAGTGCTTTGAGAGAAGTGCCTGGTAACTACCACATGATAGCAGTAGAAAATTATTACCCAGTATTTTTCATTCACATTTACTTCACATTGTTCACATCAGCGTTTTTATTAAATGGCTTTTCCTATTTCCCATTTAAAATGAATGATGACGCAATGTGGTGGCTTTAGCTTATTAAACATGCTTATGAAATATACTTTATGTTTCATGTTGATTCAACACTCTAAATTAATGTACTCCAGAGTGTACACTGATCTACATTTGAGAAAGCATTTCCTGTGTTTGTGCACAAAAGGCATCCTGAATTACATAACCACTCATCACATGATCTAACCTCACCCTCTCTGAGATGGGGAATGACGTCTATATTGGGTAACCATAGAAATGGCTGGTCATATTGAAGTCAAGTCAAGTCATGTCACCTTTATTTATATAGCGCTTTAAACAAAATACATTGCGTCAAAGCAACTGAACAACATTCATTAGGAAAACAGTGTGTCAATAATGCAAAATGATAGTTAAAGGCAGTTCATCATTGAATTCAGTGATGTCATCTCTGTTCAGTTTAAATAGTGTCTGTGCATTTATTTGCAATCAAGTCAATGATATCGCTGTAGATGAAGTGACCCCAACTAAGCAAGCCAGAGGCAACAGCGGCAAGGAACCGAAACTCCATCGGTGACAGAATGGAGAAAAAAACCTTGGGAGAAACCAGGCTCAGTTGGGGGGCCAGTTCTCCTCTGACCAGACGAAACCAGTAGTTCATTTCCAGGCTGCAGCAAAGTCAGATTTTGCAGAAGAATCATCTGTTTCCTGTGGTCTTGTCCTGGTGGTCATCTGAGACAAGGTCTTTACAGGGGATCTGTATCTGGGGCTCTAATTGTCCTGGTCTCCGCTGTCTTTCAGGGATGTAGAGGTCCTTTCTAGGTGCTGATCCACCATCTGGTCTGGATAAGTACTGGATCCGGGTGACTGCAGTGACCCTCTGATCTGGATACAGACTGGATCTGGTGGCTACAGTGACCTCGAAATAAGAGAGAAACAGACTAATATTAGCATAGATGCCATTCCACTAATGTTGTAGCAAGTACATCGGGTGTTATGGGAAGTGTTCCCGGTTCCGGTTTACCTAATTAATGCAGCCTAAAAATCCTTTAACGGATTTGGATAATAAAAGCATATTAGTATGTTATGTGTAAGCCAGGTTAAAGAGATGGGTCTTTAATCTAGATTTAAACTGCAAGAGTGTGTCTGCCTCCCGAACAATGTTAGGTAGGTTATTCCAGAGTTTAGGCGCCAAACAGGAAAAGGATCTGCCGCCCGCAGTTGATTTTGATATTCTAGGTATTATCAAATTGCCTGAGTTTTGAGAACGTAGCGGATGTAGAGGATTATAAGGTAAAAGGAGCTCATTCAAATACTGAGGTGCTAAACCATTCAGGGCTTTATAAGTAATAAGCAATATTTTAAAATCTATATGATGTTTGATAGGGAGCCAGTACAGTGTTGACAGGACCGGGCTAATATGGTCATACTTCCTGGTTCTAGTAAGAACTCTTGCTGCTGCATTTTGGACTAGCTCTAGTTTGTTTACTAAGCATGCAGAACAACCACCCAATAAAGCATTACAATAATCTAACCTTGAGGTCATAAATGCATGGATAAACATTTCTGCATTTGACATTGAGAGCATAGGCCGTCATTTAGATATATTTTTGAGATGGAAAAATGCAGTTTTACAAATGCTAGAAACGTGGCTTTCTAAGGAAAGATTGCAATCAAATAGCACACTTAGGTTCCTAACAGATGACGAAGAATTGACAGAGCAACCATCAAGTCTTAGACAGTGTTCTAGGTTATTACATGCAGAGTTTTTAGGTCCTATAATTAACACCTCTGTTTTTTCAGAATTTAGCAGTAAGAAATTACTCGTCATCCAGTTTTTTATATCGACTATGCAATCCATTAGTTTTTCAAATTGGTGTGTTTCACCGGGCCGCGAAGAAATATAGAGCTGAGTATCATCAGCATAACAGTGAAAGCTAACACCATGTTTCCTGATGATATCTCCCAAGGGTAACATATAAAGCGTGAAGAGTAGCGGCCCTAGTACTGAGCCTTGAGGTACTCTATACTGCACTTGTGATCGATATGATACATCTTCATTCACTGCTACGAACTGATGGCGGTCATATAAGTATGATTTAAACCATGCTAATGCACTTCCATTAATGCCAACAAAGTGTTCAAGTCTATGCAAAAAAATGTTGCGGTCAATTGTGTCAAACGCAGCACTAAGATCCAATAAAACTAAAAGAGAGATACAACCACGATCAGATGATAAGAGCAGGTCATTTGTAACTCTATGGAGAGCAGTCTCAGTACTATGATACGGTCTAAATCCTGACTGGAAATCCTTACATATACCATTTTTCTCTAAGAAGGAATATAATTGTGAGGATACCACCTTTTCTAGTATCTTGGACAGAAAAGGGAGATTCGAGATTGCTCTATAATTAACTAGTTCTTTGGGGTCAAGTTGTGGTTTTTTGATGAGAGCCAGTTTGAAGGTTTTGGGGACATATCCTAATGACAATGAGGAATTAATAATAGTCAGAAGAGGATCTATGACTTCTGGAAGCACCTCTTTTAGGAGCTTAGATGGTATAGGGTCTAACACACATGTTGTTGGTTTAGATGATTTAACAAGTTTATACAATTCTTCCTCTCCTATAGTAGAGAATGAGTGGAACTGTTCCTCAGGGGGTCTATAGTGCACTGTCTGATGCGATACTGTAGCTGACGGCTGAATGGTTGCAATTTTATCTATAATAATATTGATTTTAGAAGTAAACTAGTTCATAAAGTCATTACTGCTGTGATGTTGGGAAATGTCAACACTTGTTGAGGCTTTATTTTTTGTTAATTTAGCCACTGTATTGAATAAATACCTGGGGTTATGTTTGTTTTCTTCTAAAAGAGAAGAAAAGTAATCGGATCTAGCAGTTTTTAATGCTTTTCTGAAGGATAGGTTACTTTCCTGTCAAGCAATACGAAATACCTCTAGTTTTGTTTTCCTCCAGCTGCGCTCCATTTTTCGGGCTGCTCTCTTTAGGGTGCGAGTATGCTCATTATACCATGGTGACATACTGGTTTCCTTAACCTTCCTTAAGCGTAAAGGAGCAACTGTATTTAAAACATTGAATTATCTGGTTTGACAGGAATTGACCAGTGCTGGAACATATTGCATAAATGGCTGATCACAAGCACAAAAGTGTGTCAATGGATGGACTCCTGAACTCTTAGTACAAATACCAATGAATTCCTAATTTCCTTGAGTGTGCAATTTCTACAATCAGCTTGGTTTGACTGACTTGATCATTGAGTTGATTATGCTTTGGTCTAAACATGAGTATATAGGACATAGGGCACCTTTCAATGGAGCATAAAATCTAAACACACCACTGAGATTTGGACAAACGAAAATTCCAACAGTAATTCAAGGAATTTCAGTCAACTAAGGACTAAGGGCTCAGATCAAGTAAGTTGCATTTGATCTTTAAAGATGAACCATGTTACTATAGCATCACCAAATGACACATATTGTTTTCCTAAACACTGCCATTTTGGGGACTAGTGTTAAACTAATGTTAAACAAATGTTTGATTGATTTTATTAAATGCTGATACATTCCTAAATGTATAAAATGCATTAATAATATATAAAATGCTTGAATATTTAGTTTAATTGTGTAATTTAATTTAATTTAAATGTTACATGTTTTGTTGACTAAAATTAGTTGCCAATAATTTAATGAACGATGACATGACATGACATACTGACAAGTGTAAAAAAAAAAAAAAAAAAAAAAAAAAAAAAAAATATATATATATATATATATATATATATATATATATATATATATATATATATATATATATATATATGTATGTATATAATACGAAAACTGATTTAAACACGAACAACTGAGAAGCATCAGTTAGACAAATAGATTATGTTTGACCAAATTAATCTCATACCACTCAATCTGGTAAATATGCAAATACATAACTGTGAACACAATCTTTTAATATCCCAAATCCTGTCATGTTGGGACATGTGAATGGAGGAATGTAATACGAATTAAATGAATAACAAATCCTTTGTAAAATCACATGATGGGCATTTAATAGGACTGGCACGTTGATGTTAATGAATTTCAAGTTCAAGTAATACAGGACCAACAGGGAACATCAAGAAAAGGGGTGAGCGAGCGAATGTGGGAAGAAAGAGAAGGAGAAAGTACACAAATAATAAAGATGGCAGGCGAGAGAACTTGTAATTGAATTAAAGGTTTGGCGGCTGTGTGTGTTCTCAGACTTAATGAGCAGAACTAAATCTAAATAGCAAAAAACAAAAGTCCTATCAACAAGAATATATGGAGCTCTTAATGGGAATCAGACATTTCTCACCTCAATGTTCTTCTGTAAGTGAAGTTTCTCTAGTATTACTATGGTCTGGTAAAGTAAATACGTCTGGTGGGTCAAGGCCAACAGCAACCAGCACAGTTCTAAAGGGGGTGAGAAAATTTTTGACCTACTTACCACAGTCAATGGTAAAGCGAGGGGTTGAGTAGAACAAGGATGCTGGCTGGACTAAGGGCATCTGAGGGAAAGTACAATAAACTAGACAAATAACCACCAAAAGAGACACAGACACAGGCTCTGTCTGAAACCTGAGGAAGCTGAGCTGCTGCCCAGTGAATGACTAAACAGACAACATTTTATATGATATGAAGGTTGGGGAATAATAAGTAAAACTTAACTGCATTTTCAACAGTGTTAGCTCAGCTGTTACAAAAAACAAAAAGTTAGCTGTTTAGTTAACGAGCCTCTTTTTTTTTGTCAAACGCTAAATCATAAATGCAACTTCATTGCACATGAGACTGGGCTGAGGTAATTAAATCTGTGTGCTCTCCCTCTCATAGTCCGATCTGTTGTAGTGAACCAGTTCATTTGAAATTAAATCGTATTCTCATATGCAGTGCAGTAAAGTTCTATTCATTCTAGAGAATCAGTTCATCTGAAATGGTCATCTCTTATATGTCACACTCGAAGGTTCAATTCATTCTAGTCAACTGGTTCAGGACAGCTCTTGTAAATTAAAAAAAAAAGCTAAATATTTACCTCATAGCTATGCTTTTGACTCCATTAAATGAATTAGAGAGTTCCCAAAAAGACTTCCAAGACATCTAAACATAATATCCAATTATCTTTAACAAATCAGAGCTTTAGTGACAGTCTAATAAATATTTAGTGACTACAATGTTAATGTCACAACAGAATTATTATTATTTTTTAATGTAAACATGGTACATCTATACTGTCTGCCCTTTCCAGCCAGATGAAGGCAATAGACAGTTACCAAAACATCAGAAGTCTTCCTAGTACTATACTGCTTGTGAATCCAACAAATTCTACACATGATAATCATATACAACAGAGGTGGCGACCTCCGGCCCTGGAGAACCGCAGCCCTGCAGAGTTCAGCTTCAACCCTAATTAAAACTCACCTGCCTGTAGCTTTCTAGTAACCCTTCAACCCTTCAT
Source organism: Carassius carassius (assembly GCF_963082965.1). NCBI lineage: Eukaryota > Metazoa > Chordata > Actinopteri > Cypriniformes > Cyprinidae > Carassius > Carassius carassius. The sequence goes on along the minus strand of NC_081772.1, from coordinate 9,609,287 downwards.
ATCCTGATCAGCTTGTTCTGGTGTTTTTGATTAGGGTTGAAGCCAAAACTCTGCAGGGCTGCAGCTCTCAAGTACCGATGTTCGCCACCCCTGATGGTACATGCAAGTACACGTACTGTAAAATAAAGTGCAACCAAGATTTTTTTATATATATATAAATAAACTAGACTACTGGTATAAGCTTGTATAGACTCCTAAAAAATGTATGAGGAATTCTTAATCTGCATATAATTATGTTAAAATATGAAAATGAGGTGAGACAGGTTCCTTTTCTTCTATAAATTAAAACTGATGATCTACATTTTTTTATGATTACTGTGTGATATCTTCAATAAAATCCTAAGTAAATAATGACCAGCTCTGCAGAATAATGAAATTAGATGCGCTACATTCAACTGCTCAATATGAACAATAAAAATGTCAGATAGCGGTTGCTGCCGAATGAATGTCCTGGCTGCAGTATTAGATGCTAGCAGACAGGATGCCTGCAACTCATAAATCTAATGATGAGCCATTTTAAGGTGTAAAACAACAGGTTCTTAATTCATTGCTGATTTATTTGCAGTTCTATCAATTGGTGGCATTTTAAATTATTACTTGCAAATATCTTGTGCAGTTTGTATCTGAGTAATGAAATTATGAAGCATTGGCAGGAATAGATTTAAAGACTGTGATGACCTTAAGGGAGATTGTTAAAATGAACAGTTTTATATCCATAGGGATATTACAGACATGGATGAGATCTTTAGTACATCCTGGAAATGCATTATGTTCCATTTAGGACCTGTATGAGAAACAGGAAGGTTTACTCAGCAAGGATGACTCATACTGTAAATCTGCTGTGTATTAAATCCCCCAGCATTCCCTTTAAATCATCTGATAGTGAAACCATTTCACTTCAACACAAAAAAATACAGATAAGCCAGCTTCTCTAAGAGTACATTGCAGTACAGTATGTAAGCATGATTTAATTATGTACATGTCTTCGAACAGTACACTGCACGATCAAGTTTTACTAAACTGGTTTACCCATATATGAACATAACCATTTTGTATCTGCACTTACGCTTAAAACTAAAAAGACTTAAAACTAAAGACTATAAGATTTGTTAATTATACTAATTAAATAAAAAAATTAGCTTATGCTAGCTTAATGTTCAGTGACAACTAGAACTTACAGGTTGATTTGTGGTGCCATCAAACATTGCTAGTATGAATTTGAGGTGAAGCCATTTGTTTTTTGGAACTAATAGGAGAAAGAGGGACTGTTCTGGAAACGTGTTTAAAAACAGTCATCATTTTGGCAAATTCACTAGGTGACAGTGGCACAGAAATTACTTGGGCTTCATTCAAGAAGTAAATGGTTCATAAAACTATTATTATGTAAACTGTTGAATTTGAAATCACACTCAAGCATCTAGCATGCTATTTTGAAAACAACTTGCAAAAGATTTTCCATTCCTCACAGTCATATTTCCTTTTAGAGTACTCCAGCTCAACAAAGATTTATTTTTTTATTTAATTCATTATATATATATATATATATATATATTTTTTTTTTTTTTTTTTGGTGCTGATCTGATTCAATGTCCTGCCAGGAACATTCCCCAGCCTCACATGTTAGTTGCAGGACATTGCCTCTCACATAAAAATGTTAATACTGCTGCTGTCAGAACACATCTGTGCCAGTAGACTGAGCCTGAGGATTTCACACAAACTAAATAACCATGTGCGCACACACACACACACACACACACACACACACACACACACACACACACACACACACACACACACACACACACACACACACACACACACGCACACACAATGTGATTAAACAAACCAAACATACATGAGGATTCAGACTGGCTGTGTATCTGTTTGAAACTTGATGGGACAAGAACATGGCGCTAGCTCAAAACTGACACTACAAATCTCATCAGTCTCAGTCTCAAAAAGTTCTGGAGGGCAGTGCTTATGCTTCATATCTGCTCTCATGAACTATTTAAACAAAAGGTCACAAATGGTATATTATGTAATTGCTGTATTTTTTAATTAGATTTATTATTCCAAATTCACATGAATATTACATATAGAGGCATCTGGCAACTTTTTTTTTTTTTTTAAGTTACAAATATGACAAAAACTATTAAGTTACTTCTGTTACAGTGAGTATCTGAAATAACAATATTTAAACAATATATTGTAGGATCCTGCATTATGTTAAGAAAAACTGTGTTTTTCTAGACACATGAGCAGTCATGTTACATAGAAATAGGTCAACACTTTAAATAAACACAGATTACAATAATTATACCACAACAAAGAGAACAAGCCCACTCTCTGGTCCCTGGACAGACACTGATCTGGCTCCCTGAAAGGGCCACAATGGTTTTGTGTGTAAACAGGATCTCCAGTTTAATCCCATCATTCAGTTATGCCTACAACTTTATTTAAAAAAAAAAAAAAAAAAAAAAAACATGATCCGTATGTTGACAATTGCTTGTCAGTTCAGTTGTTGAAGAGGATTTGCACACAAAGGCCAGGATGTTTCTAGGGCCTCTGTTACTGGCATTATTCAGTCAGTGCATTACGCTTGCTGGCAGTTACAGAATGGGCAGCTTATACCTTGAGCTCATGGGTCTATAGTCGTGCCGCTGATCCATTAAGCCAATTAAGATTTACAACGCTGGCTAAGGCAGATAGTCTTACCTGTGCAGGAAAGAGAGGATATTAAGGGAAAATTTGGCTCTGACGAGTCACGACATGCACTCCTGCATCACAGGAAAAACTAAGCTTCTTTGCTCATGAGGAGATGAAGGAGTGCAATATCTGATATGGTATCGGAGGTCTCGACATCTAAAAGACATTATCAGGACACTCATCATTCACTAATTTGTGACCATATACAAAGTCTTAGTGGCCAGTGACCACATGCAAAGATAATCACCCTACAATCACTGACGTTGGATGTGTAAAGCCTAAGGCAAAAAAAATAAATAAGAAAATTTGCAGGTAATGTTTGTTTCTAAACCATAAGGTTCTAAACCTCACTTCAAAACCCCTGACTTAAGGCCCTCTAAGAAAATATTTTTAACGTCTCGCCCTCAGAAATTAGTAGTGTCAAAATATTAAAATATTTATGATACATTTCAAAAGATAAGTTGAATGTTTATCATTTTAAAACTATGCAAGCCCATTTCCACCGTGGGTTAAAAACATAAAAAGATAACTGTGACTTTTCTCTCACAATTCTGACTTATTTTTTGGAATTCTGAGTTTTACATCTAACAATTCTGACTTTTTTTCACAATTGTGAGAAAAAAAGTCTGAATTCTGAGATAAAAAGTCACAATCATCTTAATTTTACATTCCATGGCAGAAAAAAAATCAGTATTATGAAATGAAAACTCAGAATTAAAAGAAAAAGCAGAATAATGAGATATAAAGTCACAATAACCTTTTTTATTACTATTTGTATTTTTAGCCCATGGTAGAAACAGATGTCTATAAAATCTTGGTTCGGGGGAAATATTTTGGAATAATTTTTCACGTAAGAAATAGATAAATCTCAATTAACATGTTTAATTAAGTTTAAGCACTTTAAATTATTCAATTGGTTATATTAAAATAATTGGCCCGACTGAAATGTACTGACTAGTTTAACTATCCGTTTTTCCTGTCCATGGTTGTCCACCGATTCCAGGGCCCGCCCTCACACCACAATCCGTCGGTACTTTTCCGCAGGCGGAGCTCTAGCTTTACGTCACACGCGATTTCAGGCCCCGTGGCTTTGTTAAGCTCGTGCTCCAGCGTCTCTGTCAGGTCAAACCTCGTTCACCGATCTAACCCTCTCGAGACCCGGAACGACAGGGTTGTACGAACGCAGAAACGTGCCATATCTGTTGCTTTTGCAGTCCACAACCAACAGCTCTGAATTGACCTTAAATATGTCTACTATCATCTACCGTCAAACAGATCAGGTAAGAATCAAGCTTATCGGTAAATTTGAAGTTTCACGCCTCCTGTCCTCCTATGATTGGTTAATACTACGTGTTTCTTTTATTTATTTTAAGATGAAAATCTGAAGATGATTTGCTTGTACGTTGCTATTCTGTATTACACGTACGCTTGTATGTACTCACGCGACTGCCATATGGTGCGTTGTAATCTGCTCTGCGCGTGTCTTGAAAACCGCAGGCGTTGCTCTGTTCAAAGAAAGAATCCACCCGCGTGAGTTTAACGTTTGCAGCTCACAGGAAACCGTTTTTTTAAAGTATTCAATTTATTTGGATTTTTCTATTTGTACATTGTACATTTGTTTCACACATATGAAAATAACGTACATTTAAAATAAGTCTCTAACGAAGCACTGATAATAAAAATAAAGAACTAATTATTAGTATTATTACGAAATAAAAATATACAAAGTAAACATGGGTTTTTTTCAGTTAACGTACAGCGATTATTTTCACAATTTGGCATTTAACGTAATCTAACAGAATTGTAGGTGCTGAAATATTGCACATTAAATATTAAATCGTCAGGCAGTTAATTTAACGTTAACTTACCCCAGACTATATAACATGTCGTTTTTCCCGTTTAATTAAAAAAATGGGCTCCATACACTTTCAAATTTCGCTGTTTGCCCTGTAAATTGTGATTATGCTATTGTCCTGATTATTGTCTGCTTAACGTGACAAGGTAAACGTTTTTCAATTAAAAAACGTTCTTCATCTTTACAATAACCGTAAATGTCGACCAAGACGTAAATGAAATATCAGAAATGAAAACCAGGACGGGACAGTTTATCAAGGTTAAAAAGAGTGACTGGTGTGGTTTATAGAGACCAGTGCTCGTATATTTTGACGCAGAACATGCATTTTACCTCCTCGTTGATCTTTTGTCAGGAAGATGGAAAAATAACGACCAAGTCCTAGTGACCTAGATTTGGATTTTACCGTAGACTTGGACGAGACGTTCAAGAAAGGGTCCCGGCTCTGTATGATGCAAGCACTGTTGCCAACTCTCGCGAGACAGAAAAGCAACCACAGCTTCAGAAACAATCACAATATTATTTGATTATTTATCATCATCAGCCAGTATTATTATCAATTATTTATTACCAGTAAATGAGCCTGCAACAAATTACACTGAAATCACTCTTTTATTTGGAAAACAAAAACATAGGTTATTTGTCAAAATCAGCTTTTTCCATCTTCCTGTATGACTTGTGTGAAACATGAAAGGATATGTATATTTTTTTTTTATATATGCAGAATATGGAAATGACAAATGCTGGGGAATTTCATGTTATGGTTATGGTTCCCCCCTCGTTTTCTTTCTATGTTCTCACTTCACACCTGAAAATGCTTGCAATCATTTCCAGAACCTAACATTGTGTTCACATTCCCACAGTATATAATACAATTTGTAATCATGTTTCATAATCCCATTTGTAAATCAAAGGAAGCAGCAGTTTCACTTTTCACAAATCCATTTCCGTTCTATATCTCCCCATCTGTCTATGGATGACCTAATTGTCACCACAGTGCTTCATTTGTAAGGGAAATGAATGCAGCAAATCCTGTGCTCCTTAAACTACTACCTTTGCTTGTGTATTATTATCCATCCATAGTTTCCTAAGAGTTAAGATGCTGTTTTTTTTCTGTTATTTTATATTTCCGCTAAGAATTACTAATTTCCTCTATTGCATGTTGTGGTTAATGTGAATCACTGATACATTTTCTATGACGGCCACTGTCTTCTGTCTCTTTTCCTTTCAAACATTCTTTCTGTACGCGGTGAACGATTATTCAGTTTTCCAGCCTGTTCTCATGCATGAGGTCAGCTGGTGCCTCTGTTAGCTCAATGCTTAAATTGTGTTCTCCCATTAACCTTTTTCCATAAAGGTTAGCATTTCATTAGAGAGGTGCAGAGATAAAAAGCCAAGATAAAAATAGCAGCTTTGTTGCCCTTTGCTCTCATGATGTAATCTATTAATTCACAGAGCAGTTCAAAAAATTATATTTAAAAGTACTGAACTGTAATTATTATGATGGAGCAGTCATAGTATAGATTATTTCCATCTATGTCATTAGGAATTTAAATTACATAAGATCTTCTGCTGCCTATGGGGTTTATGGAAAGAGTAGCAGTGTGTTTTAGTTTAGGCCGAAAGAGAATAAATCACTGGTTTTGCCAGGTGTTACGTAAACCCTGGAAACGCAGCTAAGACTTTAGTGCACATCTGAATATGATTTAATAATATACATTTTCTTCCACAGCCTCTGTTCTTGCACAACAATTTTGTCATTATATTGTTTCTTTAGTTGAACACCCACTTCCAAAGTTTCTACACATTTTATGCAAATTCACTGTTGTATCAAGCTATTCATGAGCTCAAAGGTACATTGGGGTATTTATCAACTCCATAGATGTATGTTATTAGTTATTCTAGACATCCAGGGAAATTAATTGAAATAATTATCTGTAAAACATGACACAACGTTCACAAGGTCTTATTTCCTGGTAAAATTTGGTGTGAATCGCTTTGCATAGAAAGATTGGGCAAATATAAATCTAAATGTTTGCAAGCCTGTGTGTTTCTGATGCTGATTAATGTAGTTCACCTTTTTCTCAGAGCTGGCGGAGATCCCAGAGAGAAAGCATAAAACCCTTTCTTGCAAGTCACGATGAAGACCAATATAATTGCAAATACTGCTTGTCGTCATGGAGTAAACTAAGAGCAGGTTGAACTATCTACAAATGCATGCAAAGAACACATTGTCCTCTTTAACCTTAGTTTTCTTTTTTGTATGGCCTTAAGCGATATATTAAATTGTTGCTCAGTCTGGGTTATCTGTTGAGTACTTTTGCAGAAGTCAATAGAACAACTGTTGTTGTGTGTTTTAACCCATTCATCTCTTTCTCTCTCGCCCCACTGTCAGTCCCACGCTTCCCGACTGCGCATGCTGTTCACTGCATTCCAGAGGGGGCAAAAAAAGATTTCATGCACAAAACAGTCTTTCAGAGAGTTTTTCTGCCACCACGCATTTCGGTATCTGCTCGTCTTTTTGTCTTTTCACCCTTGGCTCTGTCAATAATTGTGTGTGGATGCTGTGGTTGTCGCTACACAATGGACAGATTTGTGAGTCTATCTGAAGCTGCAGTGTCACCATAGGCTTTGTCTGTTGTCCTTCCTGTAAATGGCCTGGTTTAAAGTATCAGTCCCTGGTTCCACTCCAAGTGAACCAACCACTCTCAGATTAAGGTCACTAGTGTGAAACTGGACAGTTCAGACTCGTCAATGAGTGGAAAGTTTCACGTTTTAGGAGTCAATGACATGACGCTGATTTCGTCTTAAAAAATGTGTCAAGGTCAATACATATAATAAAATATCAAATAATGTGACATTTTAATGACAAAACAAAGTTAATTCAGGTTCTAAAATGAGGTATGACTCAAACTTTAAATTTATGAAAGGATAATAATAATAAAAAACTTGCATGTAGTAAGTGTTTTTATTTAATAAATCTGAAACTTTCTTGAAAAGTTTAAGAAAATTATTTTATAACTTATCTAATTTTATTTTTAATTTTTAAAAAAAAGATCCTTCTTTAAAGCTTTTTTAAAGCAGGAAAGTGTTTGGATTAACCTTAGATGTGAGATTTAGTGGAATAAATTTAGTTGAAAAAGGGCACAATTCAGTGCTTTCCTGGCTTTTTCGCTTTTCCTAGTGCTTGAAAGTGTTTCTCCAATGCCATTTATCTTCAAAAGGAAGCATCCCAATGATGAGGTAAATTAAGGCCTAGAGTTTTCCGATTGCTGTTTTCAGTAATCAACCCCTGAGGAGGATAGAGCAAGAAGGATGAGCAGATTATCCAAAGACCTCCACTGCCTACTTGGAGCATTTTTGTCGACTGAGGCTGAAAGTGCATAAAAGGATGTGAGTGGAAAAATACTAGCTTGTTTTCATGTAAAACATGAGGATTCCGCACACTGGAGCTCATTTGTTTTTCGCTTCTGCATTTTTCCATCCGCACACAGCTGTGGCCACATCATTGTGGGAATGTGATAAATCCATCCAAATTCCTGACCAAGTAATTTTTTTTTGGTTGTGTGACCATCCTCCGCCCCTTAAAGTTGGCCATCTGCTGGCTAAATGCGCTTTGAAAGACCTGTGGAAATTTCCGGAAGCATGTGGGTGTGGTAGAGCCATGTGATTAAGTGGGGAAGAAGATGGGGAGAATCTGTGTGTGTTGTCTGACTGAGGGAGGGGTTAACGGAGGGTCTGAAAAGCAGCTTCTTGAATGAAATCTGTGTGAAACCGATTCTATCCGGATTCATTTGAACTCTCTGTGCAGCAGGAGTGAAGGCTAATCCTGAGTAAGGCACATGTTTAACACCATGAAAGCGATCAGTTGCATAAAGCTGGGTCAGTCTGTGATTGGCAGCTTTTTTTGTGAACCTTTCATTTCTGTTAGTTCATTCTAAATCAGTATAGATGTCCTGGCCGTTGACATCCTAGAAATTGCCCTTGATGTTATCAGTGTTCCCGAGTTAATCAGTTGTCACAACCCCTTGTTTGTTTGTTATTTGTTTTTTGCAGGTTATAATGCACGATCAGCACAGAAAAGGTTTGAGTCTATAGCCAACGGGACACGCGAGGACTTGATTGCAGTCACTCTAAGCCTGAGAGTTTGAGTCACCTCTGACCCCCTGCCGTGCCCACTGGTTGCCTGGCTTTGCCTTTTCCATCCACTTCGTAGTGAAGGAAGACCGAGGCTCCCATTTTTGGTTCTACTTCACTCGTGCCTTTTTACGGCTTTCCCAAGTAAACTATCTCCCAGACGTACGTCATTCGGTATTAGGTAAGTGCATGACTTCTACATGAAGCTGTTATGTGTGCACAATAGGACGGATTTAAAGTGATTTTAGACTCTGATAGCTTTTTAGCTGGCAGCTAAAATGAGTGATACATTGTATTTTATGTGTATTTGTGTGTGTGGGTGATTGTGTTTATGTAAGATACACAGTGTGGGATGGATATTTTGAGGTAAATTCATAAAATCAACTTAAGCCTGTTATTGTTTTGCTTTTGCAAAGGCTTAATTTCCAAAATGATTCCCAACGGATATTTGATCTTTGAGGATGAAAGTTTCCTGGATTCCACTGTGGCCAAGATGAACGCCCTTAGAAAGAACGGCCAGTTCTGTGATGTGAGACTTCAGGTAACATACCCTTTTTTTAAACGTATTATTCTCTGTGTCATTGAGACAGTGAAACAAGACTCCGGGAAGAGTGTGTTCATTTATACGCATGTCCCGGATCTTTGATGGCCTTTAGCCATGTGACGGACAAAGCCAAAACCCTCTGTGTTCAGAATATTTCAAAGACTGAATGAGAGGCTTATCATTTTCTTAAGAGATTTAATAATTAATTCTCAAGATTAAATTCTTTCGATTCAAAAAATACTTTCTAGTTCCAAATAGAAATACTGTAAGTGATCAGGATATTTGTTTTGCTATTTAATGATGCCAAGCTCATACTAATACTAATACTTGATCTTTGGGATTTGTTCAGATGCACAGAGCAACAGCATGGCATACTAAAACCCACCCAAAACACCTTGGCAGCTACATAGCAATGCCAGAATCATGGCAATGACATTTTAATGACCAACCACCATATCTGAAAATCCAGATTTATTTTATGCAATTTATTACCTGTTAATAAATGAAATAGAATTGGTGCATATTTCTTTGTTGCAATGTCATTAAAAGACTTAACCTTTGTCCTTTTACCTTTGCAGGTGTGTGGCCATGAATTGATGGCTCATCGGGCAGTGTTGGCTTGTTGCAGTCCATATCTGTTTGAAATCTTTAACGGCGACCTGGAACCTCATGGTATCTCTCATGTGAAATTTGAGGATCTGGACCCCAAGGCTGTGGAGATCCTCCTCAACTATGCTTACACTGCCCAGTAAGACACACACAACGTGTAATCAGCCATTTAGAGCCATCAACAGGCAGTTTTTTTTTACCATATTAATGGCTTTCCATTTGCAGCAACCAATTATTTCTGATATTTATTGTTACTCTCTGCAGGTTAAAGGCAGATAAAGAGCTGGTTAAGGAGGTTTACTCTGCAGCCAAACGGCTCAAGATGGACAGAGTGAAGCAGGTATATTAATCAAGCAAGTGTTTGTGTGACCGTTTTACTTGAGATGAAGCTCTAACTTACTCTTTTGTCCTTGCTTCCAGATCTGTGGTGACTATCTTCTCTCCAAGATGGAATCCCAGAGCGCCATCTCCTATCGTAATTTTGCCAGCTGCATGGGAGATGGGCGTCTGCTGGGCAAGATCGACAGCTATATCCAGGAGCATCTTCTAGACGTGTCTGAGCAAGAGGATTTCCTCAAGCTGCCACGCCTTAAGGTAAGCTGACCTTTAACCTTTCAGGTCATGTACTAGTCTTTATTGTTCTCTTATGTTAAATAAGCTTTCCTTTGGTCTGGTTTGTAGTTGGAGGTGATGCTGGAGGATAACTTGACCTTGCCTAGTAATGGCAAGCTGTACTCCAAGGTGATTGGCTGGGTGCAACGCAGCCTGTGGGAAAATGGTGAACCCCTGGAGCGACTGATGGAGGAGGTGGGTACTGCGCTCCACTGTGAGCTCCTCTCTCACTTCCCTCCCTTTTTCCCCCTCGTAATACATCCCATTTACAGACTTAACAGGTCCGTTCACACCAGCCACCTTAATGGTAGAGGTTGGTTGGATTTGTTCTCTCTGCCTTCCATATATATCTTTTTGTTTCCTCTCCCGCTTCACCCACAATTCACCCCAGGCCTTAAAGAATATACATTTAGGTACAGAACGGGGCTGTTACACCCTCCGCAAAGGCGAGTGGGTAGTCCAGGTGAGCCAAACTAAAAGCCTCCTGAATGCTCAGTGCTGTGCAGTAACTGCAGCTACTCTGTCTGCTCCCAGAGAGTGACATGACATGTTGCCGTCCCAATGACATCTCTCTCTTCTCTAAGCAGGTGTGTGAGTGTTTGAGTGAGTGTGCTTGCTCTGGGAACCAACACTAACAGTTCTTCCTCCCCACTGATTTATCTCTCCTTAGGTTTATTAGAGCAAACATCAGCAGGATTCTTACAAGACTGAAGAAGCCAAGACTGGGGCCCTCCAGGGTAATGAGTCAGTGAAAGAAAGAAAATAACAAAAGAACGAGAGGGAGCTGTGGTGAAACGAGTGCTAGGCTCCTGTCTCTTAAACAACTGCACTCACCTACAGTACATAGATCATTTAAAACCACCGCAGTGAACACTTCAAGACCTTCACATATTTAGTCCACTTACTGTAACTGACATGCATGCAAAGTAATGCAAAGCATGTCATACAGTTGTTCATGCACACACTTACAGTACAAGATATTCAGATGACTGGGACACAGATATGAATGTTTTATACAACTAAGGCATTTTACATTTACACAGTAGTATACACCTGAATACTGATCACGTACGAATGAAAGAAGAGAGCCATCAACTTCACAAAAGGCTTCCACACTGCACCTTCGGTGTGTTTCATCCTAAATAGAGGAAGTGGAAACTGATTGCAGCTTATAGGGATGTTCAGAAAGTCACTCTCAGTTCCTACTTCCTTTTAATCTGCTTTTGGACACATTCCCAGCACAGGTACTCAGCAGTGACAGCAACAGCCAGAAACACGAAACATTCTTTTTTTTTTTTTTCAATTATACAAAAAAAAAGAGAGAAAAAATAAAATTATTAACCTATAAAAAAACTACTATAGCTATATACAAATGGCCTCTTTTTATTTCAGCAGTACCTACTGGTCCTGTTTCATTGGCATCAGCACTGTGCACTGGTGGTTACAGGCAGCTTAAAATGTTTAACTTCAGACACTTTCTCATTGTGCAGGGCACTTAAAAACATTGATGCAACCTTGCTTTTACCATTATATATACTTAATATATCTGTAAGTACCTATAGATAAATATACTTAAATGCAATTCCTAAATAACAGATGCACTTTTTTTTATATATAGTTTTTACAATCTGTACTTTTTTTTTTTTTTTTTTTTTTTTACTTTTTTTTTTAAATCCAGTTTCAGTATTTATTTTTTCAGTTATTTGAACTGAATTTTGTATTATATTTTGTTTTGAAAATAGCTTGAGGACGATCCTAGATTATAATTTTTTTTCATAAACGAAGCACAAATCTTTTAGCTGTAAAAGTTGAAAACAGCTAACCAGTGTTGTACTGGAATTTGTGTGATGACGTCTGACTTGACTAACCCCCTCTGCTGAGAGGATGGCTGGAGGATGACCGCGATCATGCACTGGCGGAGCTTGTTTGTCTATTTCCTTCTCCAAACTCTTTGTCAAATGAAGGTTCCCCAAGATGCTTTGTGGCTAACTGTATGTGATCCACATTCTGCTGTTTTCAGTGCATTGAAAAGTCCAGAAGGTCTTTTGAAATGGTCCTGAATCCACAACAACATTGTTTTTATTCTTTAAGAAGCTTTTTTTTTTATTTTTTATTTTTTTAAACCAGCATCTTGCAGCAAACGAGCACTATGGCCCTTTCCTTAACTTTCCTTCTTCCCCTGACCCACATTGTTGGGTGCTCTGTTGTCATGGAGACAGCCACATGGGATCTGTTGTTGCTGTGTGTTTTGCAGGTGCAAATGGTGTACTATTCGGCTGATCACAAGCTGCTTGATGGGCAGGCTGAGGTGTTTGGCACTGAGGATGACCACATCCAGTTTGTGCAGGTACACAACCAGCGCCGAGCTCTTCTCAGGCTGGACAGCAGCAGGCCCGTAGTAAATACAAGATTTAATGCTAGCAGAGCAGCTGCTTTGTTGTGCTGGGCTGTTGAATCTGAGCTGTTTGAGTTCTAGTGATCACGGTGTGTGCGTGATGAGTGTGTTGATTGGGTTTTAGTTTTAGTGCTGTTTATATTTTGGCTTTACATTAGAATTAGATTGATGTAGATATAATGTTAAAGGAATAGTCCAAGGATCAGTACAAGCTCATTCAAAAGCATCTGTGTCATTCTGTGGTTTATTACAAAAAAATAATTTCCATTTGTCCCTCCTTTTCCAAAAAAAAAAAAAAAAAAAAAGGCACTTACAATGGAAGTAAATGGGGCTAATCTATAAATGTTAAAATACTCACTGTTCCAATAGTATAGCTACAAAACAAACATTATCCATGTTAACTTGATTCTAGTGTGGGCTGTGGACAAAAAAAAAAAAAAAACTGTGCTAATCTTTTCTGTACAACGTTATATCCAACTCTGTTGCTAGGATAACATAAAGGCTAAAATGACTGTAAAAGATTTAAATAACTTTTAAGCTGAAATGCACACGTTTTAATAGAACAATTAATGTGAGACTTTTATAAAGTGATAAGCTTAATATTCTTTTTATATTGCTTTTTAAAAGAAAATGAAGAATGAGACAAATTAGTTTTTGTGGCATTCAACATTATGCCACAAATGCTGTTGATTGAACTTCACTTTTATTGAACCCAGAATATTCTTTTAACCTGATGCAAGCCAATCATCTGGTAAGTTGTTGAGTTAGGCTTATGCCTAGAAAGAGTCTAGGACTGTGTGAGGTGGTGTGTATGTGGAGCATGGGCTCGGAGTCTGTAGCTGCGCTGTGCCTTTGCAGAAGAAGCCCCCACGTGAGAATGTACACCGACAGCTGAGCACCAGCTCCTCTGGCAGTCTCTCCCCTGGATCTGCCAAACATTCCTGCAAGCAGGACTGGAAATATATTGCTTCTGAGAAGACCACCAGTACGTTTGCACCTTTTAATGTCTTTAGATAATCGAGACTTTTTTCTGCGGTCCCTTAAAGTCGTCATCTTTCTCTTTCTTTCCCCACAGACAATACATATCTGTGTCTGGCCGTGTTGAATGGAGTGCTGTGTGTGATCATTCTCCATGGGCGCAGCAGTCCCCAGGCCTCGCCCTCGGCCACACCTTGTCTGACCAAAAGCCTGAGTTTTGAGGGCCAGCCACTGGAAGAGGAACCGGACAAGCTGCTGGCACCCATGCACTATGCTCGCTCTGGCCTGGGCATTGCTGCTCTGAACGGCCGACTCATCGCCGCAGGTAAGTGGGCAGCACAAATTCCATAGAAACATCTGACTGTATCTCTTGCTTTCATTGAGTAACTCTATCCGATCCGTTATTCAGGTGGCTACAATCGGGAGGAGTGCTTGAGGACTGTGGAATGTTACGACATGAAGACAGACAGCTGGAGTTTCATTGCTCCAATGAGGACTCCACGCGCTCGATTTCAGATGGCCGTGCTCATGGTGTGTACATGGTTAAATGGGTGTTAAGTACAGCCTTCAAAGGCACGGTAAAAAAAACTGTTGCTGTTATCTAATCAGGATCAGCTTTATGTGATGGGTGGGTCCAATGGCCATTCAGATGAACTAAGTTGTGGGGAGACATACAACCCTAGTGCTGACGAGTGGACTCAAGTTCCTGAGCTCAGGACCAATCGTTGCAATGCAGGTAAAAACTTGACTTGTAGCATTTTAAAATGATTGTTTTTAGATGAAATACTATATCCTTTTAATGTCAGCCTTATTTCGGTTCTAGGCCATAACATAAAATATCAATTTCTATCAGAATCTGTGCATTCCTTGAAATGAATTTTAAATTTGTCTGTCCAACAAAGAGAATACAGTAGCTTTATATTAACTGCTTGCTTGATTTTCCTCAGGTGTCTGCGCTCTGAACAACAAGTTGTATGTAGTTGGGGGATCAGATCCATGTGGACAGAAAGGTCTGAAGAATTGTGATGTTTTTGACCCTGTGAGCAAGGCCTGGACCAGCTGTGCCCCTTTAAACATTAGTAAGTCACGTTGACATAAAAAAATATCAGTATAATTGCTTCCACAGAGGTTTTGGGCACATAAGGGATCACAGCTTAATTGTACAGCAGGGATTACATTGATAAAAAGCCAGATGGATCTGCAGATACTGTTCTCAAAGTTATTTTTGCGCATTTACAGAGAGGCAGCAGGCTGCTGTGTGCGAGCTGGATGGCTTTATGTACGTGATCGGTGGAGCAGAGTCTTGGAACTGTCTGAACAGTGTAGAATGCTACAATCCAGAAAACAACATTTGGACCCTTGTTGCCCCAATGAACATAGCCCGCAGAGCAGCTGGAGTGGCCGTCCATGAAGGTAAGCAAAGGACAAATGCTGGGATGCTAACATGCAGCTTGTAGAAGAAGCTAACCAATGTTCGTCTTTCTCAGGTAAACTGTTTGTGGTGGGCGGCTTTGATGGCTCTCATGCCCTGCATTGCGTTGAAATGTACGACCCTGCCCAAAACGAATGGAGGATGCTGGGGAGCATGAATTCACCACGCAGCAATGCTGGTGCAGCCGTGCTCGGTGACATCATCTATGCCGTTGGTGGCTTTGATGGAAACGACTTCCTCAACTCGGTTGAGGCCTACAGCCCTAAAACAGACGAGTGGAGCCCCTGTGCAGATGCCTTCACCAATTCTTAAGAGCCAGGGGTCAGGGAACCAATGGGGGTGGGGGGTTATCTCACTCAAACTAACAGGCTTAGTGACGTAATCGTGCTTTGTGATGTCCTGTATGTATGCGGGAGGGAGGACGGGTGGGTTTTTGAGGCATCAAGGGGTAGGGTCTTTACAGGGGTCACCCATGAGGCTGACTTTTCTTACAGTGTTTGGGAGGAGGTGGGTGGGGGTGGTCCGTTGGGGGTTGCCAAAAGCAACATTAAGCCTTTGCATATAGCATACTTTATTTTTGTTGTTGTGTATATATATATATATTTTTTTCTCATTTTAAGGATGCCAACATTTATTGTACTTACTGAGGGTACTTTTTTTTTTTTTTGAGTTGCGTAGTTTTGAATTTCACCATTTTCAGCAAGTTGAAGACCGCATTGATTGGTTGAAACCATTAAGGAAGTGATTCTGCTTGAATGTTTGCTTTATAGGTTTATTTTTAATTTTGTTAGCTCACTTAATTTGAAATTCCATGCTTATACAAAGCCTTATTTTACAAAACATCCAAACACATGGCTTTCCTTTTTTGTATCATTAGCCATGACGTAGGATTACTGTACCAATCTTTAAAGATGGCCTTTTTTAATATTTTTGATATACTGATAAGTAACCAATAGATCGATGGATGAGCTAGCAGACACACAACACCCATGAGGTTAATAAACTTTAATCAGTGCCAGTTTAGTTACACTCACATGAGTATAATCGGCCATGCTTTAGTGCTTCTGCTCATTAGATCTTGTTACTAATTTTTTTTTTGACCGATTCAAGCAAGCGAGGTGATGCTCATTTCCTTCTCAGACCATCTATTTATTATTATTTTTATTTCATGTGCTTAGCATTTGGAAGCAAAAAAATAAAAATTTAAAATTTGGCTCCATGGTTTTGTTTTTCTCAAATTTAATAGGGGGAGAAAATTCTGTACCACATTTGTTATGAGCTGATATTTAGTCATTAATAAACCATTTGAATCTGTAAAAGTATCTGTTTGTTATGAGCTGATATTTAGTCATTAATAAACCATTTGAATCTGTAAAAGTATCTGTGTGTCAACATTGTATTGAGTATGTGTCATTTAACTGGATTGTGTATTTTGCACATTTTAGGTCTAGAAATGAATTCTTGTGTGATTATATCAAATGTTACATTATTCTGGTGGGATAACACCAATTTAGATAAGTGAATTTAGGATCAGAAGAAGGGAAACCAGGCAAAAGAAAATGAGAATTTACAGATCTTTCCTTCTGTGCCGTTAGCTATGATTTTGGATTACTGTATTTTATGATCCAGTGGATAGTTTATTATAAGTGCATTTATTACACGGGTTGATTCGTATCCAACAATTCCTCATCCTCACTCCATTCACAAATAATAACCGGTCTTAATCCCAGACTAATCATGTCAGTTGTGCTGGCAGGAAGTAGGCCAAAAGCCACACAAGGTCTACCGGAAGGATTACAGGTTTTCTGACTGGCACTGAATATCCATTGGACTCGGGCCATGGTCATGAAGTCACTGCAGTGAACTGGTACTTACCTGTGATTTCTGTGAGAGGAGGACTGATGAGGATGAAGATGAGGAACTCATAACATCTTAAATATATACCGAAAGAACTACATGATACATATGAGTTTTTGAATTCTGCTGGGCTGAATTTTCCAATTTTATGTTTTATTTAATCACGGGCTAGACGGACCGTTAAAGTTTGCACATCCGAGTTTCCTGCTTCTCACGCATGATGCTGCTTTTTAAAAAAAACGCGGCACTAAAGTTAAAATAATTTTAAAAAAAAACGTGTCTCTAGACCTTGCAGGGTGTTACCTTGTTCCATTTCTAAATGTTTATGTTAAAACACAATTTGGTCATTTACTCTAGTGACAAATGTATTCTATAACCAAACTCAAGTTCGTACATTTTAGTTCATCCAAAAATGAAAAATCAGTCATTAATTACTCTCCTTCATGTCGTTCCAAAACATGAGACCTTATTCCATCTTCGGAACACAAATTAAGATATTTTTGATGAAATCCGAGAGCTTTCTGACCTTGCATAAACAGCAATGCAACTCACACGTTCAAGGCCAAGAAAGGTAACGTAGTAAGGACATCGTTAAAATAAACCAAGTGACATCAGTGGGTCAACCTTAATGTAATGAAGCTGCGAGAATACTTTTTGTGTTCTCTTTTCCATCTACAAGTGCATGGCATTAAAGAGTTAAAAACACTGCAAAATCTTTTAAATACTGTAATCATGTCTTTTGACCTCAGTGACCTATGAACACAGCTCTTATCTTGCTAATGTCATTGAGCTTTGGAGTAATCTCGGAAATCATCACTGTTCCCATAATCTCATATGGCCCTCAAACTGTGATGTCACAGTGCTACTTTACAAACCAGAAACCCAAATTAATATCCTCAGGTTATATGTGGCAAAAAAGAACGGCAAGTCATTGATGCTCAAATGTTTTAATCAAAATCCAAATATATATAAAGGAAAATATATATTCTTTTTGAACTATTCACACTTTAATACAAATAAAACATTTTATGCATAGATACCGTTTCACATGAAATCAGAAAATATGAATAAAAAAAAAAAAATCTGAGGATCATGTTGGTGATGGTATTTCATATGCAGTGACAGAACTAAGATCGATGGGAATAAATCAATTACAGCAGCTTATCAGACTTAAACAGTGTAAGTCACATAATAACCTTATTTGGTGACTAAATGTACCTTCTCAGAATCATGGAACAAATAAGTGGATTTCAGGATAGTTTCCAAAAGTGTGGCTAGACTGACGCCCAGGAAAATTGGCTTTTAACACGTGACTCACTGTCGCTACTTACTGAAAGCCCTGCAGCACTGAATGTCGTTCCATGAAGTAATACCTCAGTTTCTCTCCGAACACATAATAACCTGTTACCACAACTGCTCCCAGACATCAGGAGGACTTTTAAGTAGCACAGCAGAAATTTAACATATAGCAATTCTACATTCTTCAGCATAAAACACAAGCACCAACAAACCTATAACAATTTTTGAAGCATCACTAAAACTTTCCCAAAATGGGAGGCATTACTTATAAATTATGGTGAATAAATAGTCCAAATATTTTAATACAATTGTACAAATTTATAAATGATTATAACTGCAAAATAAGAACTAGAACATCATCCAACTTCATGAATTCCAGTTTACAAGACTGATAGCCCTTGATGCCTAGATGCTTTTGAATAATAAGTCGGGCTCATGTGACTGCCACTAACTCTAATACAGGTTTGTACAAGGACAGAGGATCAGCAGGTTGATGGACCTTTGGATCCAGTAGATCATGACTCTGCTATCAGAACCAGGTCGGTCCAAAGGAGTCTGGTCTGATAGTAAGCGCACAGTTGGCTGGTTCCAAACATGGAAAGTTGGGTGGGAAATCAGGGCCAAGAACTCAGAGCAGCAGCACAGTGATCCAGATTCACATACAGCTCAGACAGCTGCGCTCCACCCACACACAGCTTCTCCCTGAGGACACACACACATATACACATAAGACTTCTCTCTCATGTCTGTAAGAAGGTTATTGGTAATTGTGACTTTTCGTGATTCTTTTTTTTTTGGCAAAAAATATAAATAAATCATTCTCTATCATTATTAGTATTCAAATACTTCTCTTCTGTGTTCCAATGAAACAATAAGAACATACAAGTTTGGAATGACATGAGAGTGCATAAATGATGGCAGTTTTCTTTTTTGGGGTGAACTAAAAGGGTGACAACATTATTCATTGTTCTTCTCTATTTGATACAAAATAGAAAGCAGACAGGATGAAGGTCGGAACAGTGAGCAGATCAAGCTATGAAGAGTTGATCAGTTGTTAGTGTCCCTGATTGTTCCTGCTGTTTCACTTCACACAGGATAACTTCCGCTACACTGCATGTGGTTCCAAACAGGAAGTAGATGTCTCATACATGAAAGAGAGAAGTGAAAGAAGTTGAGAGAAGGTGGCTGAAGAAATGACTTTGCAGAGACCTGATGAGGACACTTCATATATTTATATAGTTACAATATATATATATATATATATTTTTTTTTTTTTTTTACTTGAATGCTGCAGAGTTTTACTGCCAATTATAAGACTTCTTTATGGACTAAAAATGAAGTGTTTAAATCAAAGGGCTAAAATCTGGGAAGAAAATTATCTTTTGTTTCTAAATGATGACTGATTTGATGTAAAAAATCCTACAAAAATAGTAATAAAAAAATGAAATTCAAATACAAGGCAATTGCTCTCTAAGTTAGCGTGCTGTTAACTTTATATATCTATGGGAAATGCTTTACTGTCTACAAAAAAAAAATATTTCCTGTGTTTATTACTAATTTTCATGGGAAAGGAAAGGCATTTAAACAATGGCAGAAATCTCTGACCTCTCTCTCACCCTGGCACAGTGTTTGACAACTGACTTGAATGAAGGCCATTATTGTGTTACTTTATTTCTCTCCTCCCTCTATTTCCTGCAACCGGTTGCTGCTTGTTGCCTTGTTTTGTTCACATTTTCTGTTGTTCAAATTTATATTACATAACTACTCCCCTGAAAAAAAAATTAGGAATCCATGCACTTGTCCTTCTCCAGTGCAAACCCTCACTAAGCGGATGACTCCGTTCCTTCAGCCTTGCAATTATCCACTTCACAACCGTGCTGCCATGGCAACCGTACACCATGTGGGCAGATCCCCTCGGCAGCGTGACAGCAGAGTGAATGCTTTATGAAGCCAATCCTTAACAAATTGACAACAAAACAGAACAGAACATAACAACGCAGCGATGGTGCTCGCTCGAAAACAAACACGTCATGAGCTGACAGCGTCAGTGCTATACCTGGTTGCTTAGATATGAACCCCTAGAGACAAGATGTTCGGTTGAATAACAGTCTTTCTGGTACCGTAAAACATATACTGGTGCTTTTAGTTACAGATTAACTTCAGGAGGGATCATTTTAAGTAATCTTGAGGCCACAAATCAATATTACATGAGATGACAGCCCAACTGACTTCTAAAGTCTTTCAAAAGTTATGAAAGGTTCAGAAAGCCGAAGCAAAGCCTGATAGCTTACTGAAACCAGTGTGTTATGTAACAGGTCACATTGAGGCATCTGATAATGTATGCTTCATATGAATTTGTGGGTGTTATTCAGTCATGCCACCACAGTTTGGGCACATGACCTGATCATTGTGTCTTTGTGCATTGGCCTGCAGTATCTGCCAGTTCTGATCAGGCCCATTAAAGCCTGCATTTGACACGGGTGGATCAGTGCATGAAATGAGGTCATTGAGTTCTTGGGTGTCGCGGCTCATTGACCGAGCTAAGGTAAGTGAGCTGCTTAAGATCAGCTGTCAACGGCTCACTCAAATGTGTGTGTAAGTGTGTACAGCTACAATTGACTGATAAAGTTAATCAACAAACATCTTCTTTGGCCCTGAAGTAACACACTAACACAGCCTTGACAAACAGACGCAGAGTCAAAGTTTGCAAGCAGCAATCCTGCTTAATAAACAATTACAAAAGAGATTAAGAAACCTGGAGCTGACAGTGCAAACATGACACTTTAAACATGTAAATACAGCCCAGTGGCCCACTGTGTGAATATTACTCATTAAATTATGGTGAATTAGAATTAGAGACATGGAGACTTACTTATAAGCCATGCTTCCATAGTAGTAGGCATGGTTAGTTATTAAGTTGATTAGTACACACCACAATACATTTCAGTAAACTGAGCAAAGTAAAATTAGCAAATTACAGTATGCTAAATTTAGAATTTTGCAATAACTTTATGCGCATCTAGTATAAGGATACACTATGATATATAAAACAATATAAAATGTTGTATTATAACTGATTATAACTGACATTTTTATAGAAATGTAATTGTAATTAGTTATACATTCTATAAAAGCTTAATTATAATTAATTATATATATAAATTACATTTTAAAGTGACTGAGGATTTGAAAGGTGCTTTTTAAAATACAATTATTATATATAATTGCAATGAAAACTGCTTTTGATAACCACAATACAACACAGATATGCTTGTGACATATTAATATTACATTGTATTTATTAATTTAACTTTGTCTTTTCTGACTGTCAGATTACTTATCCCCCACTATTCTATAGTAAATTGGCATAAAACCAAAACAATGCAAATCTTAATATTTACGACTGCAATCACATTAGAGTACACTGAATAATTAGCGTTCTTTTGTAGCATTACATTCATCAAATCATCATCAAAATCATCACACTGGCCATATGAAAATCTTTGAGGCAAGATAAAGCATGCTTATGTTCTAGTTTCCAGTTAGAAGAAGTTTCACAAACACATTTGTACACTGCTGGGAATAAATTGCGAAATATTTTAACCAGAAATGAGTATAAATGGCTAACGACTTAAGGGAAAGCGGTGTATCATTAAATGCACTCTATGTATCATTAATGACTTCCTCAGTATTAAAGTGTAAGTATTTTAGAGTGCACAAGAGGACAGTTTTCAGCACAACCTGTTATTACACAGGTGCCACATTAGTGAGAGTTATAACACAGAATGCTGCGCAATGTCAGAGAACTATCTAACTAGATTTGTGTATATACCCTGTATGATTTATACCTTATGAGAGAGAATTTATTAGATATTCAATCAAACTAGACATATCCTGGAATGAAAATATGCTCAAAATACACTACCGTTCAAAAGTTGGGTCAAGACTGGTTTGTTTTGTTTTGTCTATATTCATCAAGACTGCATTTATTTGAGAGAAAAAAAACAGTTATAATATGCTGTAATATCAACAATGTTTAAAATAACGGTTGTCTGTTTTAATTTATTTTAAAACATAACTTTAAAATAAGGTGAATTTTCAGCAGCCATTACTCCAGTCTTCAGCGTCACATGATATTTCAGAAATCAGCGTCACATGATATTTCAGTTTTCTTAAAAAAAACACTTGATGAATTCTGATGATTCTTTGATGAATAGAAAGTTCAAAATAACAATTTATTTGAATTTTTATTGTAACATTGTAAAAATCTTCGCTGTCATTTTTTATCAATTTTAATGCATACTTGCATTAAGAGTATTAAATTCTTTACCAAAAAAAAAAACAATGCCCCTAAATTTTTGAACGGATCACCAAAAAACAGGTCATGATTCACTTTGCCATTCAAACCAGAACTGTGTTCTGAGGCACGGGTAAGATTTTGATGCAATAACACTCTTAAAAGTGGAAACTAGTTCTCGGATACAGTAGACATCTGCGGAGGCCTGCTGAATTGAGCAATGACCTGAGAACAGCATACTATGTTCCAGCTGAAATGCCTTTCTGCTGAAAGTGACCAAACTGCTCTATGCACGTAGCCAGGATAATAAAAAGAAAAGCTGCTGCAAGTATGACTTCGACTCATGAATCTTAACTAACCGGTATTCCTGTTGCGACACACAATTAAACAGCTCCGTGGCAGTGAAACGTGGCTCCATAGCAGCAATCTGAAAGCAGAAAGCATATCTATTAACATCAAGTATACAACGTACAGCCCAACACACATGTACTGGATAATCACCACCTTCGATTTATGATGAATGTATTGTTAAAGTTCAAAATGTTGCGGTCAGTAATATATATATATATATAACTATATATATATATATATATATATATATATATATATATATAAATAATTTTTTTTTTTAGTTGGGTAGGGGGTTGTGGGAGAGCTAAATTAATAATTTTATTCAGCAAGGATGCATTCAATTAATCAAAAGTTACAGTATCCCTGTTAAAATGATAACTGTAATAATGATGATAAGAAATTACTTGAGTTATCTAAATGGCAAATCAGCATAATTTCTGAAGAAACGTGATACTGAAGTCTAAAGTAATGGCTGCCGAAAATTCAGTTTTGACAAGTAATACATTGCTTTTTAAAACATTAAAATATATTCATATTTTAATATTTCACAATATTACTGTTTTTTTTTTTTTTTTTGATATTACGAATATTTCAATCAAATTGGTGAGCATAAACAATTTGATTGGTAGCTGATATATTATGTAGTTATGATATTACTGTTATATATACAGTAATATTACTGTTATATAAATATATATTTTATCAATTTCCCAACCTGTTGTTGTCCTATACAATATAACATGGGTATGACTAGTCAAAAAGTATTATCTTTAGTGGCCCTTTTTTTTTCTTACCTCACTGGTCTGAATGAAGGAGAGAAGTGACTGTGCATCTTGAACACTGCTTCCCGCAGATAACAGCCTATGGGAGGGGAAACCTTTAATTGTACTTTAATGTTGTCTTTACTTTCATTTACTTACATTATGCCTTTAATATGATCACTAATATACATATTATAACCCTCCTGTGTATAATATAAGTAGTTATTGCTAGATATTACCAGTTAGAATCCTGTATGTTTTTAAATATGCATCAGTGTACCAGAACACACTTATATGTTTATTATTAACCATAAAGAGGCAGCTTAAGATTACAATGAAAAAATGTATCAGATAAATCAGTGAATCTATCAAATAATCATTTGCAGGTTAGTGTTTTCTAGTGGTGAAAGATCTGAGCTGATACTTGAACTATTACTGCTATGCCCTCAAGTAAAGGTTGCCCAAGGAGACACCCTGTGATAAGTGACCTGCAACTGTAAAATATGTAAATTGGTATTCACTGCATCTACTCATTAACAATCTGTGTGATGTTAGAAAAGAGGGAAATTTAGACAGACACAAACCCTCTAATTTTAGACATGATGCTGCCATGTTCAAGCAAGTCAGAACTGAGACCTTTTTCAACCATCCTGTGTCTGCAGCACATAAGCAATGAGGAAACAGCAGTAGGAGTAATTGCAACAGTAGGAGTATAAAACAGCAAAAAACAAAGTCTGATTTACTGAATGGGAAGAGCTGTTTGTTTTCCTTTCACTTGCACTGCAGACAAACCTTTTTTCCAAGAAATGCTAAGTAGGTCACTACATTATTTTATATTGCTTAATAAAAATCTATATTTGCACAGATTGTGTTGACACAGGTTCACAGTGCAACGTCATTGTGCCATGTAGCAAAAACAGACTCAGTGCCAAAATTCTCCTTGGAGTGTCGCTTCTGTTATGCAGTGTTGTGCTGCCTCTCTGTGCAGTGTGAATACTGCAACCTGTTAACATGGCTGCCAAAATGAATACGTGCTGCTTATATTATACAGATGTAAAATTGCTGATGGAAAATACAATCATACAAACACATTACACTGAGATATTTCTCTGAATAACCTTTGAAAGATCCAGAGAAAGCTGAAGGAGAGATGCTGGTGGAGAAACCAAGTATAAATGAGAGAAATGGAGGTGGTGGGACTCTAAAGCATGGACAGCATAGGCACCAGAGGGAGTGAGAAGGAAAGAAAGAAATGTGGAGTAAGGGCCAAGACGAAACAGGGAGCAGAAAGAAAAAGCTTTTTCAGCAAGAAAGCCTGAATTATGCATGCTCTTTCTCATTCAGGGATACAGAATAGTGCTGCACATTTGTATGTGTGTGTGTGTGTGTGTGTGTGTTAGCTCTGATGACTCATCTGTCTGCTTTCTGCACATAAAAATGAGTCTAGCTGTATCCATGGAGACGGAACCAAATCTCCCTTTAAACCACGTCATCCTGCTTTTTCAGGCTACATTTACACGACAACGATGTAGTCAAAAACGTTTTTCCCTTGTGTTTAAAAAAATGTTCATGTATACACAACAACATTTTCAAAACGATTCAGGTTTACACATATCCGCAAAAATAGCTAAAAACGCTGCATTACATATGCCAGGCCAGTAGTTAGCGCTGTCACCTTGTTAGTAAACCGTATTAGTGATGGGAAGTTCGGATTACTTTACCGACTCGGACCTTTGAGTCTCATTCAGCAAAATGAATGAATCTTTATTTCATTCCTTTTATCAAATATAATTAAAATCTTACGTGTTACTTCCCTAACATGTCTACTAGTACTTACAAAACGTTGATCACACTACAAACAACACAAAACTATGATGCTATAATAAACAGAAAATATTAATTCATTGTTTACCTGGGTCTTCTTCAGTTTATGATTAGCTCACCTCACCTTAGAGTTAACCAATGCAGTCTGAGCCGGAAAGAGAACTGATTAGTTCATCTCATGAGTCTTTGGTTTTTTCGAGTCGTTCCTTCATCATTGTAGCTTTTTACTTCTTACAGTTCATAAATGTGTGAATTTCTGTCATGATGGTTATATTCCATACGCTGAACATTGTAACAAAGGTAATAAAGAGTTGGTTATTATCATAATTAAGTCTCTTTCCGGCTCAGACTGCATTGGTTAAAGACTATGGGTCTGTCACGTGATGAACAAACAACTTGAAAAACCCGATGACTCGATAGATGAACTAATCAATTATTTTTTGACACGGTTATAATTAAAGCTCAAAGAAGATTCAATGCATGGTTGCAGAGACGACCTTGAGAGACAGAATACTGCTTGCTAAGACCTGCATACTCTACACTCTCTCTATTGTTGGAAAAACTAAATCCATTATGTTAAGAAGTCTGTATTAATGAACACATGAGTATAGTGGGTTGAATTTCCTTGATTTCTCTTCTTTGAACAACACTTTAAAAATTAATTGGATTAGACAGTTTTTGTGTAATCCAAACTGGAATTTTATCCCCAATTACTACTTTTCCAAATTAGGTGGTCTCGCTTTCCTATTGATCTGTAATTATAATATTGCTAGAATCCCCTACATTCTACGCATTACTTGCATGGTCATTAAGTTTTAAGCACAATTTCTCCCTTCCCCGGTACTTCATTTGGAACAATCAAGACATTTTATACAAGAGAAAATATTTATTTTTTTAATAACTGGTTTGAGAAAAACATTTTGATCGTTTCCCAGTTATTTAACTCAGAAGGTCTTATTTTAAGTTACGAAGAATTCTTATGCAAATGTGATTTTCCAGTAACTCCCAAAGAATTCTCCATTGTCATAGACGCTATTCCTAAAGAAGCTGTTATGCTTTTAAGGGACTCATTAGATCATCCAGCACTTTATCTATTTCTTTAGACCCATTTGAAATCTCAGTAGAAAAACTATGCTTTTTGTCACATCCTTCATCACGTAATAATGATGAAGGAGCTTGTAACAACTCCATATGTGATCTCTTATTGGAGGAATGTGGTTGATAATATTGATTGGAAAAAATGATGGACTCTGTCTTCGGAATACATAATAATTAACAAGGTTAAAGAAATCTCATTCAAATTGTTACACAGATTTTAAAGTGTTTTTGAAAAGGTTTAAATCAGACATAGATACAAGCAGTTCTTTTTGTTGTGACCTTAATGAAACTGATATGCATATCTTTTGGGACTGTCCTCATACACAGTTATTTTGGATTGAATTCTCTAAATGTTATCCATCGCAGTGCTCTAGGGTTTCTCTCTGCTTTTTAAGGATGTACATTAAAGATTTGTTCTTGAGCAGCAACAACAGTACCATATACTCCGCCAATGTTGTGCATGTTTGTTTGTGCTTGCCTTTAAAATCGACACGCACTGCACATGTCTACACACCTAACTCTTAATACGCACGCACATGGCATCACTGTTCTCAAAGATACCTATTTTTGCTGTTTACAAGGAAACAATAACGGTGGCGTTTTCAAAAACTTGCACTTTGAAACGCGTTTTCAAAAATATGCATTTTCATTCCCCAAAACGCTGTTGTCATATAAACTAACATAGTGGAAAGGCATAATATCTGATCATGTAATTGGTAAGGAGACTTCTTTCACATTAAGTCATAATTAAAGACTAGAATAAAATGAACAAGCTGGTGTGTAAATCAATGTTTCTGCACTGATGCATGAGTGTGGCATCTTGTATGAGATCAAAGAAGTATATAATCAATTAGACAGACAATGCAGCACACGCTTCACATGACAAATCATTCATTTGCAGTAATGAATCAAGTGTACGCTTCCTCTTTCTGCTAAACAAAAACCTCTTGGTGTTGCAATTAATGCACTAAGACTAAATTATTTATTGTGCAAAAAAGTAATTCAATTCATTAACTTCTTTGACAACCAGAACAAAGCAATCTGAAAAAAAAACAAAAAAAAAACATACATGCTACCTTACAAGAGTTTAGATTTATAAGAGATCTTTTTTTTTGTGATTTATATATTTATTAAGAGGCTGTCAATGATACAAGCAGGAAGTTCAGTATGCCAGTGAGGTAAGTCATGGCCGCTATTACACTGCAACAAAAAATAGGTGTCTCTGTGTAACTACAGCTATGACTCACTCCACAGTTTCTGCTCGCGAGATGCAGAGAACTTAATTTACAGGAAAAATTGCCATGTCATTGTAAAATCCATCTCCCTACGAGCAATGAGCCATAAAAGCTGCAGGAATGCTGAGCAACGGAAGTGAGTCACATGTAATAACGATTATGAGGATAAAGACCATCACACTCCTCCCCACATGTGACACACACCTATCTCTGTCCTCTACATGCTCAAGTGACTAAGGATACACACTGAGTAAATTCTGCTTTGATGCACATGATGGAATGGTAATAGATGCTTCTAGGACTGCACAGTTGTGTGTGGTTATTAGCATGTGTGTACCTCTGAAGAGCCTCCAATAGCTGTTTCAGTGCTGTGGAGAGCCTCTGCAGGCAGGAGAGAGCTTCCTGAGGTGGGGGTGAGGTAGATCGCTGGCTGGGCTCAGTGGTTCCTGGAGTGTAGTTGAGCGCTGAGAACAAAGATGAACTGAAGAGAGAGAACCAAACGGAAATAAACATTAAAACATTAAAAGCTACAGTAGAGATAGTGCAAGGTAGATCAGCATTTCTTCAAATTCTTCAAGTGTAATACTTTAGCAAAGAATGTCTATGAAAACTGCACAGAAAAAAAAGAAGAATGTTTTTGAAAGATGTTAGAGATATTTAAAAAAAATATATTTTTTACAGTATTATTACGACTTAAAATAACAGATTTCTGTTTTAATATATTTGTAATATTCTAATATGTTGATTTGATGGGCAAGAAACATCTTATTTATATTAATGTTGAAAACAGTTGTGCTGCTTTATATTTTTGTGGAAACCATGATAAAAAATTGATATTTTAATAAACTGAAAGTTCAAATAATTTCCTAGGTAAACAATGAATTAATCTTTTCTGTTTATTATAGCATCATAGTTTTGTATTGTTTGTAGTGTGATCAACGTTTCGTAAGTACTAGTAGACATGTTAGGGAAGTAACACGTACGATTTTAATTATATTTGATAAAATGAAATAAAGATAAGCAACAGCATTTATTTAAAAATACAAGTATTTTATATTTAGTAAAATTTATAACTTTGATCCATTTAAAGCATCCTATCTGAATAAGTTAAAATTTCTTAAAAAAATAAAAATAAAAAAAACCTTACAGAGCCCAAACTATTGAACAGTATTGCATGTTGAGAAATAAATACACTTCAGTCTGTCTGGTCTCTCTCACCTAATCTGACACACATTGTTCCAGATGCTCTCAAATAACGCCCAAACTTCCTGATGGGATGTCCGAGGAGGCGGAGCTACATTCTCCTCTATCTCTGCCATCAGAGAGTCCTGTTTATCAGTGTCATTACCCTCTACTGGAGCCTTCGGAGACTGTCACACACACACAAACACACACACACACACACACACATATACACAGTTCATGAGCAATAAGAATGAAACAATTATCCACTGTTGTATCAAAATGAGACTGACCTGTAGTCTTTGCTGTAGCATATGAATGGTAGAGAGAGCTTGAGCTACATGACCGTTGTACTGAGATCTGCTAGCCATTGCTGACAGAAGCTCTGAAGCCAATCTCAGAGCTCTGAGAAAAGATCTGTGCTCTATGGACCTGTCTACAGACAGACACAACACAACATAACATAAAGTGACGTGACATTCAGCCAAGTATGTGGTGACCCATACTCAGAATTCGTGCTCTGATTTTAACCCATCCAAAGTGCACACACACAGAGCAGTGAACACACACACACACTGTGAACACACACCCGGAGCAGTGGGCAGCCATTTATGCTGCGGTGCCCAGGGAGCAGTTGGGGGTTCAGTGCCTTGCTCAAGGGCACCTAAGTCGTGGTATTGAAGGTGGAGAGAGAACTGTACATGCACTCCCCCCACCCACAATTCCTGCCGGCCCGAGACTCGAACTCACAACCTTTCGATTGCCAGTCCGACTCTCTAACCATTAGGCCACGACTTCCCCTTATAAGTGAAGTTAAGATAGATAAGATTGATACACACGACCATCTGCAATACAGTTCAGACACATTTTCTACTGTCACAATGTATTCTGTCCATTCCTATTACTGGGTATAATAGGAAAAAGACAGAATACAAAAGTTCACAAATGAGTTCACAGCTCTAAAGGTAAACATTTTTCCATCACTCATCATTAGACCCCTTTACACATGGCTCTTTGTCTTACGAAAATTTACCATAGCTCTTAACCGTAGCATTTGTTATTATGAGGCTATTAATCATTACCAGGTCAATAATGATTCTTTATTTTTATTATTTTATATAGCATTTGTTATGAAAAACCAATAGAACCAATAGCTAGGCCTACAGCATTCCGCAGTTGTAATATGAATCTATAGGGAAAAATCTAGTCAGATAACAGATTATCTATTATAAATTCTACAACAAGTTAGACAACATTTATCACCTCTTGGACATATACCACTAACCCACTAAAACAAAAGAACAGACAAAATGAGTGAAGGACCCTTCCTCAACTCCACAAAGTGCATTAAATCCGTTTAGGCAAGAACAGGAGGCCCCTGGTACTTTTCCACCCCTCCACTCCTGCACAAACTCCCTGACTCCCCTCTGTTGGGCTGGGCTCATGACCAAAGGCAGCAGAGAAGAAAGGCACAGTTATACTCCTGCTGCAGTGATTGGCAGAATGAGGTCAAACTCATAACTCCACACACAACATGAGAACAGAGTGTGTATGAGTGTGGATAAAAACCACAAACTCAGAGATGCGCATACACAAACGCACACGCACACACACACACACAAATTATACTGGTTGAACCTTTAAAAAATTATACTGGTTGTGGGGAAGTCGTGGCCTGGTGGTTAGAGAATCGGACTCCCAATCGAAGGGTTGTGGGTTCGAGTCCCGGGCTGGCAGGAATTGTGGGTGGGGGGAGTGCATGTACAGTTCTCTCACTGCCCTCAATACCACGACTGAGGTGCCCTTGAGCAAGGCACTGAACCCCCAACTGCTCCCCGGGCGCCGCAGCATAAATGGCTGCCCACTGCTCCGGGTGTGTGTTCACAGTGTGTGTGTGTGTTCACTGCTCTGTGTGTGTGCACTTCGGATGGGTTAAATGCAGAGCACAAATTCTGAGTATGGGTCACCATACTTGGCCGAATGTCACTTCACTTCACTTCACTTCACTTCACTTCACTTCTTCACTTCACTTCACTTCACTTTAAAGGAATGGTTTACCCATATATTATTTCTGTGATCATTTAGAGATGATTCAGAGATTCCAGTAATGAATTTGACAAAGGTGTGTCAGAAGTGCATGATTAATTATGAATAAAGAAAGCTTTTTGTGAATATACACTACTGTTTATTGAAAAAAATACACTAAAAACACTAATATTGTGAAACATTATTGTAATTTTAAATAACTACTTTCTATTTTAATACACTTTAAAATAAGTAGTAAGACTTACACACCTGAACAGAGACAGTCACTCAGCATCTCCACACAGCTGAGCAGGCTCCTCTTAATGATGCTTCCGAACACAGCAATCCAGTGCTTCTTAAAACACTTGAGCAGCCCCTCCAGATTCCACGGAGGCTTCACGTACACTATCTGCATACACAAACAAATAAAGTCAAAGAGAATAAAGGGACTACAGCGAATCTAAGACCTGAATCACACTTTAGATTTGACTAATGCATTTAGATGAATGAGGAGCAGCTCTTAAAATAAACTTCATAAAAAATTACTAGATGAATAGATCAATGTGTGCAAAGAGTGCAGTGGTACCTCAGTCCACAGTTCTCCATAAGCTGCCTTCATCTCTTCCTCAAGCACTTCAGACAGCGCCCCCTGGAGGCAGGACTCCAGCAAAGACACACACTCACTCAACTGTCTTTCCTCCGCTGCATCGCTGTGTCTATTATTTTGTGATCCTTCCTCCTCTGCTTCATTCACACAGGGAGGTGCCAACAAAAGAACATTACATTAAGGCAAGAAAAATTCAGGTATTTAGAAAAATTCTACTAATGAAGCAAAAACAGTGATACTGATAACAGCTGACCTTTCTCTACAAGTCGAGCTGAGGGCGGCACAGTGGGCCGAGCATGAATGTAGTTTAGAATCGTAGATCTGGTTCCCTCCACCTCTTTTACCAAGTCTGCCTTACTTAGGGCCTTCACCCCACTGAGTAGAGCCTTGCTGCATAGGTTCTTATCATTGCTACAAAAAAATAAATAAATAAAAACAGAGAGAGAGAGAGAGAGAGAGAGAGAGAGAGAGAGAGAGAGAGAGAGAGAGAGAGAGAGAGAGAGAGAGAGAGATTGAGAGAAGATATATTTGAACAGCAGGAAGGCATGTCCTCTAACTTCAATATTCTTCAGGGTGACATTAATGGCTAAAATACAATCATTAAATCAGATCATCTTCATTCATAAAGCATACACATGGCCACCTTGCATTTCATTAGCTGTCAAATGACAAGACAGATCTAAACAAATGGGAATGTCCTTAAAGTGATACTCCACCCCAAAATGAAAATTTTGTCATTATTCACTTACCCCTATGTTGTTCCAAACCCGTAAAAGCTTTGTTTGCCTTGAGGACACAATTAAACATATTTTGGAAGAAAACCGGGAGGCTTGTGACTGTCCCATATTCTGGCAAGTAAATTACACTGTCAAGGTCCAGAAACATATGAAAAGCATTGTCAGAATGGTCCATCTGCCATCAGTGGTTCAACTGTAACGTTATAAAGAAGAATATTTTGGAGAATATGGGCTGGGCACAGGTAGCTTACGTGCTTCTGTGTCAGCCGCACCACAAGGATACGTTTTCTATGTGTATTTACACTGTGATTTGAAAGAAAACAGCGCATCCTCGTGGCACGGCTGACACAGAAGCACATAAGCTGCCTGCGTCCAGCCCATATTCTCCAAAATGGCACTACGCTGGTGTGGAGAGACACAGAGGAAATGAATTGTTGAATAAAGTTGTTATTTTTGTTTTATTCACGTACAAAAAGTATTCTCATCGCTTCATAACGTTGCGGTTGAACCACTGATGGCAGGTGGACTATTCTGACGATGCTTTTCATACTTTTCCTTAAACCTTGACAGTGTAATTTACTTATATATTGCAGTATATGGGACAGTCACAAGGTTTTCATCCAAAATATGTTTAATTGTGTTTTGAAGACAAAGAAAGCTTTTATGGGTTTGTAACGACGTGGGGTTAAGTGATTATTGACAAAGTTTTAATTTTGGGGTAAAGTGCAGACATGCCTAGAGGTGAAACAGAGGTTTAAGTGTTAGTGCTCACGTGCAAAGAACTACAGCTCCCTCTGGGTACAGAGCCTGGTACTGCAGACAACACTGTAGCACTCTGTCATCATTATTTACAACACCAGGCCCACCTAAAGGAAAGAAAAGCCGAGACAAAGCTGAACTCATATGATCCATAGTACTATGACAGATTAGGAGTGGTGCAACAATGTCAAAAGTGTCTAAGTGTCATAATAATCCCAATGGATTTTTTTTAAAGTATGCATGGATGCTTTTAGAGTATTGAACATAATCCCATGCACTAATGAAGAGCTTTTTAAAATAGGTGACTGTATGATAAAGTGGTCTTTGGTATGCAATTTTATGATACAACTGTAAAACACTTTTTAACACTACTTTGCATGTGTGATCTTATAATTTAATATTTAATTATTTTAAAATAATTAAATCAGAGCATGCAAATATTAAATGTCAGTGTTCCTTAATGCAGTGTCCTTTTAGCATCATACATATACTTTTATAGGATTTATTAATATTTAGAAATTGATTTTATTTTTATATTTTCAGTTGTCAAGTTTTTTTATGAAATATTTGATACTTTATTTTATTTTGACTTCAGTTAAATTAACAAAACGCATATTGCAGCTGAGTGGTAATGACTTTTATTAATGATACAGCTAATTAGCACAAACTTTAAATAAAATTAAAAATTAAAATTAAAGACTGATGAGGTTTTTTTTTTTTTTTTTTGGAAATGTCCCAGCAGTTGATTTTTATCACCCCTTAACAAAGTGTACTTCTTTTTACATGTCTAGAAAAGTAAATACACAATACAGGCACATCACAAATCTAAATGATAATGCATTTCAGGATGAGAATTACTCACCAACAGCTTGGGAGGCCTGCTGCATTGACTGGCCCACAAGTCTGGGCTCCTGGCATTTTAGGCAGCTATAAATGTAGTGGACAGCAGGTCTGGCTTTGTCCTCCACCTTGCTGGAGAGTTTACCACTCTTTAGATAGTCCAACTCCTGCAGGACAACCCATGGGATCAGCAAAGTGGGGAACCCCAGCCCTGTGATGAGGGTGTTCAAAGTGAAAAGCTACACCCACATAATTCTTAAAATGTTTAAAAAGTTAAAAAGCTAGAGACTTAAAAATATCTTTTTTTCCTACCACCGAGACCATGTGTCCTAATCTTCTTTACAAAGTCCAGGTGGCTGAGCAGCACATTGGTATCCAGAACAATAAGCAGTCCCTGTTTATGTTGATCTTCACATGTATGTGTTAAAGACACAAAGACAATAAAGCACAATTATGCAGGATAATAATGATAACAATAAAGAAATAAGTTTAAATAGTTCTAAATGTAAATAAATAACTGTCCACACCACAACTACAATAATAGCAGCACAGAGGAATGATATGGTTGGATTCACTTTCACAACTGTTTTTTTTTTGGCTGCTGATGAACTATAAAACCATTGACATCCATCCAATCACTGACACAGTTAATGTAATATTTTCTTTATAGCTACAGTTCTTAGTGAGAATGGGCCTTTAGCCATTCCAGCAATAATTTATATATAAAAAAAAAAATAAATTCATATGTGACTTTACTTAGCATTGTGCCGGCACCCTCTTCTGGAGGGTCAATGTCCATGCAGGTGAGCTCTCCACAGTTCTCCACCAACTTCACCTCCAGTCGTCTCTCAGAGCGTGCCAGGTGAAGCTCCTCCACCAGCTCCATCTAAACAATGAACGAAAAAGAATGAGAAACAAACAAACACAGAATGTTTCATTCTAAAATCCTAGGCATGTTGTTAACCTCATGGTCACAGTCAAAGGTCTCTGCGGCTTCCTGAGGAGTTACCTGAAATTGTACAAAACAACTATTAGAGATATGTTACAATTTAGCAGCATTAATAAAGTTCAAATTCACTGTTGTGTTCCTTTTAAATATGATCTGAAATGGAGCATATTCTCTTTTCTGTTGTCATGTTAACCAGATTGCACATAGCCTTTTTGCCACTTTTTGGTGAACGTTCATACAGATCTTTCTGCATTCTGCTATAGTACTGTGGTGAAAACGCAAGACACTTACATGTTGGACCTTGCTGGATGTATTGTTCGGCGTTGTGACCTCCCTTGTTTTGTCAGTATGTGCCTCCTGGACTTGGTGAGATATAGATGAAAGATGTGATGAGCTAAGAGAAGTGGGTTTATGAGAGGTTTGAGCAGAAACCTTTTGAGGCCTTTGTCCTTGCTGCTGTGTGATGAGAAATGTGTGCTTAGAAGGAGTGGAACCAGGGAAAGAAGGCTGAGTGGTACTTTGAGTCCTGCCATCTGAAGAATTCACATTACACACATTCGTGTTTGTCCACGCTTTAACAGCACTGGCTTTCTTTGGGATCTTGAAACTGACTTTTGCTGTGGGACCACCAAGGGATGTCCTTTTTTCTCCTAAGTTTACACCAGGTTCATTACCCAACTCTACATGCTCTGGTTTTTTGGGTGAAACGTCTTGTAATTTCAGTTTAGATCCAGAGTCTTCATGTTTCACTACTGGCAAAGCTTCTTTGGAGTTGTTATGAGATCTCTGTGCATCAACATTAGGGTTGATCTTCTTGCACCTCGTGGCCATCAACGTCTTCCTCATTTCTTTTTGAACTTCAGAATGAGATTCTGCATGTGCAGGATTGGTCATGTATTTAATGTCTCTTCGTTTGGGTTCAGCGTGAAGCTCTGGCGACAACGGCCTTTTCATGAGCTTCCTCCTCTTCTCCTGGAGTTTCTCCGGGGGATATTCATCCTTTGCAGGTATCCGCCTGGGATACTCCGCTGTGGATCTCCTCGACACCAGCTCCCGTCTCTTTTTCTCCAACTCTTTTGAAGAAGGCTGGTTTGTTGCAGCATGCCTGGTGGAGCTTCTCCCTGAGATATTGGGACTAACATTTTCATGCTTCCTTTTGGGATTTAGTTGCTCTTTCTCATGTGTGACAGTTGACTTGAAAACTGGCCTGAAATTCTCTGTTGCTTGGCTCTCTCTGGATCTTTCTTCCCTGCTCATGCTGTTTCTAACTTCTGTTTTCTTGAATCTTCCTTCAAATCCTCTTGTTGATGTTGAGTTCTTGGCCCTCATCTCTTTAGCTTTGTCTTGGTCAGAACTGCAAATTATTGGAAAAAAAAGAAGCCAGTATTAAGTTTTAATGAATAGATAACTCTCACAATAACTCTTTGGTGAGAAAACGGTGATTGAGGAAATATAAAAATGTGATATGATTTACTTTCTTTTAAGCACCTTTATTAGGTTCTTCTTTGTTTTTATTACATTTATTATGCTGATAATAAACAGCATAATAATAATAAAAACAGAAAATAAAAACAGAACAAAATATAATGCATTAAAAAGTCAAAAAGTGGATATTGATTTTATAAAACAGCTCAATAAAGAAATATCAAAGTTAATATATAGTGACTTTTGTGACATAATATTTATTTTACTCTTTTTTTTGACAATGAGTTTTACACAAACGTACAGCAGAACTTGCACATCTCAGATAAAGACACTATGTTGTTTCGTAACCTAATGATTCAGCGTTTTTGAATGAATCGTGTCAGTCAATGGTTCAATTACCTATCCAATCACTTGCTTTATTCTTGAATGAATCAGGCATTTGAACCAATCGATTGAATGAATGACTGAATGACTCGCTCATTAAAACAGTCAATTGGCGCCACCTATTGGTGCTTTAGTTTCATATTTAAAAGTATCATTGCATTTTAAATTTTAGAATTTTTTTAAATTTGATTTAAAACATTAATCCCATAACATTTAGCAATTTTGCAAATGTAAATGCATTCATGATATTTCTTAGCTTCTGTGTACATGATTTCTAAATGCCACTTCAGATGCAGC
Source organism: Carassius carassius (assembly GCF_963082965.1). Classification (NCBI taxonomy): domain Eukaryota; kingdom Metazoa; phylum Chordata; class Actinopteri; order Cypriniformes; family Cyprinidae; genus Carassius; species Carassius carassius. The sequence continues at coordinate 9,572,095 of NC_081772.1, read as the reverse complement.
TTCTGTTTGCTCTGCGGTGGAAAGATGGATTTGGTTCATACTGATTTCATATGATTGGTAAAAGCCCTATAGTGTCTTATTACTCTAATTGTATTGAATGATTATTTAAGAATTATTTGTCATGAAAGACGGTGAATAGATTTAATAAGGTACAAAATATAGCTTTATGAAGGAAATCTGATTTAAGCACTCACAGAACCCTGATGAGAATATTGCTTCAGAATAATTTCATTTACATGATAAATAAATCAAAGTACGTAACCTTTTTACTCCGATAAGTGAATGACTGATGCACATGACAAGTCTTAATGTTGAGCCCAGATTTATCTGTAATTTTTTTTACATGATAACCCACCTTACATGCCGATGATGATGTTTGTGTTTTCTTTTTGGGTTGGTGAATCTCTTTGCATCTCTCTCCTGTGAACAAAAAACATTCACACATTTAACAAATGCTTTTATTATCCTATGAGATTTACATACAAACAAGAATTAATGTTAATAATTTAATGCTATAACGAATAAGAATGAACATGCCAAACTGACTGATAAATTATCATATATATATATATATATATATATATATATATATATATATATATAAAGCATAAATCATATATTACAAATAACTAGATTAAAATCTATTTAGATTTTGTTGCAGATTCCTCACCTTCTTCTCATCCTCATGTGAAGAGATTGATGACATTCTTTCCTCCTTTTTGTGTTTCTTCTTCTTTGATTTCTTGCTCGACATCCTCAAAACCCTATGACAGAACATAATATTTTTCATATTTTTTTTAAACAATTTCATTCAAAAATCAAAAATACTGTCTCCACAGGTTGGTTGGTCATTACTTTTTACGAGGAGAGCAGTAAATCTATAGTACTGAACAGTGTTTCCATCATATTACTTCAAATGTACCAGTGTTGTTAGCTAAACTAAAATGACCAAAAAAAACCTGTTTTCATTCATTGAAATGAAGCTGAAATAAAATATTAAATACTAGAAACATATTAGTTGTCTTGGCATCTAACTGAAATAAGTTGAAGTTAAAGTACTAAAATTACTAAAACTGATATATATATATATATATATACACACTGGTGATACAGAATTCAATCCAGGTCAGATGGCATATTTATTCAGAAAAATATAGAAAATGAAACTACAAATCATAACTTGCAAACAAAATTATTAAGTATCATAACCAGCTTCAAATATAGAAAATAGAAATCCAAAGTTAATATAGTTTTAAAAGCCATATATGAAAGATTGTGCCCATCTAAGATTAGTAAAAATGATTATTGTATCCAAAAAGCATTCAAACTGTTAAAAATACAAAGTAAATAATAATGTCTATGATGGTCAATATTTAGAATTAATTTCCTCAAAGGGAGTAGGCTCAATTGAATACGGGGTCACAAATACATCAAGAGCATGTGCTTTTCATTTAAAATCCAGACATAGCAAAACAATAAGTAACTTAAGATAAGAGACATTTTAGAACTTAATAAAGAGCTACTGTCTAAAATGTCTCTCTTCACTTGGCTGCAGAGGTCTACAGAGACCTCTGGAAAGAACCTGTTATTGAAGCTAAGGTGTATTTAAACACGTAGCAAGTTAATACGTGGCAGAAGTCAGAATTCGATTCACCAACTGGAAAACTTACATCTTACCAACATCACCAGATGTTTATGTCTGGATCATAACTGTCAAACGAATTTATCCATTATGTAATTATTTAGCCTACCTATTGTCAAATATTTCCCATATACCTATGCTGAATTATGGTCAGAACTAGGTCACGTTGACATGACCTGTGAAATTTCTCTTCAGAAAAGAGAAACGAAGACAAATTTAGAAAAACATCCTTTACATTGACAAAATATTTTTGTAGAAACATAAAGTTTCCATCATCCTACCCGAAAACACCTTCTAATCATAACAAGATGGGCCTTTAAATGTCAAACTGAGGAGAAAAATACTACATCCATGGAATATGATAATAAATGCAAATGATAATAAAGAATAAATGAATAATACTGAGTATATGAGTAACATAAGACAGTAATATGAACCTGATAAAGAGTATCATCAAAGAAATCATAAAGAATAATATATAACTCAATATGAAAAACATAACAAAATTGAACATTTGCACCACTTTTCATACAAAAATGTTGTCTCTTAGAGTGCTTTTCTAGTAAAAACTAAGTACAAAGAAAACCTTGATTTGCATATCAGCAAATCCCAGACAGAAATCCAGTTCATCCTTGAGGAACAGATAACGCCAATGTAAATCAACCGAACTAAAACACCACAATTATATCTCATAACTAAATATGTAGGAAGTTATGAATATGTCACAACTTTAAGTCATACACAAATACACTTGTGACAAAAATGGCAACCGAGTATTTACATTATAACACATTGGTCATGCCCTCCCTAAATGTTTACAATTTAAAATCCTGTCATGCTGAGGAACTGGTAGAAATTAAGAGCCAATTACCAGTTTTAATTGTATTTTCTGAAGCTTTAGTGTGAAAGAGGTTTACCTACCACACGCGGGAAGAATGTTGTAAACTTAAATACTGAAAAAGAAGAAAATTATGAAGCAATGAGAGCTGTTCGCTTCACCACTTGCACTGCAGTTGGCTGGTTGAATTCACTTCCGCTTTCTTTTTAGTTGGCGTAGTTCGAGAGAACACGATTGGTGCGCGCCCACAACGCTCATTGCGTACGGATTCTACGTACGCTTGTTTGGGAAAATGGCGGAGCTCAAAGAAGAGGACGCTGAGCAACTTCATCAGGAGGACGCCAATAGAAAAGGCAAAATAATTTAAATTAATAATGATAAAAAGATTCCAACGTGTTTTGTAGGTTCCTTAAATAACACTCAGAATTTAGGAATTTAGTATTTTTATGAAATTTATTCTTAATACGACTTCAAAACTGCTGAAGTAAATGTAGGCCTCCTCACGGAGCTCCACCATAGGACCTAAGTGTAAATAATGTAAATATTCAAAACGTCTCTGTATCTCAGCGCATATCGACTAACAACTGACATGGAGAGAGATTTTGCAGATACTAAATCAATCGATGTGTTCTATTAATTGAACAATAAGCTGTAAATATCAGTATTGTATTTATGTAGCAATGGTCTTGTCGCGGAGCTCCGCACTAGGGCCGTTCTGCTTGGAAACATCAGCCTTGATTGGTTGCACTATGGAAATGTGCATTGCCTAACATACGAGGGCGCTCAAGTATAGTTGTTGGATTTTCATGAATTTTCTTTACTACAGTGTCTGCGAGACGATCGGTGTGCTGAAATCCACTATAATCACTTTTCTGTAATTTCTCCGACCACTAAAATCCTAAACATAAGCCATTTGAATTCGTGTGTGTGTGTGTGTGTGTGTGTGTGTGTGTGTGTGTGTACATTTTCCCATTTGCTGTGGATGTATTTGGAAATGGTACAGTAAATCATAATTACGACTTAATAGTAGAAATTCTTATAGAAGTAATAAATTGTGATAATAAAAATCATTACATTTTATGTAATAATTCTGAATTACTGTAATATATGTTTTATATGTCACCAAATCTAACCAATCCACATTCTTCACACAATAATATTAAAAATATTATTTCACCCATTCAGTAAAATATAATTGTTTTATTATATATTTTCAAGATGATTTTTTTTATTTCAACATTGAAAGTCTTGGTCAGTAACAAGGGTGAAATAATAAAATCTACATATAAAAAAAATGAATATGTGATAGGCTACCAAGGCAATTTTAATGTGACATTCATAAAACAAAAGAAAAGTTGGAATCTGTTTTTTTTATGCAAAAGGAACACTTTCTTGTCTTTAGGTTTTCTCCAGTATTTTGCTGAAGTGTGAATTTGCTGTTTACTTCGACAGATACTGAGAGTGACACTAATAAGATGCTTGCTGAATCTGAGGCATGTGAGCAAATGACTGTTCGTGAAGCCCCAACTAATCCAATGAAAATAGAGGACAAAAATAGACAAACATCCTCCACTATTGTGTCTGGTAAATATTCAACAGTATTTTGACACCCTATGATAATTATTACACTCCCCAGGTATGAATTCCTTGAGTATTGTTAAAGCTTTGAAAATGTCCGTCTTTGTTTCAGAGAGACATGCATCAATCCAAACTACACTGGAAGGGCTCGAAGGGCTTGTGGATTTAAATGGAGGTACAGAAACCAGAGTATCTGTTTGTTCTGTCTGTTTATTAACACCATTAGCAGACCACTTGGATGGGAAGCTAACAGATATGTTCAATGATTTTAACAGCTGGGAGGAAGTCTTGTCCATTGTGTCCAGAAGAGAAATTCAAGGCCTGTTACAGTCACAAGCTTAGACGACATCTGCAGAACTTGCACTGGAAAGTTTATGTTGAATTTGAAGGTAAATAGTCTTTAGGTTCCCTTTGGCACCTCTGTAATAGTGTTTTTCCAACAAGCATTTGAAAGCTGGGCACCTCAGGTATCAGCTAATACATGTGAAAATTTAGCTTGGGGAAAATGAACTTTGTCTCCTCTCCTACAGGCCAAAAGATGTGCATCTGTCATCTACCTTGCAGACAAGTCAAGTCCAGTCTAGGCTCTGACCAGGTAAGATCAGGGTTATGATTTTAGTTTTTTTGCATACCCATCACTGGGCTGAAAATATACTGACACGACAAAATATACCAAATGTAAAATGTAAAAAAAGTGATGGTAGAGATGCCTTATTTAGAATACATAATTGTGATTCTTAAGGAAACTTACCTGTTCATCAGAAGCTCGCTACTATATACACACACACACACACTGAAGTTTGGGGTCAATAATATTTTTTTTAACGCTTAAAAAAATTGTAATGCTCTTATGTTCAACATTTATCTCATAAAAAAATACAGTAAGATGCTAATACTGTAACATAGAATTTAAAATAACTGCTTACTATTTTCATATATTTTAAATTTTAATTAATTTCTATGACACCAAAGCTGAATTTTCAGCAGCCATTACTCCAGACTTCAGAGTCACATGATCCTTCAGAAATCATTCTAATATGCTGATTGATGATGTTCAAGAATCATTTGTTATTATTATCAATGCTGCTTAATTTTTTGTGGAAACTATGATTTGGTAAATAGAAAGTTCACATGCACAGCATTTATGTGAAATAGAAATCTTATATAGCTTTATGTGAAAACATTATAAATATCTTTATGTCTTTTGATAAATTGCCTACCTTTTTTTTTTTACTTGCTCTGAAAATACTTGAAAGTACAGATGTATAGTAAAGCTTTTACCTGTGCCTATCAATCAGAAAAGAGATCCTCTGGAATGGATCTATTAATGTATGTATAAATGTTTTTATCTCCAGGCTCAAGGCAGACTGGTGGCTCACTACCACTGTGTGGTTTGCTCTGTCACTATTGCTCGCAAGACAGACATGATCAGTCATCTCAAACGCCACATCAACAAGGGTGAGACGGAGGCCAGTTATTCAGGGAGCTCGGATGTCCCCTGTGAAGGCCCTGGTGAGCCTTTACTCTGTTGATGTTGACAGAGTGCCAGACTTGCCATTCAAGGAGAACTGCCTGAACTAGACACCAGTTTGTTGATGTGGAATAATTTAGATGGTTCCATTCAAGTTTGTTTTTCGCAGTCTTTTATCTTGCATTTAAACCTTGTGTATTCAGGTAGGGTAAGACTAGTCAGATCTATCCTAAACCATAAAGCACGCACACATTTACATGATGAATGTCTTCTGGAGTAACATTCTGTAGAAGATCCCCTTGTGGTTAATTATGATTAGGCCTTTGGTTTGCAGTTTAAAGTAAAGTCTCACACAAGGCATCTGTAACAATAAAACACTTCTATTCATTACAATATGCGCATACATATTTAGAAATTTGGAGTTCATTTTAATAACATTTTGATTTTCTTAGTACCAGGTGGACAGGCCTGTGAGATTATGAAAGAGTTGGGCACCAATGTCCAGCTCCTGCCCAACCACACCACTCCCCAGAAGACAGACACCTACTTTAGCCGCAAGATGAAGACAAACAGGTTTGAAAATTGTGTTCTTTTTTTTCTGCAGAATGACTTGTGTACATTGTCCTGCCAACATTAAATATTTATTTGTTCTTTGGCGACTTAAATTAATTATTTCAAAAATATACAATTTAGAAAAAAAAATCTGGGTCCAATGGGTCATGGACATCCTGTTAAAGAATCTTATAATAAAGTAAAGAAAAAGCAGGATATATAAATAAATATAGATTATCTCTATGTAATTGTTGTAGGCAGCTGGTGTTCTGCTCTCTCGCCGTTCTTGCTGAGGAGAGGAATCCACTCGAATGCCTCGATGCCTTTGGAGCCACTGGTAGGAAATCTTCTGTACAGAAAGATAAGCTAATAGCTAATGATGATAATATCACTGCTCAGGTGGTTAATTACCGGTATTTAAGAAAAATGTAAGTATAACACAGCATATTTGCGTAACATATTGATCCCTTTTGTAGGTATCATGGGTTTGCAGTGGGCAAAGCATCTGCGTAACTCTGTAAAGGTTACTATAAATGACATAAATGAAGCTTGCGTTAAGATGATCAAGGAGAATTGTCAACTGAACCACATCCGAGTAGAGGGGAATCGTACGGGCCGGCAGCTAGATGGAGCGGGAGACACAGACTCCCCCATTGCTTTGGTAGAGGTGGTGAAGATGGACGCCAATGTCATCATGCACCTGAGACCCTTTGACTACATGTGAGACTGAGAAATAATGACTAAAAACCTTGTACCCATGATTATTTATTGCAAATATCTTGTCTCACCACATACTTGTCTTTAAATCAGTCACCTCGACCCATTTGGAACATCTGTAAACTATCTGGATGCTGCTTTTCGCAATGTTCGGAACTTGGGCATAGTCTCCGTGACGTCGACAGACACTGGTTCGCTTTACTCCAAATCCTTGAATGTGACGCTTCGGCATTACGGCTGCCAGATTGTCCGAACCGAGTATTACAGGGAGCTCGCAGCACGTATGGTATTGGCATCTGTGGCCAGGTGGGCAGATTTTCTCAAATGAATCACCAAACACAAATGTAGTTTATCTGACAGGGTCTTTTTAATGTGTGTACTTGCAGGGCTGCTGCACGCTGCAACAAAGGGATCGAGGTGCTATTGGCCGTGGCTCTTGAGCACTTTGTCCTCGTGGTGGTGCGAGTTCTCAGAGGGCCCACCCAGGCAGATGAGTCATCTAAGAAACTGCGGCAGCTGTTGCACTGCCAGTGGTGTGAAGAAAGGGTGTTCCTCAAGCCAGGAAGCATGGTGGAAGGTGACAAGCCATTTAGACAAACAAATAGATGCATCCTGATAGCTTTCTTATAGCACAAACAGTTGAGCCAGTAATGGGTTTGATTCCCAAGGAATGCATAAATAATCACATTTCTACTTGTGATATCAACAGAAAACCTGTACAGACAGCTGCCTTGCCAGTGCCATGGAAGTATGCCAGGAAAAACTGCAGTAGAGCTTGGACCACTTTGGTGAGATGAAGTCATTCATACATGTTTCTTTTTGTTCATAAAAACACTTGATGATGCGTAATTCCTTCATTAATCGCTCTTAAATGTTCTTTCTTCCTTTCCTCCTTTTTCTTTGTTGTTTCATCCATCAGGGCTGGTCCTTTGTTCAACATTGGATTTCTGAGGAGGATGTTGGTGGCGGCAGTGCAGCACAATATGGAAGACATCCAGCCTCTGGTGAAGACTCTGATCTGTGAAGCTGACTGCACCACTCTCAAGCCTTTCTCTGTCCCGGGATACTCTGCCGTCTCCAACCAAGGTGTGTCTGGGTGTGCAAGATTTTGTCCGTCACTTAATATTCAATAAAATGGAGATGATGAATCAGTGTTTTTTACAACGGGGCATTGACTTGAATTTTAATGAAGTCTTATTCAGTTAATTTTGACACATCTTTGTCTCTAGTGGAATGTGGTGTGGTCATAAAAACTTTACAGAAAGTTGAAGAAGCAGATACATCTGACCAATCAGGTATTTTTTTCTCCTCCCTACTCTCAGGGGTTTAATTGTGCCTATTTGTCCAAGATTAAAGGGATATTCTTTAAAAAATTAAACATCTGTCATCATTTACTCACCCTCATGTCGTTCCATACCCATAATCCTTACATTTACCTTTGAAACTCAAATGAAAACCTTTTTTTTTATGAAACCTAACCGATATCTGTCCCTCCTTTGCAAGGCCATTACACCAAAAATGTCAAAGCATCAATCATTTCATAATTAGAGCATAAAGTAATCTAAGTCTTCTGTAGAGACATGATCATATGAGGAACACAGATAAAAACTGATCAGTGCACATATATAGAGCTCATCAGATATGGTAAATGGAAGCTTAAATGTGCTTGGGTGAACTATGCCTTTAAGTGGACTTTGTGGTAGAATAAAAAATGAAGTGGCTAGATTATATAGAAAATGTTGTGCATCTTATACTTTTTTGTTCAGGGAAAAGAAAGACCAAAGGGGAGGACTCTGGGAATGTGCTGAAGAAAATCAAAGCAGATACATCTTTGGAGCATCCAGCATTCTACTACAGCATCCATCGGCACAGCATCCGCGGCATGAACATGCCCAAGTTAGTCAGCGCAAACCTCTCTATACACTGTTATATATCGCTGTACAGTGATACAAATATCATAATACAAGCAGGATCTGATGCTAAACTCTGTTCCTCAGGCTCAACAAGTTCCTGCAGTATCTCACGGAGGCCGGATTCAGAGTGAGCCGCACACACTTTGACCCAACAGGTGTGCGGACTGATGCCACCCTGGCACAGCTTAAGGAAGTTCTTACAAAATACAGTGTGCCTACATACTCATCCGCCCCTCAGAGCAGCACTGTCAGCTCAGAGCGACGTCAAACTCTCTGATTTTAGATATTCATGAAACCAAGCAGTATTTTGATATGGACATGCATTTGAGTGCTTGGACCAGACAAAGGTACCCTGCTTTTTTTTTTTTTTGGTTGTTTTTATTGATTAATTTTCCTATTTGCTTTAGGAAGTTTGTTTCCGAAGTTTTGTTTTGTTTTTTTGGATAAGAAAAAAAGAGTTTCATCTGAATGAAAAAGGGGTATTCCAGTTTGGTTGTTGTTTTTTGTGGATTGCACTGAGACTTTGACCCATTACAGGCATACAGTATTTTATTAATCATTCTATGCTGACAGTGATGCAGTATTGACTGTTACTCTTTGGTTTGTACATTTTTAATCTCTAAAATGATTTATAAATACCCTCTCAAAGGTTTATAATGATCTTACCTGATCTGTTTTTTTTTTAAATTCCACTTCATGTTCACTTCATTATTTTACGTGATTGCTATAATGTCAATAAAACATTTCACATCATATATTGTCCTTATAATTTGAGAAGACTGACACTGAGAACATTGCTTTGAATCACAAAAAGAACATCAACAAAAATTTCCAGGCCACATTTTATAACAAAAAAATTTAGCATACATTTAGGACTATTAAGGAATGCACTTTTGGGATTGTAAGTTATCTTATTATTTTGATAGTAGTTAAGTTATGCACTCCTTTGAGTTTTTTTATTCACTGTTTAGTATATTTTAAATGTGACTGAAAAAAACTTGTATTATTAAAAAAATTATTATTATGTATATATATATATATATATTTGGGGTGACTTGGGTTGTCCACAGGTTTTATGTGATAAATCAGCTTGAACTTATTGTCCTGTGAAAGTCTTCACGTAGATTACTGCCACACCAGTTTCATTTAAATGGTACAATGTCTAGACCTTCCTGAAATGCACTTAAATTTACTAACTGGCATGTTCAGTTGAATAGAAACTGGTAATAGACCGTAATGGGATAAAGTCTGTCTAATATATCAAAGGCGTATTGTACTTCACAAACAAATCAGTAACAAAACATTCCATGTTTTTTCTTTGAAGTACCTTGGATGACAACTTAATGATAACCTGATAATTTCACACATCCCTGATGCTCTCGTATATTCACAGAGAACACTCATGTATAAAGCACATATCATGTTATTTCCATGAAATCAAAGGAAGTGTGTCAAAACTTAGTAAGCTCCCTAGACAGCATTCTGGGTATAGACAGCTCTTTAGGGTTTAAAAGACAGCCCTTGAATGTCCCGGTGTGACTTTTTCATTCATGCCCCTCCCACCATCCTGAAATATAACACCTGCTTTCAGATTCTCTCACAGTTGTGAATACAGTGACACAGAATCACCTCACCTCGGCAGAACAGAGGAGAGCTCACCTGAAGCAGAGCAGTATGGGAGCATCATCCAGTTTCCTGGATGAAAATAAATCCAACTACATAAAAGGTATGTGATGTAGGATCTTTATGTGCACATTAAGTGGCTTTTGGATTTCCTTTAAAATTGTTTTAGTGTGGAAATAGCAGTAAATTATGTTTGTACACTGATGTTTTATTTTCTGATACTTCTAACTGGCTAATAATAGGCTCATAATAAGATGTTCAAAACTTTTCTCTATACTGCACTTATATGGGCAGAGAAAGAGGGTGGATATTATTCAAATGCATTTAAAAAAAAATTGTTTAGTATTGTCCTAAATTGCATGGCCTCTCAGAGGTAGAAAAAAATGATTGATGAATTTGAACTTGTAAATGCCTCATTGGACAATGACTATCATTAGTGTCAATCAGATAACTGCAGTACTCAACCTGCAAGGCCGAAAAAAGTGAGAGGCAGAAACCTGTTTGTTTTCTTCTTCTGGCCATTGTAAACTACATGGGTGGAGGTTTTGGAGTGTGTGTGTGTGTGAGTGTGTGTGTGTGTGTGTGTGTGTGTCAGAGAGTGTAAAGGATTAAAAGCAGCTCTGCTATTTGCTAAAATGGAAAAACACCTTCGATCTGTCAGCTGACAAAACATGCTGAAAGAGCATTACAGTACTGAGGGTGTTGTTGAAATGCATTTTTAAAACTATATTTCAGTTAATCAGCCAGATATTTTTTGGTTCAATCGCAAATCCTGAATAAGTGGTTGCATACTTAGAAAGCACTAATTTTGATGTGCAAATAATGTAAAAGCATTAAGAAATTTTAGTCCCATCACAGTAAGTTTAATAATATTTTTTATTTTAATATATATGCATTTGACATACACTTTTATTGAAAGCAGTTTACAGAGCATTCAAGCTAGTGTTTTTTATTTTGCCAGTCCGTACATTCCCAGTTAAATGAACTTTGTTCCACTTGGAATGATATCAGTATTGTTAGTATTGTATCTATATTAGTTAAATCAATCAAATTACGTGACTTCATGTTTAGTATCCTGTTAATTATGTTATGAAAACACAAGTGGGACACAAATGTGACCACTTCCTGTGAATGAGCCAACAGTAAACTCAAGTGCTGTGCTTTCACACTTAAGGTGAAAAGAGAGTGTGTAGTCAACAGCTGCAAGGATGTAAAAAATAAAATAAACAATAAAGTCTTCTAACAAACACATGCACATTCTCGTAAACCTTGTACTCGTGTACAAGTATAATGATGTCTGTGTTGAGGTATTTTCATACAGAACTGGCTTTGCAGGTCAGCTGTGTCATAACGTCTATGATAGGCCAAGTCTTACACGTCAGAGATCAAGAATTCAAGAAATCTCAAACCACAGTTCCTTTCAAAACAATTAATCTCTCCTAAAAATAAAACAATAGTTCAAAGAAGACTGCAGAGAGAGAGAGGGAATATGATAATAGAGCAGCTCATTACAGTACTTTCAATCCATTGTGACACATGTTGGAAGTGAATGCCGTAGCTCTCAGCTGCCATCTAAATTTAGTTGCATGTTACATAATGCAAGAATCTGAAAATGTTATACAAGGAATTTAAGAAAGTAGGAACACCCTCTCAGAGTGGGCATTCTGGTTTGGGTGTTAAATCTAAAAGTTCAGTATCAGGGAAACAATTACACATTTTATTAACATAGCAAAATGTATGCATCAAAACCAATGCTTTTAAATTCCTACTTTTATTTGTTTTGTTAGAAAAGATTCTCACTCAAGACTGTCATGATATATTTCTTTATTTTTGAAAACGTTATATAAACCGTTCTAAGAAGAGGTTGTGCTGTATTGCAAACAGTCAGAATTTTACTCAGAACATGCAGCCATACCTTTTTCTAAATAAAATATTAAAGGCACATATATTCTTTACAAGAAGCATCAATAGTTTAAAGTAAATAATTTAATGTGATATCAAAAAAATGTATGTTATATAACCACTATCACGTATATGCTTTATTGACCAATCAGCACCCAGAACTGGAAATATCCGTTTTATTATTAAGATTATATAGTGATATTGTAACAATTATGGTGATACATTGCATTGCCTGAAGATTATTCATACACCATGCTTCATGAAATACATGTGTTATGCATGTCCGTATGCCTGCAAATAGGTTTTTAAACACGAGTCTGCATTCAATCTATGAAGTTTGAAAAGTAGGGTACTAATAAGAATGTTGAAATGTTTAAGCCGGGCCAGGGAAGAAGTAGTCTGATTGGCAGTTAACACATCAATATCTTCTTTACTACAGTATTGTTTAGCTAATTTTGTATGAAGTACTGGGAAAAATCATCATGGAAAGCACTGTGGCTACAGGAGAGTCTTTCAGGTTCCTGGGCACCATCTCTCAGGACCTGAAGTGGGACACTCACATAGACTCCATTGCTAAAAAGGCCCAGCAGAGACTGTGCTTTCTTCACAAACTTAGGAAATTCAGCATGCCACAGTCCTGCGTTCATCCATAACTATCTGGTTTGGTTTAGCTTCCAAATCAGATATCAAGAGACTACAAATATTTGAAAATCAAAAAGTCAAAGTTGAGTTCATGCTAAGCAAGTATCTTTTAATAGTGTAATGATCTCTGGATTGTGTTGCCTTGCAGGGCAAGTGGACGAGAAAATTAAGGAGTTTGCACCGATTTATAGGAAACAATATTCTCTGGCTTACCTGTCCCAGATCCGAGATGAATTCGAGCAACGCAAAGAGGAGCACGCACAGTTTCTCAAACAACGGGTAGGAATCAGATCCCATGTGGATAAACTCCATACAATGACATATGTATTAAGTCAATAACTTTTTCTTCTTCTTGAGACTGACTCGTTATTTTTATTTACCCAGGCCCCTCCAGAACCTGGAAAGGTGCTGTATGAAGAGAATGTGCATTGCTTTGATGACAGCAGGAGGTGGAAGGTTAGATATATAGTCATCCATGCCACTTACGTCCTGGAGTGCTACGAGAGCTACAAGGTGTGAGGCATCATCCACCATCTAACAATGAGCTTTTGCTGACTGAGGCAATGATAACATTTACCCCATCATCTCCTACCTGCTTTCCTGCAGACGTTTTTAAAAGGGTCGGCTCCACTACACAGACTGTTTCCTACAGGTGGTACCATTCTGACTACAGAAGAGAAATACATGGAAATGATTGACCAGTGCTGCCCTTGCACTAAAAGTGAGTACAATTAGAGTGAATGCTTATATTTTAAGTGAGCTAATTTAAACTAAATTTTAATTTTACTTAATTTTTTTTTCACATCCACTGCAGTTAAATTGATAATATTACTAAATATAAATTGCCATATAAACCTCATTCATCACTGACGGAATGACAAATATTAGTAATAATGTATTGAATATTACTAATTGTGTACTGAATAATTATCTTATGCTCACCAAGGCTGCTTTTTATTTAATCAAAAATATCTTAGTTTTCAATAGAAATTGAGCCTCGGCAAATAAAAAATGTCCCAATTTATTTTCCTTAAGCATATCAAACATCTTTGAATATTTCTTTCATGCATTACATTAAAGTAAAAACTTTAAAACACTCAATAATTTAATAAAATAATTTCTAAAGAACATCAATTATGTTTTTTTAGTTTTTGCATAAACATAATGGTGTGCTAACAAAATGAGTCAAATGTCTGTGTTGTGATGCAGATGTAAAGGAAGATTTTGCACCTCCTGTGGCGAGCATGCCAGGGCAGTTCCCAGTTTATCTTAGACTTGAATACCGCCAGGATTCCTATTTCTGTTTCCAAGACGAGGACTCTCAAGTTGAATTCATCTCCATTTTATCTGACTGTGTTCGCCACCAGAACAAAGGTATCACTTTCACTATAATTGAATAAGAGTAGGAACTGTGTAACCAGTGAAAGCTGTGGTGTGAAAAAATATATAATATTTGGTTCATTCAACAGATTTTCTCAAGAAGAAGACGTGCGAGGTTAAGGCTTTTCTCAAAGCCATTCAGCTCTATGGGCAGAATAAAGGCCGGTATGAATCATGGGATATGCTCATAGGCAGTGATGTGCGGGTAGGTGTCCTTTCACATCCTGTGCTGGTTCACATTGACAGCATGTTGTCAGAAAACCCCAATAATGTTCAATACAATAAATAACATATACATCATCTTTTGTTAATCTAGTATGACGTAATGTTCTAGCTGTTGAAATATGGAACAGGCTCATTCTTTCTGTCTTTGTACATATTTGATACGTAAATGGTAGATTTGAGTATAAAAACCACACCTAAAATTTTTCATGTTGTATTATACACTTCCACATGTGATATCTGTACTCACTCTCCAAAACTCCAAATCACACACTGTTACATCAAGGCTGAGCACTGTGTGGAATCTGAGTAATGCTGCATACTGGCAGTCTCACTCCAGAGTTTCACCTTTTTCAGTCAACGTGACCGTGAACTATCAATACATCACATATGTCAGTGCGTCTCACACATATTAAATAACTTGCATGTG